>NW_017728998.1:10904830-10926978 GCF_001723915.1 Gavialis gangeticus | reverse complement strand
CTGTGCCACAGATGCGCTGACCTTACATCAGTGTTTCTCAACCAGGGGGACACATCGTGTCGGTGGGACTTTTGAATTGCAATTTTTAATATCCTTAAAAATTCCCATTCGTGATTAATATAATACTAAAATGCATGCAAATGTAAAAATACACTGCTTGCAAAAAGTGGGGTTTTGTTTTTATCGCGGCGGGTCTGGGGTTTTTTTGATGAATGACCGGTGGGACAGAAGGTGCGAAAGGTTGAGACCCGCTGCCTCACATGAGCCACTTCTTGTCTCTACCTCAGTCTTCCCATCTGTAAAGGAAACCAGGGCTAGCAACACTTACTATAGACTGTGGCATGTAGGAGGTTAAAGGAATTAGCATTTATGAAGCACTCCGAGACCCTTGGTGGAAACCACTACATTAATGCAAAGTTATTATGGGTACCCAGTTACCATAGTGATTGGCGTCTTAGAAATGCTAATAATAGTAAAATAAATAATAAAGGGCAGGCAGGAAGAGCCCCTAGAGATGAATGAGAGCTGCTCCCCTCCTCAGAGACTCCGTGTACTGCTTTCTCAGCGCTCCTGGCCCTACGCTGGCTTCGGCTCAGCTCCCTCCCAGGGTAACATGCTGTGCTATTGCTGGGCCGTCAGGTCAGCCAAGTGAAAGCGGAACTTTTAAGTGCTTTATTATTTTCAGAAGGCGTCAGAGAAACCCAAACCCCCACAACTGCAAATAATTGAATACGTCAATAATATTTTGACTTGTTCATGTTTCGCATAGCCCTGGTAAGTACCTTATTGCTGTCCCTCCAGCGATGTTAATTAAGTTCACCCTAGGCCCACAAGCGCTTTTTTTTTTTTTTTTTAAACGAGCAAGCAGTTTTCCCCACTATAATGTCTAGCAATGGGAGCCGTAATACACTGGAAAGCACCCAAACAAAGGCAGATTAAAAGGAATAAAGACGAGGCGTCCTTCGGCGTGACTGTCAACGTTTCCCTGAAAATAGCTTTTCCAGCAATATTAGCCGAGGGATTTTGAAGGTCTGAAGAACGTATTAGCCGAGCATGCCGAAAACATGTGATCCTCGGCCCTCCACCATGTTCGTATTAGCATCAGCTCTCCATGCGTGTGTGTACTACTCACGGCTTTGCATTTACAGCGAGGCTTGTTACACGAGAGTTGCAGTTTGCTCACGTAATTTTGCGTGAGCCCATGGGGGTTCACGATACACCCAATTAAGGGATAGAAACTGCCAGCTTATTATCCAAGTCCATGCCCAGGCATCAGTTTTGTGGTTCCCAATAGAATTGGTGGCAGGACTGGGTTAAATGATGCTTTCGCAGCCACAGGGCACTCCCACAGCAGTGCTCTGGGAGTGAGGGAGATGCATGAGTCCTTACACTGCATGTGCTTTTTCTCTCTCTCTCTCTTGCACACACACTCCAGCTGCTGGCAACACCCACAGTCATGCTTCCCTCTCTTACTGAACTGTAGTCAGGATGGGCAGAGCCTAAGACAAAAAGAAACAGCAGCCAATTCCCTACTCCATCCATTACAGCTTTCCCAGAGATACCCTAGCCCGAGATACCCTATCTCTGGCCTGTTTACCGTCCCGAGGCTGGTTTTCCAAATCATGCACGTTTTTGCCAATGGTGTTATTTTCTTCTTATTTCCTTCGCCGTTATTTTATGAGTGGATTTCTGGTAGGTCTGCTGCAGCCCTAGCACAGCAGCATGGCAAGTGAATTAGGAATAGGAGCAAGGACAGGCGGCAGGGGAGCCTCAAGGCCCTACTGAACATGCTGCACGGCTTGTCCTTCTCTCTCAGCAAGGCTTCCCCTTCACTCACTCCACCGGCTCCTCGCTCCCTTCGCCCCATTCATGATCCCTGCCACCTCCTGTCCTTCACTGCCGTCTACAAGACAATACAGGGGGAATCATGAACCGGGCAGTGGTCCAACATGGGTGCAACTAACAGCTAGGACCCACGGTTGCAATTCTTGTCTTTGGCACTGACCCCTTGGGCACTGTCAAGGAAGAGGGTCCTCACTATCACGGACGTGTTTGGTGATTTTTCCACCGAGCAAGTCACTCACCGTTTCTGTGCCTGAATTTATCCATGCTCCAATCAGACGTTCCCGCTTAAGAGATCCACCACCAGCATTTAAAAAGCAACGGGAAAGGCTCCTGCTTCTCGTTCTGCCTACACTAACCCAGGGGAGCCAGCGAGCTCGTGCAGGAGAATCTAGGGCAGTATGTATAGACGTCTGTCTGAAGCAGGTCCCCAATCTGTCACCGTACTGCCCACACCTTGATTAACAGAGCGTGCCTCGCTAAAATAGCACACAAAATCCTGAGGGAGGGCAGGAGAATTGGCTGCCCAGCCAGATTTAAGCAGGCTTGGTGAAACACATCTCATGGCTTTACTGTACTGGGTGCCCACCTCTCATTTTTGGGGTAATAATGGGTCCCCCGTTATCAAAATGAAGCGGAGTTGAGTCATTCCCCTTGTGCACCTTCATTCACCCCTGACCATCTCTGAGATACTCGAGTTGTTTGAGATGCCCAGGCATAATGAAGGCAGGGCCTTGTGCCAGCTGTGCCTATGAACACACCTCACTCCTGGAGTGCAAACCCCTCGTTACTCTATTTCTCAGTGTTTGCTGCAGAGGCATGCGGAGGTGCCAAGGGGATCGTGTCTGTGGTGCTGACTCCAGGGATGGTTCAGGGAGGCCCCTTCTGTGAACCCACTGTTTGCCTGCCCTCTTTCCCCGATCCTTTTGGCTGACACAGCCCAAGGATGCTCAGAGGGAGCAGCTGGAGGAGAACAAGGACTGAGATTGTTCCAATTTGGGGGAAGGAAAAGCTTATGGAAAATCCAGGCTTATGGACTCCAGCCCCATGCAGTCTGTAATGCCCCAGAAAGATTCCCCACTTCTCCTTTCATGGCATTGCCCCTGATTAGTCCCTTCCAGATTTTACATATGCCACAACACTGGTGGGCAAGAGCACTTGAGAAGGGGTTGGCTCAGGTATTTTGGGGGTGTCTTCACGAAAGCTGTTAATCTGATTCAGAGTCATGGTAGATGTTTCAAAAGGGCTCCTAGCCACTTGGGACATGGAGCAACCTACTGCAAGAGTCAAGCATGGCACTGGGTTTGCAGGTGAGGGAAACAATACTGGAGGCAGAGTTTGGCGGGGAAGGTGCGGCATTCGGTTTTTGCCACAAGGCAGATGCACGAGTCAGCCAATGATGAGAAATAGAGTCATCGGAGAGGAAGGAAGAAGGAACCAAGAAGCAGAAGATGCCACTGACGTTACCCAGCTTGAAGTGTCATGGGAGCAAGAGTGAAGTGGCAGAAGCTGGACAGCAAAGAGAGAAGGGAGCACTGGTATTAGAGGTCTGATTTTGGCTAGCACTCACAACAGTATCTGAAGTCAGGGGAGTGCTGCATCTGAGCATCTTCCCTGACATTTAGGCTTCTTTGGTCAGATAAGGAAGATAAGCTTTGAAGGCAAAAATTATTGAATAGATTGTGGGGGAAGCAAGCGTGGGAAAGTGGGTGATGAGAATGGGAGCTTGCAAAATGATGCAATAAGCAATACTCGAAAAAAAGAGGAGAGACTCATACGTTCGCCGAGCTGCAGTTGCTCATATCTAGATCAGTTCTGAAGATGTTAACACGTGATCGCTGATAACCATCTTACAACCTCCACAAACCACTGTGTTCACATGTGTAACAAGCAGCGTATCTGCCACTCATCTGCTCATCATTGTTCTGAAGGGACATTATCAACAGCAGAGGATTAGACCAAAAGATATGCAGTGTTGGAAGACAAAAGTTCAGTAGCTTACAAGTCTATCCATGACCACAGGAGAATGAACATGGGAACTTTCAGCTCAAGTTTTGTAGATTCAAGAGTTCCTCCCTCACAGGCTAAAGGCTCAGATGCAAAATGGCTATGCACCAGCCTCAACTCACGCTTGTCCTGTCTGACTTTTTTCCTGCAAAGCTGAGAGCTTTTTTTTTTTTTTTAAACAAGGCATGAATGGCTTTTATGTACAGCTTATTGATTTTTTTATTTTTATGTTAAAACCTGTGGTAGGGCTGCATGACCCTTGTTTAACATACAGAAAAATAATGTAAATATCCATTATCCTAAATGCAGTAGCATAAAAGAGATATAGGGAATCAGGTAGGGAGTGGGCTGTGACTTAAGCACGTGTCCCAAGCCCAGCACATTCCTGTGGGAGTCTCTGCTTCTGCTCCAAACCCACAACTATCACTTCACCTTGGAGAGAATCTGCGCTCGCTGTTAGCACTAGGAGGCCCAGGACACACAGCTGTTCTGGCTGTGTCCAGTAGAGGGCTAGAGATTCAACTCATCACATTAAAAAGAAGGATGGCAGGAAGATGCTTCTTGGCAAATAAGCATATCTAATGATAGAGCAAGAATTCAGTAGGATTCCAAAGAGGATCAGACATTTGTGTGAACTGCACAAACATCTGCAATTAAATTAGGTGGGTCAGAAATGGCGAGACCCACATGCTTCACACTATAAATCATCTTCTCCCTGACAGGAGCTAGGAAGAAACTTCCCCAAACAGCAGGCTATTTCATACCTGCCTATTAGGAAGCTGCTCTGAAATATCTGGCACAGGCTACTACTGGTCCTGGACTCAGTGGATCCTAAGTTAATGTTGCTATGTTTTATTTCCTGCAAGTCTCCCTCTTCCAGACAGGTCCATGTTCCCCTGATCTCTGTGTGTACCAGGAACCTCCACACCAATGACTAAAGCATTACTGAGCTCTGAAGCTATGTGTAGACGAAACGAGGGCACTACACTTTAAAGTGCACAACACTTTAAAGCATGGGCGACTGGTGCTGCCTTAGTCAAGGGGGGCATGTGCCCCCCCAACCAGTCCCACTGACCAGGGTGGAGAGTCCCCCACAACCAATCCTGCTGACCAGAGGCAGGGGTCCCCCCATGGATGATCTTGCTGCCTGGATTGCTGCAGCCACTTCTGGGAGCAGCTGCAGAGATTGGCCAATGCTTGCTGGGGGAGCACCAGTGTTCCCACCTGCTCCCCCTGCCCATCACCTAAGCGACAAGCACGGCCAGTCAGGGGGTGCACCAGTGCTCTCAAGGGTGCACATGCATCCCCATGCACCTCCTACACATTGCCACTGCTTTAAAATGGGTTAAATGCTTTCGCACTGCTTTAATGGTGTTGGTGTTTGCACACGTTGGCGGCATATTGCACAGTAATTCCAGCCGCTGTAGCAAATTCAGTGGCATAATGCGCCTTAAATGACTTGGGGCGCAGCAAACGAGAACTCCTCCGAGGAGTTTAAGTTTGCTGCCCTACAGCTGCGGCATGAAGCACTGGGCTCCGTGCAGCTATAGGGCTCTGCAGGAAGCCCTGCAGGCAGCCTGGGAAGGCAGGCTCCACCCAAGATATTTATTTTCCCCCCCTGGAGTCTGCCTGCCTGACTTGTGCAGGGGGCTGGTGCTTCTCTCCATGGCTGCAGTGCTCCCTGGGACTGCCCAAGCTGGGTGCCTGCAGGCAGGTGCTTCCTGGGGGGGTACCACCGCTACCACGGAGGGAAGCACCAGCCCCACCCCCCCACAGCCCAGGGACCACTTCACCTGCTGGCAGCTTGCTCTCCCCTCCCTGCCGCCAGAGAGGCAAGTAAGTTCAGGCGTGTGCATGGCATGGGGGGTTTAAAGAGCTCTAAATTGAAGTGGTGTTTTTAAAAACCCACCGCTTCAATTTAGGCCCCCATTTCATCTACACGCCCTTAAAGAATAGCTAAAATCAGAGTGGATATGGCAGGCTAACAGAAAGTTCAAGAAATGGCAGATATTGGCATACTGAGCAGACTAAACAGAAAACAACTTTCAAGGGGGATGAATTAGGAAGGCAAAAGAAACTACTTGCAAGGATTTGATGTGCTTCTTTTTGTGTAGCTGTTATAGAAACAATTTTGTCTTGAGATTAAAAGCAGGGTCAGACTGCAAATATCGATCGTGATACTCAAGCAGGAATGTCAGTGTCTCTGTCACCAAATATGATGATCAAAACTACCTGTAGATAGCAGGTCCCTTTGCATGACATGCTCTAAGACCTTTCAAGCCATATTCAAGATACAGTGCTGATAGCAGTGACTGTGCATGACTGCTGGTGGTATTTGATACCACCTGTATCTGAAGATGTTAACACTACAGATCAGGATCCATAAAGTTATCTTGATTATACCAGATGCAGATCTGGCCCCAAATCCATTTGGCTTTCCAGTCTATTATGAGCTATTTTCTTAGTAAATATGATGGAGGTTTATCAAATATCTTGATTGTTAATTAGTTGGGGCTCCCATTCTTCCTGGTGTGTTGGCTACCCTCTGGGGACTTGGTAGTCTGCACTCATCTGCAAGACAACATTGTGACTTGAGGATCATGCTTAGGATTAAGGGGAAGTTTGATCATATGACATCTCCACCTGGGGAAGTGGTTTATTTTCCATCTTTATTTCAAGATTGGAGATCTTTCTAAAAAGATCAGCTATAGTTTCGACAGCTATTTTTGCTTGGATGTAGACTGGGGTTCTTAGGACCGTGTTAGGTAAGAGGTCAAACTAGATGAACTCTTAAAAATCTCTGATCCTGCAATACAAATGGAAAACGATGATACTATGCACCCAGCAGAATTGAGCCCTGATATCTTAACCATTGTTTTGGTATGACCTTTAGCATGTCAGTCTTTGTACTTTGACCAGAAGAGAACACAATATGTTGGCCTTCAGTCGGGTGCCTTGGACAACATCTCTCAGTGGGGAATTATTTCCCTTAATGCCTGCACTACAAGTGGCTAGTTAACTGATGAATGCATATATGCTAACTAATGAATTTAAAGAGGCCAGTGGAAAATAATTTAAACTTTCCCTAATAGTGTCACAGTGCAATTACTATGATTATTTATTCATGGTCTGTAGTAACTCATTTTGACTCTGTTTCATGAGGTTTCTTTAAATTTCTAGTTGGTTATACCAGCCCTTTAAAAAAAAGAAGGAAAAATCCAGCCTAGCAAGAGAACTACAGTAAGATTGTAATTAATTATTATTATTTCCTAACAATTGGAAGCATAATTGCGACCAACGCTCATGCTTTGGCTTATGAACAGCAATATTAAACATCCCATGCTGAGATTTTAGTAGGAATCGCACAGATGAGTGGATATCCTGGTTATACATCTAATTTCAGATCCCAGGGAAAATTGTTAATGCTATTGGGAAAGATGAAAACATTTCCCTTCAGCTACAGGGAATGTTGTTTCACATACATTTCTCTTCTGTTTTAAGACTAATCTCAAGAGCCAAGCTCTGTTCTGTAACATAGCACAGCAAAAGTCCTAATAATGGCTTTTATTTATGCATTTCAGCGGGGTTTTTGAGGCTGGTGTCATTAGAGTTAGCGGTGTGGAAGTGCTTTAAAGTGATAGCTTAGTGGCACTTGTTATCTTTCAATCCATAGGAGAAAATTGTAATCATTATTTGTAATAGTTCACAGTAAGGCGGCCACTAGCTTAGTTTAAAGATACCCTATTTTAAATATGGTAGAAAGGGGTAATATTCTCATCTGGATGTGCTGGGATTTAAAATGTGCAACACCCATTAACATTAATGGGAGTTATATTTTTAAACTCTCTGCACATTGTGTTGAGAATATACCCCATGGAATCCAATTAATTTGAAGAACATTACAGACTTTAGGGAACATTCATGTTATACAATTTCACTGGCATATAGATTTGTCCTCAATAAAGCTTTCTAGTAGCTGGAAATGAAAGACATTAACATTCGACTGTACATCTAAAATAAAGGAGAGCTGCACTATACGTTTCCCCAGCTCAGTGTGGGCAGCTACAAAGGAGCTTTTGAGAATCAACAAATAAAGAATTGAGAAAATAAGGAAGGAGATGGTATTTTAAGAATGTGAATATTTAGAGAATGCCGGGGAATGAACACAGAGGAGGCTGTTTGTTTATAGGTTAGATGCATTACAACAGGAACCAGGCAAATAAAAAAAAAAAATTAAAAAAGAAGAAAGCAAGAAAATACAATGAGGAGGATAAAAACGAATATTCAGACTCTGGCTGTTTCCCACAAGCAGAAGATAATAATGTGAATGGAAGTGATTTTGTTTGGAGGGTCAGAGTGGAGGTTGATATCACAACCTTTTCAGATTGTGGTAAATATCATTCTATTAAAATAACCGGCCCCATTGTTCTTGTGATCCTAATGAGGCTCTTTTACGTGACAAAGACAACAGCGGTGAAGAAACTAGCAGCAAGTTAAAGTGCTTCAGAGACAAAGCACCAGAGACATGCTGCTTCTGGAAAGTGTAACAGAACATTAAAGCACATGATAAGTAAGCAAGAATCAGCAAAAAGTTAATAGGAAACCACAGTGACAATATGTCCAGGCAGTTTAGTACAATATTTCTCTTCCCCCCAACAGGATGAGGAATTTAATAGTACACAGGAAAGCAATATCTTAGTAAAGAAAGAAAGGAACATGAAGAGATAAGGAAATAATGGCTCTTACCACTAAACAAGCAATTCAATTTTAAGAACATTTGTTTGTAAATGTTTGACAGGACCTCATTTGCCATGGCCTTGATGATCATGGGATGTTCTTCAAGAAGCTTTTTTTTGTTTTTAATGAATAAGTATGTGATGATCAGGCTTTCCAATAGCGAATATTTTTTAGATACCCACCCCTTGGAGCTCCAACACATGAGCAAAGCCTGGCCCTCAGACGTAGGTGCTCAGGACTTTCTGAAAATGTAGCTGCCTCTAAGTGAGCTGAAGTTTTCCCAGTAACGGAGGCAGTGGTTGCCAAGAGAAATCTTGGCATTTCGTATGTGCCCATGCTTATACACGCATGTATACACCCATGCTTATGCACACGTGTAGGAAAGCACCACTTAATGGCAGGCTGCACCGGTGTCCATTCTGCATTCATTATCTTCAACATGTTTTCGAGAATTTACAAAAGTACCTTGGAGCCCTCTAGTTTGTGCCTCTTCCTGTAAAGCATTAATTGTAGAGCAGTAAAATAGAGGGGAATAAATGAATGTCCAGTTAGGCAACATGTCCGAACTCTGACAAACCAGTACTTCACAATTGGAAGTACTGGGCCCCATAACTTTAAAAGGCTCTACACCGCTTTTGTATATACAAAATATCAAGAGCTTAAAAACAAGAAAATTGGGGAAAATAGAAAAGCTTTAAACCCCAGTGTAAAACTGGGATCTCTCTTTCCTCATGGCATAAAGCTCCCACTCACGCTTTTGGTAGGTAGTGAAACCTCAGACATTGACTGAAGGTAATACCACATTAAGTGAATAATAATAATGATACTTAAAAGGTAACATCTAATTAAACAATAAATAAGCATAATACAAGTCACATATTTGGTGGTAAAGAGGAAGGAAACTGTCTCTGGCAGTGTTACAAAGCAGAGTGGCTGTTTTGAAGCTGCTCAGGCACTAGGTGTGGTCCTCAAAACTGGTGTTACAAGGCAGGAGACAAAGAGGTGGTCACAAGGCAGAGTTAATTCCGTTTCTTATGTAGCTCTGTGATTTACAGCCTGGATGTAACCATCACTGTTATAATAACTGTGTTACCTAACTGTTGCGGGAAGGCAAGACAGGAACACGATACAGACGTATGGGGACAAGGGCACATCTATTTTATTCTTGCCCTTTGTACTCTATGCCACAGCAAGGCAAGATACCATCACTAGTACTCCCTTGAAAGCGAGAGGTTTGATTGATGTACTTGCCAGAGCTCCAAAGGGCCACTTTGTGATGACTGGGCTGTGATATTTGTCACCTGTACTGAGATAGCATCTACAAATCCCAGTTATAAACCAAAGTCTTACTGTGAAAGACCAGTGGTTTGCAACCTGTGGGCCCCTGGGGGTCTGCAGACTATGCCGAAGGGATCCACAAAAGATGATTACGATCAATCAAAAATATGTGAATACACATATTCACAATGCAAAGAGATCCACAGCTCTGTTCAAAATTTTTCAGAGGTCCACAAATGAAAACAGGTTGAAAACCACTGTACAAACACACGCAGAAGCTTATTCTGGGTAATGCACTCTGTCAGTAAGCCCTTGGTTGCCATAAACTAGGTGTGGGATTGTGCTACTCCCTTTTGGGATGCCCTACCTTTCTCATTCCCCCAGCCTTCTCAAGCTGTCCTGCCCTTACTCTCAACCCGGAGTCACTCCTAGGAATGGAGTGTATCCCATCATGCACGTAGAAAGCATGATGACATAGAAAGTTGCATGAACACCTTTACAGCTTTTCAGCTGCCATTTGTAAAGAAAGCACAACTTGAATCCAATAATGAACTGATAAGCACAGGTGCGGCCAACCTGTAGCATAAGTACAGCAAGTGGCATGGACAGCCTGTGTGTGCGACACCCTGCAGATCAGGGAGGTGGCACAGCAGCTGATAGCACAGGCACTGAATTTATTTTTGCTGGCGGGTGGGGGGATAAGATGATGGACATGTAAAAAGTTTTACGCATTTCAGGTGATGGCCCTCTTCCTGAGGGGGACCAGGGTCAGGTCCCCATGTACTTGGCGCCTCTGCCTGATAGGGCAAGAGGCAGAAAGTAGAGCAGCAGAGTAAGATCAGAGTAGCACCTGGGAAGGGCGTGGGGCTAATTTGTGGTCTGCCTGCCCAAAAGGTTGGCCCCCACTGGGCTGGCATGTCTGCGGTGTCAAGTTCCTGCTCCTTTCGCGTCGCTGCTGGGTCCGATCCCCCTAAATATATCCTTCTTAATGACTCAGCTCTTTGCTTCAGGCAGAGAATTGCCTTGAACAGGTTAAAAACAGCCACAGAATATTTGCAATTCATCTTTTCCCATGGTATTAAATATTCATTTTATAGAAAGCTAATAGGTTTTTCTTTGAGGAGGTGGGGAGGGGACTTGAAACAGGACCTACAGTGTTTTTACAGGCCATAATTTAAACCTGATCCTGAGAAGTAATGCTAAACTGATAAACATGCTGTGTCTGATGTGTGGCTGTTTAATGATGATTCTATTGAGCACAGAGATTAGAGCCATATCAGATGCGGTTTTGAAGAAGATACCTGGAGTATGGGAAGGTTTTCAAAGGCATTTTTTCTTGCTTAGAAATAGCCAGTGCCTTGTGTACATCTCTTTATGAAGTATCTTAAAAACACATCAAGTTTTTCTCTTCCTGATTTGGGTTTTAGAAGCGCTGTTTATCTACTTTTAAGATTTCTGTAGTGGAAAAAAAGGACTGGAATTAATGGGAGGTTAGACTTTAGTTGTAGGTACATTTATATATCTATCCATAAGTACCCACACATATGCCACACACAATTTAATTTTTCAATGCGCTTAAAACTTAGAAAGGACCTATTGCAAAATTTTGGCAAGGGCCATTTTATTGAGGGAAAAAACCCAACCTCAGTGGTTTGTCTAACATCTAATTCCAGAATGACTTCACTGATGTTATCATTTTCCAAAGACTAACAAGAGAGGGTTTTTAGGGTGAAAGAGCTGAATTTTAGTACATGGATGAGGCGGATGTATGTGTTAAAGAAAGAACTTTGCGCAACACATAGCCTTACCTGACCTGTGGATAAGAGGGGGAGACCATCTACCAAATGGAAACTGCCTTTAAAACACCAAGTAACTCCAAAACCACAGACCCCCATGACAACTCACTGGCTGAGAAGGAATGGGTCACCTACTGATTAGTGCCACTTCTTGTTCCAGCTTTTATGAGAAAGCTTGAGGCACATCTACCTCTAATAACAGAACTAATAACAGCGCTAAACCACTGTAATAAAATCATGGCTTAGAAAAACACACTGAAAGATTGCAACTTTAGAATGGATAAAAGGAAATTGTTTCTTTAAACAAGTCAGAACTAACCTTTGAAACTCATTGCCACAAGGTATCAAAAGAGGAATAGTTGTTACATGGGCCGTTTCAATATCCACAAGAGAAAATAAATGATATGTTCTTATTCCTTGTACGTGTCATCCTTTCCTGAATCCCATGTCAGTCTTATGTTCTATTTTTTGGTCATGAAGAGTATAGAATTCCCATGGTTCAAGGCAGAAACTAACCTCCAGCAACAGGATCCTACTCACAGAAATCAAGGGAATTACACATGTGCTTAAAGTTAAGCACATGTTTAAATATTTGCCCAAATTAATTCTAAAGTAAATAGATTAGGGAGAAATTTGCCTTCTGGGTAAAATATTCCCTAATTACCCAGTTCAAGGTTATCTGCCTCTGAAGCATTTGGTATAAGAGGAGACATGATATGGGTCTGATTTACCAGGACAATGGTCCGGCATCTTTCTTCAAAAATACATTACTGCCATTCAAGTTGCGAGAGAACAAAAACCCCTTTTTATTTGAAAGGATGATAACTTTTAATACATCCAGCTCAGATTGCTAAGGACAGCATTTAAGAGTACACTGACATAGTATTATCCACAAAATTATGGACAACCATAGAGCCCTGCCTGGTTGAAGCTTCATACCAGAAATAGAATAAATTGATTCAAGAAGTCAACTTGAACACCACTGTTCAGCCTAAGTGCAGTTTCAGTTTCTAATGGTTAAATGTTACTTCTTTATAAACTTCATTCTGGCAAAAACTATCGTACATTAATAATTTCATAAACAAGGTCCCAAAGTAAACATTTTATATATGACACAAATACCAAAGTCACTTCAGTCCACTTATTGTGGTTATGACCACTTTGGCGAGATTATGGGGGGGAAGGGGGGGAGGAGGAGAAATTCAATAAATCAGATATTTTCATGATGTAGTGTTTTCGAAAGGTCGGAAACCAGCACACTTCCCATTCTGAATTACATATCAGTTAATAGGAAGAACAGCATTTTCCAAAAAAAACAGCCAAAAGCTGGCATTTGACAGAGGAACTTCATCACTGGGTCTCAACCATTGTTTTTTTCTACTTTTGTCTACCTCTGAAGAAAAACAGTATAGGAAGGTATACTGGAGCTGCGTGCCAACTTCAGAAAAAATTGCACAATGAAGGAAAGCTTCATGGTGAGGGAGTTGTCTTCCTCCTGAGTGGTATGGAGCATTCAGGAGCTGCATTTATAAATTAGCATGGGAGGAACATTGTAAACTAAGGTAATTTTGGTGATTAGAGAGTAGGGGTGTGCAAAACAGATCCTATTTGATTCAGATTCGGCCTGAATCAGGGACAGTGATTTGATTTGTTGATTCGGATCACTGTCCCTGATTTGATTTGGCCAAATCTGAATCTGAAGATTCAATGCCAATTTGGAGAATCAGTGATTCGGACATGGACACAACTTAAATGTTTTTTCTACATACCTAAAGGTACCAGTGCGGCTTGTGAATGCTGCGATGCTGGGGTGAATGGAGCGTGCCACAGGAGTGCGGGGGGGCCCTCCATTTGCTCGGCAATGAACCCAGAAGTGGACCGGAAATACTTCCGGTCCCCATCCAGATCTGCCAAGGAGTACACTGGGGCCCCCCCAGGCCACCTGGCTCAGCGATCAGCTGTGGGGGGACCCTGGGTGCCCCCCCCAGACTCAGGAGGTCCCCCCAGACCCAGTCACTGAGCCGGTGGGGCAGGGCTCTCTGGTGGACCCGGACGTGCACCGGAAGTGCTACTGGTCCACTTCTGGGTTTGCTGCTGAGCACGCTGGGGAGCCCGCCGTGCTCCTGTGGGATGCTCCATCTGCCCCAGCATCGCAGCACTCATGAGCCGCCTGCTATCTAGAGGTATGTAGAAAAAACATTTAACGCTGTGTCTATGTCCGAATTGCCGAACTTTCCGAATCTCTCCAAATCGATTCGGAGGGTTCCGATTTGATTCAGAGAGATTAAAAGGGTCCTATGATTTGATTCAGATTCAGAGATTTGGCCACCAAATCGGTCTGAATCTCCACCAAATTGAATCAGGAACCAAAGCTTCGCACAGCCCTACTAGAGAGACACCTCAGCAACATAATTTAGATCCTGCCTGAACTACCTATATATTCATATATATGGTTTTACACCATACACAGCTGGAGTCGGCCCCAAAGTTGTGGAGGGAAGGGCTAACTGTACCCAGCTTTGGAGCTGAACTTGGGTTGCTCACAAGAGGAAGCTGGTAGGATCAAGGAGTGCTACGCTGGGAGTGTTGGTGAAGTGGATGAAACACATCCTGGGAGCTCTGGACATTGCATCCAAGAGCTTTTGTTGGGGTGCTCCACCCTACCACCATGTCCGAAAAGTAAATGTCACAACAGTTCCCCAACATTGCTGCCTCTGCAGTGTTAAAAATCTTCTGTTCCACAATGTTTTCCATACTGGATTCCCCAGGATATTCCTGGTGTCATATACTGGTCATACCTGAAAGTCCTGATCACCTATCTCATGACTGTGCTGCTATTTGGGATTTAAAAATCATCTCTAAAGTTAATTCTAATGATTAGCAGAGAAAAAAAATGTGTGTAGAGTTTCATGCTGATTTTTTGCTCTTCCTTCTAAAAGGTAATTACAGCCACATGGGCCAATCCCCAGCAGTGACAATGTTGGAGGGTGCTATTGCTGCTGAAGTCCACCTGGTTAGATTTAGGATTGTTTTCTGCTGAGACAGTTGTGAGATTTGAATTCCTTGTCTGCAGCCTATTCAGCTGGACTAGCACCCATGTGTTCCTGGACTGACCGTTTCCCTTACTTTTCTTCATAGCAGTTTTAGCTTGACCAATTTATTTTCACACTGTTCACAGACATGTATAATATTTGTGTCAGAAATGATACTGTGATTTAAAAAAAAAAACAAACCCTGCCTAAATGCAGGTTTTGGACATGTGACCTGGTATTTCATTTCCTTCTTGCAAATACATAAGGGAAGCCCTCAGTTATATGACTTTCCACTTCCCATATGCTGATCCCTTGTACAGATTTGTCCATAAATTTTCTCATAATAAAAGAGCAATTGGCTAACGGAGCAGAATACACTGTCTGGGACCTCTCCCTTGGCCCCATTGATAGGAATTCCTGCTAATGGCAAAATGCCTGGTCACTGATGATCCTTTCATTTGAAGAGTTTGGATGAATCCATTGTGCCGCTGGACAAGGGCACAGACTTCTCTTTTCCTTGAGTTAGCCTCAGTTATGAAACAGATAACGGGGCAATGCAACATCTGCAATTAATATGGAAGGTGCAAACCAACAGTCAGCAGCAGGCAGGGATGATCCTGTTTATGCCCTATCTGTCTACATCACAAGGTACTGAATGTTCTTGTTTAGAAAAACAAGCAGGACCAGCGCAGGACTGTGATGCACCAAAAGCCCTAAGCAACATTAAATCATCAGAAGATATCCCCATTAAACAAAATTATTGTCCCCATTAAGAATCAATCAAAGCTTTTTAGTATCATTGGCTGTTCAGTGGGTTTCCTGGGAGACATCCTAATTAATCACAGGACACCAACGTGGAAAATTGGCTTAAGGGTCCTATCCTGCAAATCACACATGTAGTCCCATTGGATCCAGTGGGATAGATCCTCAGATGGCATCAATTGATCTCACTCTATTGACTTCAATCTTGATTTATACCTACCAAAGATCAGGCCCCAAGGGATTATACTCAGCAGATGCTATGGGGTGAGTGTGGAGCTGATGCTTCAGACTTTGGCAAGATCCTTATTTTACTGGTCTAAGGATGATTGGCCTATTCATATTCTGAAATTACCTGGAGACAAAGAAATGAAATGGACTGAACTGCATTAGGGTTACTGGTATTGGTAAAATGTAATGTAGTTCAACCAGTAGAACATCGATACTGTAAAAGTCAGGCAGAAGAGAGACTGGAAGCCCAAATTCTGTAACAAAGGCGAGAGGTGGAGGACTTCCTCTCTTGCAAACCAAGCTCGCACTTGTTCTGATTTCTATCATTAATAATCTTGAAAATTAACCTTGACAGTTTTTAATTCTCATGTTCCAACTTTCCCCAATCTATTCTTTCTTTACATGATCACCCTCCACCCTTTCTGCGGTCTAAACAGGATTCTTAAAAGACATGGCTTGTGCTCATTTCTGCAGCCTGATAAAGTGCACTGACCTTTTCCTACCTTCTCTGAGGAATATTTTTGTATGGTTGCATGTTTTAATGTGGCTGCATGACCCCTTCCACATAGTCCTGATGGAACAAACAGATGGTTACTTAATGTTACAAAAGAGCCAACATTTACTTTTAGGCAGTGGCAGTTGGGTGGAGCACTCCAGCAAGAGCTCTTGGATGCAGTGTCCAGGACAGAAGGTTAAAGAGGAAATATCCCAAGCCTAAATGAGTTGACTGAACGCCTTGTTCTCTGTTCCTGCTTGTGCAAATCCACATACAGCATTAGTGCATATACAGCTACTCCTCACTTAACGTCATAGTTACATTCTTGAAAAACCTGATTTTAAGCAAAACGATGTTAAGCAAATCCAATTACGTCACAGTAGTTACCTACTAGTAGGCGGCAGCCAAACAATATTATACCCAAACATTGTGCGACTTTAAATGAGTATGTTCTCTAGTAGATCAGTGACATAATAATCAAACAACGTTAACCAGGATGCCGTTAAGTGAGGAATACCTATATACTGTGAACCTCTTATGGTTAGCCATATGATAAAGTACGTATAAACACCTGACATCCAAAGCTGCTCCCTGGCCAAAACTTTCCCTGTAGTTTCCTACAGGAAAAAGATTTTTTGGGGAAAACAAAAAGAAGCCTAAAACTAAGAAGTCTGATACTTGACTTGTAAACTGGCCAGAATCAGAAGCGAGCCAGTGCAGCCACGATAAAATTGATAACAAAATGTAAGAGAGAAGAATTCATTTTCATGGACTTAAATATGAACCTGCATCACTGAAATGACAGGTAGGATCTCTTTTAACTTCAGTGTAAGCAGATCTTTAGTTGGTATAAATCAACAACTCTCTATTGACTTCCAGGGGACTAGAAAAAAGGAGTCATCCAGAGGGTATACTAGAAACCAGGGGCCATATCTACACGTGAATTAATACTTTGTAGTTACTGCGCATCAAATGTAGTACCTGTAATAACAGGTACTAACTCAATGTGCAGTAACTGGCGCTACTGCGCGGTAGTGCTGGTGTATGTCATTTTATTAATGCTAATGCACAGTCAACTAATTCTACTGCGCATTAGTGCAACAGCAGAGCTTTGCCATGATACGCTAATGCGCAGTAGAATTAGTCTAATGCGCATTTAGCATCTCTGTGTAGACATGCCTGGGCCTGATTCAGATCTCATTTGGACCCAAACTAGACCAGTGTCGCTCCATTTACTTCACTGTCATTAGTTCTTACAAGCATATGATTAAGATCCGGTCAATGAGGTTCAGAGACTACTAGGATGCGTCCAGATGAGCGTGGAAGTTTGTTTCCCTGGGGACAAGTAACAGCGGCACATCTTATAACACACTAATCTACGAGATGGTGGTGGTAGCAATGTGAGAGCACATAGAAATGCCATTATGTTTCAACAGGTGCTTTCCTTTGGTTTAGCAACCTGTATCTCAGCCATTGTGTGTTATCTGTCACTCTGTCATCAGCCATATTAATGTTTTATTCCTTTTTGGAGAGGTAGCATGGTACTTTATAAACTTAAAGAGAGTTTATGGGAAGTTCTTTTAAATTAAGAGTCTTTCTTAGGGGAGACAGATGGGGTGGTTATGGGTATTTTAGGAAAGAATCACAACTTCTCTTCCTTAGGGTCTGGACAGCTGATCTCTGAGAGGAGGAAGGAAAAACACAGCGGGTTAAAGAGAAATGGTTAAAAAAAGAGGAATTTGACATCACTTACAATTATTTTTAAAACATTTTTTCCTCCCAATACAGTGTGTGATGACTGTAAGATGATGCACAAGAGTAGTTTTCCCACATCAGGTGGCATGACTGGCTAGTGATGCTATGTTACAATGATCTAGTATTTGTAATCAAAGGAGAGTCATATTTGGCATGTTAGGCTGTAAAGTACTAAAATGAGTCAGGAACTGCAGGCACATTATTTCAAACCCATGTAGAGCACTGCAGAAAGCTTTTCCTTCCTCTCTTGATTTCCTGTTTCTGAATCCTACTGATTTTCTTACGCTTATTTTGTAGATCTGAGCAAGGGGCTGACTAGCAGGCTTACACCCCCCCCCCGCCACATTTCATAAATGGAGTTAACATTATTATAAAACAACCGGGATGAAAATCCTCCTCCTGAATGGAAAAATGATCAGATTTTCAAAAGAATTCATGACGAGGGTATAATGTGGTTTAAATATGCATCTCACTTAACGTGCTAGCAGAGACAAAATCATCTTGGTAGAGTTAAAACCCAATTCTCCTCTCACTGATATTGGAGCAAATAAGGCCTAACGGACATGAAATCAATAGAGTTACCTCAGTGGTCTAAACAAGAAGAGAATCAGAATTTACAAAGAATTGTGAAATACAATTCAATATTTAATACACGGACTATTTAATACATGGAATAAGTCCAATGCAATATTTAATACATGGAATAAGTCCAAATGTGCTTAAACATATTTTCCTCTGCAAAACTTTTTTTGAACTCCTCCAAAATGGTTATACTAGCCTCGTTCCCCTTTCCTAATTAGATCTCTTAAAGGAATACATGGTCACTTCAAGGAGCAACAGAATGTCAATGCTTTTTATACATAATTGGACTCTCTTTGGTGTGCAAATGGGATATAAATGCTTTTTTCATCCGCATCAATCATGTGCTCCAAAGCGAGGAATGAAGAAGATATCTGCAGTGGAATCAGTGATTTATTTACTTGGTGTAAGTCATGGAAATCCCCCTCCCCCTAAACTATCTGTTCCCTGGCTTGAAGCATTCAATAACTTCTCAGCCAGGGAATGCGTTCTTGTGTTCTTTCTTTCTTTTTTTTCCCCTCCGCTGTATTTTTTTCTGCGGTTTGTCTTATCATCTGGTAAATATATTATTGCGACACATTCGTTACTTTGGTCCACAGCTCTGAGACCTTCGCTTGGTTCCCCAGACAGTTGTGATTTTCACAGATAAATCACTTAGCAGAACACACTGATTGTTTGTTCTGGAGTTTCTTCTGTAGGATTACAGGGAGGAAAAAAAAAAACCCTCGAAAAGCTAAGTTCAAACTCCAAATCCAAGTCTGTTCCTTCTCAGAAGGGTGAATGCCTTTGCTCTCTCAATGCATTTCAGTAGGTTTCCAACAAGTCTCCTGTTTATGCTAAAGATGGCATTTCTTTCAAATTATTACTAGGGTGTCATATAAAATGTAGATATATGTCTCTCTCTACCTCTGTCTGAAATGCCAACATTTAAGAAGCTATTAATATGTCACAGCGAAGGTAGATCTCTGCACCGCTCTGCACTTTTGTTTTCAGTGCACACATTTAGCCTGACGCAGTCTGTGCAGTGGAGACATTATTTAGGAACAGTCTGGGCATGAAAAACTCCAGATCTTTATCTGCCATAACCACCTTCTCTCTACACTCTCATACGAAACACAATCTTTTCTTAAACTAGGCAGCGGGTGCCAGATTGAGGTTATGGACTTAATTAATTTTATGTCTGTGATATGCTCACTCTATAATTATAACAAGCTGGAAACTATTAGATAATTATTTTTGGTCCTCAAAGGGGGAATGCAATTCATTTAAAATTATTTAAATTTCTTCAGAAAGAGAGGTTTTCTCTGCGCAAGAAATTTGCCATCCAACATAGTGACAAAGCATCTCTATTCTGATAATAAAAGACTATGGCACCGAAGTGGTTACAAACCATTTTGTTCAACCAGACTATTTACAAGTAGCAACAGGGTATCTGTTTCCTGTCATCTCCATCATATATCTTGAGGCAGAGAGATTGGAGCCCAATTACAGCCTGATATCTAATCAATACACACCTTATTCCTAGAGCAGGAAGTAAAGGAGTAGGCCCTGGGGAGCCAGAGTTCAAATTACTCTACTGTCGATTCCAGATAGCAGCTAATGATAGGATATACTTCTGAAAGGAGGGGGATGGGTAGGGGATGCACAGTTTAATGGGGTAGTTAATACAAAGATCACATATGTATATCCATTTATGCCTCGGCCTTTAAAATCCAGAAATTCATTATGAAAGCAAAACAGAAGTGACTAGTATGGCTTTCTACACCTACACCATTTAAATGTTCACATTTTTTAACAAGAGAAGCAAATGACAAAGTAAAATCTTTAAAATGAGATTTGCAAGATGCACGATACCACCTTAAAAGGGAAAAATCTTAACTCAATGCATTTGCACGTGAAATGTCTTATTTTCATTTAGAGATGTATACTCGGAGCTCCAGACCAGGGACACTCTCCTTGCCCAACTGCCTAGTTAAAACTTTTTCTCTTATGAGTCCAAATGCACTAACTCAAACTCTGCGCTTAGCTACTGAAAGCATAATTTGGGCCATTGTTTTGTTGAGAGGTCTGTTTGTGTGGGTCACGATCAGGTAAGTCCCAGGATTACATTCCCTTCAGGTTCATTTCTAAATTTGTCCATTAGCTAGAAAAATGATCAGCTCTGCTTACTATTTCTTTCACATTCCTAAGGATTATTCAAAAAGCTGTGCTTTTCCTAACACTCTTTACTGACATGTGTGGGGGGGGGGTTCTCCGAGAAAAACTGCACTTCAGAGTGTAAAATATGAAAAGCAAATAGCCCGAATAATCAAAGAAAGCCACATTATCCTCAGCATTCCAAGAAAGGGAATAAAACACAAGGACATCATAAATCTTGATGCTATTTAGTTTTTTTAATGATCTGGAAGACTGCCTGCTGAGATGGATTCCCTCTAGGTTTAATACAGGTATGATTAGCCAGGAAATTATTGTCCATTTTCCAGCAAACTAAACTTTGCAGCTAAAAAAATCATAGCAAACAAAAGCAGCTCAGTGAAGACCATGTTTACCGGGTTTTTGTATAGGATATAATGGAGCGGTCATAAGAGACTTGGGTTCAGTTTCCAGGCCCTGATGACTTCAGAAAAGTCCTTAAGGGCCGTATTTACAAAGATATTTAGGCACCTAAAAATGCAGATAGGCAGCTACTGGAATAAAGAAAGTCACTTGAATGAGTTTGGCACTAAAACCTCACTGGGGTGTCTACACATGCTGATTTAAGGTGCATTAGCCATTTTTAAGGTGCATTAAGGGTGTGTGTCTACATGTGCGCACCCTTAATGCACTTTTGAAATGGCTATTTTAGGCTAATCACACCTAAATTTGATACCTGCAGTAGGCACAATTAGTTTAGGTACCTTAACCCATATGTACATGCCTTAAGGTGCTTTAATGCTGTCAAAGAAGACTGAGTGGGTCGGAGCTGAGCCCATGAGGCCCCATGCTGCCACCAGGCACCACCAAGAAGACGCAGCAAGTGCTTCTGTCAGAGATCAAGGGAAAGGCCTACCTGTGACTCCCTGCAGGGGAAGGGGACAGTGTGATGCAGGCAAGACCTTTGCCAGCCACTGCCCCTCACCTCTCCCTTGGGGTGGGTTTGCTGGCCAGGCAATGCAGCCCTGCAGGTGTGGGATGCCTCACTGCCTACCCAGGATTCAGGCGCCCTTAGAAGCCTATGATGGTGCTCCCGCTCAGGACAGCAGGCAGTCTGGGACTGTGTCTACCCCAAATGCACAGCACAGTTTTCCCTGCTCCACCTTGCCTGGCTTCCCTGCTGGACACTGCGTATAGGAGAGCAGCACACTCAGCTTAGCCCCAGGAGCTCATGTAGCTTCTCCCATGATCAGTGTCTAGCAGGAAGGCTGGGCACTTGCCTGGTATGGTGGAGCAGGGAAAGCCATTCTGGGCACTAGAGGCAGATGCACTCCCAACCTGCCTACTGTCCTGGGTGGGAGACCCAGTGTGGGCTTCTAAGTGTGCCTGAATCCCAGGCATTGCCCAGCCAGCAAACCCACCCTGAGGGATAGGCATGGGGGAGCTGCCAGCAAGGGGCCTGCCCATGCTGCAATGCCTCCTTCCCCTGCAGGGAGTCATTGG
>NW_017728998.1:10874957-10899830 GCF_001723915.1 Gavialis gangeticus | reverse complement strand
GGGGGGGGGGGTCGGGGGGGGGGGGGGGGGGCTTTTCCTTGTGCTTTGACAGGAGCACTTGCCACATCTTCTTGCCAGTGCCCGGTGGCAGTGTGGAGCCCCACAGGTTTGGCTCCAGCCAGCTCTCATCTGATGCTGGGGAGGCAGGAACATGGGGTGGGGGCCAGGGCCAGGGCTGATTGCGACCGATTGCAGGGGGACTGGAGGCTCCCACCCCCTCGGCCAGCACTAGGCTGCACCACCCAGCCATGCTGCCATGGGCTCCCAGGGGCTGTCCAGGGTGCTGCCCAGTACAAGCTGCAAACGCGTTCACCCAGTGAGCTGTATTTAGGCACCTTAACGCATGCACATGTAGGATGTGTGCCTAAATTGCCTTAAGGTGCCTTAGGCTAAGGCACAAAGTTAAGGCACACATAAATTCACCTGTAGACAAGCCCCCTAACTACAAATTTGAGTTAGTCAGTCCACCATCTTTGTAAAACCCACCATTAGCATTTCTAGGTATCTAAATACTTGATAATCTGATCTTTGATCACAATATCTTAGTTCCCCATGTGTCAAAATAGGGTGATTAATGGCTCCTTTCTCCCATACTTTCAGTGGCTTGGTTATTTATTCTTCTAACTCTTCTGGACTTGAGGAATTTTTATAGCACCAAGCAAAAGGAGGGTCCAATATCATTTGAGGCATCTAGATAATAATATAAGGAAAATACTGAAACAAAAGTAGTAATATGGAGCTTAGCACAATGAAGCCCTGATCTTGAGTTATGCCTGTAGCTCTACTGTGATAAAAATATATAATTATACAATACATATAGATCTTGCCTTTTAAGGCTTCAGTCCCATGTGGCAGGGGGAAAAAGATCTAAAACAAGACAAGAACTTTCTAATTAAACAGTATGATGATGATCTTGGACTAGGTACAGAATAACATTAAAGACTTTACATCTTTTCTTTTCTTAAATAGGAGAAATCGTTTCCTCAAGCATAGATTGAAGATAGTGACAATGTGCCTTTTCTAAATAAAAACAGTGTCAGGGTTTCTAAATATTCAGCTTAAGGAAATGACTTCTATCCTAAATTAATGAGAAAGAAGGAGAGAAGAAACAAATCCTTAAATGAAGGGCAATGATAAACTCCAAAGAGTGCAAGTTCTCTGCTAACAGTATTCTTGCAATTTGAGCAATACCGCAACTCAGCTCTAAAGTTAATGCAGATTCTCTTAGCACATGGAAAATGTGTGTGTGCATGAGAGGGAGATAGACCAGGATGCCTTTACAGTCTTCTGCTTTCTGCCCAAAACTCAGGTCAGATCTAGTGAGATGCTGAATGCTTGCTGAAGGGCCCTCAATGTGTAACACTTTAAAATCATAGGAGTCTGGGACATCAACAGCCTCTGAATTCAAGGAGGGAAATGACTACTCAGCACTTCACAGTGGTGGGCCCATGGGTCCTTCGGAAAAATGAAGACTGCATAAGTGAGATGCCTTTCTTCCAGCTGAACTGTTGGATGAACTTCCAAAAATAATCCTTGAATTGGCATTCTGCATACAGCTGTGTTTATGAGAGGCAATATCATGTATGTAAATAAATTCAGATGCCGCTTGAGTTATTTTAAAACAATCAGTTGAAAACTAATCATTTTATAGACATAATCTTATCCTTAAAAAGTGACAACTCACTGTATATATGTACACTAAAAGTTAAAGAACTGGGACAGGGATTTACTAGATAAGACATTGTTCATTGTAGGTGCACTGATAATACATTTAACAATATGCAGAGGGCATAATGCATTATCGCTTTGTATGAAGCTTACCTTCTATATACCTGCACTCTTATTTATTGGTTGGAATTTAAAATAGCTTAAAAGAGCACCTGGGCCTAGCTTGGAAGGTGCCTAGTTGTTATCATATGTATTAGTTGTGTTGGATAAAGCTTAGAAATGTTTTCATAGATGAGAGCTCCATTGTGCAAGTTGCTGTACAAGCCACACAATAAAAACAATATCTTCCATGCTCAGAAACTTGCAACTCAGGCACATACATAAGACTTTTCATGGGTCAGGTTCTGTTTGCCCTTGCCATTAATTTGGGATACTGAGCCAAAAACTGAGTATCAGCAATACATCCTTTTCTCCATGCCCGCACCAATGAACAAAGGTATTATAAGTCAGTAACTCCCATGCCTCACACTCTTTCTACCCTTTCATTCAGCTGACCCCCAACTATCCACTCAGTTAGCTAAAGTATGTAGCACGTTGGAGGGGTAGTCTGCCTCAAAGACAAGGGGCCTTTGGAGAGTGTGCTCCTTTAAATCAAGGGTGATGTCTGCACTGGTCATACTGCATAACTCCCCATGTCCCAGTGGGGCAGCTCTCTGGAAGGAAGGACAAGGTCCTGGGCCTCATAGGACTATCTACAAAGCAGATGCCAACAATAGCTGATGAAGTTCCCAGTATAGTCAGGCTCTATGGTTAGGGCAAGACAACTCTGCTTAACAAGGGAGCTGCTGCAACAACTTCAGCTTCGAAACAGATTTAGGCTGAAGCTCCATTAATGCCCAAGTAAGATAAAAAGTACTGCTGAAGACGCTTTAAGGAGCTTTTCAAAGTATCAACTGCCTAACTTGTACTAATAATTCCCAGAGAAATGACAAACCAGTTAAAAACCTTGGCTGAAATCCTGCCTCTGCTGAAGTCAGCTGCAACACTCCCATTGACTTCAGCAGGGATAGGATTTTACCTCTTATTCCTTCCTGTCTGAGGGTCTGCAAGTTGCATTTGTCCTTATAACCTTTGCCAGGAAAATAAAACAACTGTTGTTGACTTTCTGACAGTCCCACAGTAAACTGATATTTAATAATCATCTGCTTAATGTTTAGAGGAAACAGCGATTTTGAATTGTCAGTATATATGGCTGGCAACACACTTCCAGAAAGAATACCTGTCCATTGCATATTACCGCAATGCACAATGCCAAGTCTTCTGTAATTTAGGGTGGTTACTTTATTAAAACATTTGGTGGTGTTCCCACTATGGTTTGAGAGCAGTCCAGGACTGAGATGGTATAATCTATCACAGTCCACTGGGTACTATGTTCTCATTTTTCTGCAATGTTGGCGTGCGGAGATGACACTTATAGAAATGTGAAGACTTCCATGAGTACTAACTCTCTCTCTCTCTTTTTTTTAAATTTTCCCTGTTGAATGAAATCCTGAGGAGTAGGAATAAGTGAACTGGTTACATTGTTAACAGCTGAAGAGAAGAACAGGGAAGTTGAATAATGCAGATTAGCAGCAAATTCAAAAGGAACTAGAACCTGAACAGCAAAAAGTTTGAGCCTACCTGGTTTAAAGTCTGTTTGAACCAGCAGTCCCTTTACAGGCAGAAGAAATTTTTGTTGCCTCACCAGTGTCACTGATTCTGAACTCATCGTGACCTTGGGGTGCAAAGTGGGACTCAACTTTTGTGCTTATTTTACCCTGCTATGGACTACAAAACCACTCCATAAAACCTACAGGATCATTGCAGCCTTCTCTCACAAATGCTAATGAATTGTTTTTGTTTTTCCTCCAAATGCTGTTGTTTCAAATGAAAACACATTGCTGCTTTGTTGCAGAGCATTCTCTCCCACAGTGACCGACATAAAGACTTGCTTGTGTAGCCTCTGGAATGTGCTTATTTCTGAGATGTCTAATTGTCATTTCTTTTACCTTACATCAGAAGCATGTCACATGCATTAATTAGGTCCATGAAAATACGCTTGAAAACCCTACCATTTGAGTAAGAAAGAGAAAAATGAGCACTGTAATTTCCAGGAATGACTAATGTCTTGCTGAACTTAATTCTATGGATCGATGGCCTAATTGTCCAAATGGGCTAAGGTGAGAGGCGCAGTAAGATCTAAGGTTGCTCTGTTGTGAACACCCCTTTGCTGCGTGAAGATAGCAATTTTTAAATTAAGGTTTCCAGCTAAGCAGTTCATTTATGTGAAAGACGCCCTTCAGCAACAAATGGTATAGTGTGACTTAACTGAGCTAAGAGGAAGGTGTGGGTGGCTCAAGCATTATCACAGCCCCTAAGGAGAAATGAAACTTTCTTCGAGCAATGACAGGAACCTAGGTAGTAATGGATGGGGGTCATAGCCAAGGTCCAGGACATCCAGTAGCTTGTCTCTGAAAATGGTCAGAACTGGTGCTGAAGAGGAAGGTATATGATCTCCCCCAGAGCTGGTAGAGGTGGGATAATCTATGTCTTTGCACCTGCCTCCTCCTCTCCATGTTAATTTTAACACTTAAAAACCCCTGTGCTAAGATCCCTGCAGCCATTCACTTAAATAAGCTCTTCTTGGCCTAGAAGTGTAGACTCCCTTCCCCTATTTGCTCACCCATCGCTACACATGTAGCCTGGAGTGCTCTTTATGGCATCTGCCTGGGGTCGGTAGGGGTTAGTAGTAAGGAACTGGTGGGTGATCACTTCCATACTGGAGAGCGAAGAGCTGCATTTGGAGGGTTCTCTCTACACCCAGATCTTAAGGGACATAGTCTCAGCTTATGGTTAAGTAATGCATCCTTTCTTTAAGAGTTAACTATGAAACAGCCTTTGCAACGGGGTGGCGGTAAAACCGTGCAATCAAGCAACTTTCAGTTCCACTGCTGCTCACTTCAGTAGAGCTGTCCCTGTGGAAACAGCTGAAATTGCATCATGTTCCCTAACGTTCACAGCATTAAAGTTAATAGATTAAAAGTGTAGGAAACCCTTTGTTACAGTGTGAGAACTGGCGTCTAAAAACTTACCAACATCCCATCTTTTTGGCAAGATGGGGGCTACTTGGAGTGTAAATCACAGGACTTGGCCTCAGCCCATTTGTGTTAAAAATTAAAATTAAGAATGTCCATTTTTGTATGTTGACACTGCCTTTCAGACTTCAGGGAGTTCAAATGCCTGGCTCACATACCCCTGAAAAATGAGATTTATTATTGAAATAGCAACTGACCCCTAACTTCACAGTATTACTGGCTCCGCTCAGATGGGAGGAAGTTCTGCTGTTTGTTTGGAGTCATCAAAAATATATCCAAAATGTTCTTGGGAAAATACACAGACAATGTATGGGTTTCTGAAAGCTAAACTAATTTTAGGTTTATGCTAGCACATCAAATATATTTATTTTTCACGTAATAGGTATATTCACAGGAAAAACAAACATGCACACATGTAAAATAGATGTGGGCCTGAACTTCATATACTTAAGTATCTTTCATTAGCTTTCTTGATTTTAAATATGTATTTCCTTATTTATGGCAACCTTTCAACTGAGCTCAAAGCACTTCATAATAAACCCCTGAAGCTGACAACACTCGCTGAGACAAGGAAGCATCATTGCAATTTATTTTTGCCAGTTAGTAAACCAAGGCAAAGAAAGATTAAATACTTTGCTTAACAGACAAACATGCCAAAACCAAAGATCTTGACTCCTAGGTCTGTCACCTAGGTACCATACCAGTCTCCTCTTACAGTCTTTCTGTCAGCTCCCCTTCACTTCTGGATTAAATACATTGCTGTCAATATGACCCAGATACCGTTCCTTTTTAACATTTAAGCCTTTTCATAAACAAGCTGCACCATTCTTTGCTGGTAGTCACCTCTCGTGCAATTCCTCCTGCCTTTCCTCTGCCTGAATTCCCAGCAGTCCATCTTGCAAATATCCCCAGGATTTCTCTGACGCATTTTGAATAGCTATTCCTGTATCTTTTTAAGAGCAACTTCTGTCATGATGTCTAAAAGATCACCCTGATGACCATGACTATACCAGTGATGAGCTGTAACTCGTCCTCTTTTGTCATCTTTCCTTTTCTCTCTCTCCCCATTACTACTCCCCCCAGCATCAAAAAGATGCAGAATCACAGGACACATAATTTGCAAAGAATTTACCAGTTCTTTACCAGATGCTTTTGTTTGCATGTTGTATCTTCACCTCCTCCGCCTGGTATAGATTTGTGCAGCACTCACCACAACAGGACCTCAACATGCTTAGGGTTTGGGGAGCAAAAATCCTCCTTTCCAATGCCTAAATGCCTAAAAATCAAGTATTATAAAAATGGTTTCATAGATTGTAGAGTCAGGAGAGACCGTGAAGGATCATCGTGTCCGACCCCCTGCCCCAGACAGGAAAGAGGACCGAGGTCAGATGACCCCAGCCAGGTGCCTATCTAGCCTCCTCTTGAAGACCTCCAAGTTAGGTGATAGTACCACCTCTCTTGGTAGCCCATTCCAGATTCACTTCCAGGTGTCACTTATATTAACTATCATGCAAATTTGCTCAGCCCTATCTAAACCGTAATGAATAAAGAACAAATGTGAGACTCGATTCTTTTCATATTTACACTTGCACATCACTGGAATCAACAAAACTTTGCACCCATGCAAATGAGATCAGAATATGGCCCATTATTAAAGGATGCTGTTATCTTTCTGGACGTGATACATGTCCATTTAGATTATGGACAAAAGTTATCATGGCAAGGCTGATAATGAGAAATGACCTCTTGTTCATTAGAGGGGGACTGAACAGGTGGATAAGAGCTCATGTACCCCTGGGCACAAGAGATCAGTTATGGGGAGGAAGAGGAGCTGATGGTGCAAATCTGACATAGCAGCTGGCTAATTGTGATGTCATTCCAGTTGTTTGTGAAGAGGGCTTTTATGAATGAAAAGACATGGTTGAACTCACTGCTGTGTCTTCATGCCTTCGTGCTGGCCTATATTCTGGCATGTTTATTAATGACCCTTTTATTTGGACAAAGCTTATATTTTCAACATCAAGTCAAATACCAGAGGCAGCAAAACAGAATGGGATTACAGCTTGCTGGATCTCTCCCTCAGTATGGTATCAGTTAAAAAACCTGAAGGCATTTCTAGCTTGCACCAGGTGTTGGAGAGCAGTCGCAGTGCAGCACACTCCAGGTGCTCACCTCTTTCAGATCCCAGTATGTGCCTTTCTTCCGCAGTTGAGATTACAGAAAAAGAAACATAGGAACCAGCTGTGTCAGCTGCCTGTCTACTAGGTGTTTGTGGGTGCTTTCCATGGGATACTTGGGATAGGAGTGATCCTGCCTCAGCCAGGAGGTTGGACTAGATGACCTCTAGAGGCCCCTTCCAGCCTGGCTTCTCTCTGAGCAAATTGGATGCTTATCTTGCCGGGATCCTATGACCCCAGCTGACTTCCCGCCCTTTGGGCAGGGGGCTGGACTCGATGATCTTCCGAGGTCCCTTCCAGCCCTAATGTCTATGAAGTCTATGAAATCTCTGACCCTGACCCTTTGGCTACCTTACCGGAATTGCCGGGAAACGCTGTTATATATTTTTCTTTCCACTGTGTGTGTAGCATGCGCTGATTAGGAACAACTTCTGTGTCGAGTTCTCCTCTAGACACGTGCCCTGTTCCTCAAAGCCAGTGAAACAACCAGGCTTCCCAGATTACAAGCGACCCGGGGAAAAGCACAGTGCAGCTCAACCACAGCAAGCCATATCAATATTTAAGTTCCTCCAGAATAAAAGATCTTTCCTTTCTTAACATGGGACTAACCTTCCAAGCATGTGAGAAAGCTTGAGATGGTGTTTTTAAGGCTTTAAAGGAATCATCTGAGGTGGGTTTAAAAACAAATAAAAAACAGAGAAGTAACATTACATTATGACTGTGATGTAGGTATCTCTTTTATTCACACCAGTCTTTAGCCCCGTCTATAAACAGCTGAATCTGACATCAGCACATACTTTTGGTTTTTATTTAAGTAAAACATGAATTGTAATACTCAGATCAGCTTTAAGTGGGTTCTCTCAGGCAATTAACCTATAATTAGATGAAGGTAATAATAACTTCAACAGAGTTCAAAGGTACTAGTTCCAGCAAAGTGAGCATTCACTGCAACTTATTAATCATTATTGCTATGTAAACTGGAGACGGGCACAAGCCAGAATCCCTGTATCCAGAACCTCCCCCTCCCACCCGAACCCGAGAGGTGTTTAGATCGAGGTCTCAATATAAGCTTTGTAATTAGCCCCTACCTTACTGCGTGCAGTTCTGCTCCCATGGTTTACCATGACGGTGCCATGTCCTGCCCCTTGTACCGTTGAACACGATTAGTCAACGTGACCCTTTTGGTAGAATGTGAGCTTTGGGGATCGTAATCCTAAATCTCAGTTCTTAAACCTCCACTTGTCTCTACCCATGCACACCTTAGAGACCTGACTCTGAACTCTGTCTTGGACACGTCCTCTCTCTACATGCCGTCATTGCTCTTCCTGCTGTCCTGAAGTCAGAGCTATTCCTTGGAATCAAAAAATGCTCCAGAATTATTTACAGTCATTGCTTTCATCTCTACAGAATTTTGCAGTTGAAGATCTCAGAGGTCAGCCTCACAGTTGTGCAATGCCGTATCCAAAATGGTGGGAATTTGGGGGAAACAGTAATTTCTTTCTTATTCCTGTCCCTTACATTCACAAAGAAAAAAAAAAAAGTGTAGTTTGGGGCCACTACATATTCTAGCCATACAAATCCAGTGACAAAACTGCCTTTGTGTAGTAACAGCAACCGAGGAAATTCAAACATCTCTCTTCATCGCAGATTAGGATTTTTTTCCAACACTTTTCTGAGCTTGTTTTGGACAATCCTTTTCTCCCTCCTCAAAGAGACTGTTAAGGCATTTTACAAGAACATAACATCTTTTACCGGTTTGATTTTCAGTTTAAGATCAGTTAATTTCTATTTGTTCTTCCTCTGCAATTTCACTAATACCCTCTTTGTGCGCGTATATTTGTCCAATGCAATCTAAGAAACAATCACCTTAATTGATCTAGTGTTAACCTCCAGCAGCTTCAGATCCAGACTGTTTTTATCTATTGCTCAATCCCAATTGCAGTATTAATTCCCTATAGTGCTTACATCTATGTCACCGTCACCACCCGGCCCTTTTACAAGAAGCGCCTCTGTAAATAAATGCCATTGTAAACAAAACAGGATCCTTACAAGAGGAGGCAAGGTGGTTGAAAAGCCCCAGTTGTATCCGTTTGTTTTGCCTTGTGTTGTATATAATGATAAATTTCATACAGGTGTCACATTTTTAGAGCTAGGTGAGGATTGATGGGGTACAGTAGGACGATCCATCATCAGAGGCAGGTGGCATAGTATTGGAATTTCAGAAATCTGTTCCCAATCACATCCACTGCTGGATGACTTGGTAACGACCCTATTTGTGATGCGTTACTGAAAATCAATGTGCCGCATTCAAGGTCAATGTACTGTTAGAAAACTCTTTAAGCACTGATGGATGGATTGTGTTCATTCAGAATAAATGTGAGAAGAAACTGACAGCCGAGCATCCCAATATTTGTGCCAACTTCAAGAGACAAGCTTCCTTCTCGGTAGAGAAATACGATTCCCTGGGGGATTACATCACTCCTTATTTCCTTTGTTCTTTCTTTTCTAAGTATTTAGGTAATTGTTTAATGTATCTGTCTTCACGCAATTAAGAGACTTCAAAGTCTGCGGTCAAATCCTGATGAACAGCAATCTTTATGGCCTTTACAATATGAATAATATTAATCATCACCAAACAAGTCTAAGGAATTATCAAAGTTTAGCAGGAATAGATTAATGGAGGGGAGAGCGGGGGTGGGGGGGGACAGGAAATGTGAAGAACAAACAGAGCCCCACACTGCGATAGATAAAAACAGTATCCATAAAGAGCCTCCTTTAGAGCTATATAGGCTAACAATCAAATCCCAACTCTGTAGCCCAGTGGGTCATGCGCTCAGCTGGGATTCTGTTCTCCTGAATGCTAAATGTAACATTTCATGTTTCCCTGAACATTAAAACAATCCTTGGATGTAAAACAGAAATAACTCTGAGAGCGGCACTAGAAGCCAGGCCTGCCATCCCGAGGTGAATGTCCTACTCAGTGGGTTACAGTCACTTGGGCTGTCTCATCCCATGAATCCTGAATTTTTTTTCTGTACTATGGCACAGCTTCCACGGGAAGGGTGAAGGGCACTTCCACACAGCTGTGTCTATGGTCAGATGGTTAGGAAACTCGCTTGGGGATTGCCAGATATTGTTTTGTGACTAGATTGAGGAGACCGCATCCCTACCAGAACTTCTTTGTAGAGTGCTATAACCCCTAGGCTATGATACAAAACACCAACCCCACCACCGGCATGTCAAGAGGAAAGGAGTGAGTCCTGCTCTGCTCTTTGAAAGAACACTTGTACCTGCCTACTGCCCTGACTCAGCTACCTAAGCTCTGGGGAGAAAGTGGAAATTCAGATAAATAAATCCCTGCGTTTAATGTTTCCTGTTGGCTAGCTCTAGGTACTTCCAAGTGGGTAGGGTTTGGGATCATCTTTCTGACATGCCCAAGTCTCCTTATTCACATTACAGGGATCGCTGTTACCTAACTTGGGGTTTCAATTCTGTTGGGAGGAAAGGAGGGTACATATGCTTTAAGCATGATAGCACCTAAGTCCAGTATTACTGGGTTTTGCCTTTAGTGCTTTTCCCAGATCTTTACCTATTTTCAGCCTCCTAAGTGATTTCGCATATTGTTACATGTTTTAAATTACTGGCTGAGTTGCTTTCCAGGGCAAAATGACTTCTAGGTTATAAGCGAGATCCACTTTTCTGAATAAATATTATTTCAGCCTTTTTATCAATGGAACGAGATATCGTATTTAACCAGCCCTCTAAATATGGATTAATGACACCTCAGAGACTCTTTTAAAGGGGAATCTTTTACTTCCTTTCCTTAGACACAGATAGAAATGTGTTTCAGTTCAAAGAAAAGTAATCAGTAGCTTCCAAAAGGAAAATATGATTTATAGTTTCAACAAACAGGAAGGGGGGGAAAAAGTGTAATTTACCATGTGGTTCACCAGCAGCTAAATCTGTTCAGTTGACACAATAAATGATCTCAGGATTCTTCACCCACTGTGTCAACAAAATGGGTGTTGTCAAAAACATTAAGACATCTTATTGACAAACGCTCAAGTCACTATACCCTTTGAAGTGGTTTTTGTCTTCTACCCGAGACTGTTGTATAGGCGGCATCGATTCATCTGATATATTGAGGCTGCAGCAAAGAGCTATGGGGGGATTCAGAAAATGACTACGGCCATTAACTAGACCAAGTTATTTTGTAAATAGTTGTGGGGGAGCATTTTGAAAGGCAATGGTTTGTTAGTGATGAACAGCTGATTTACAAGACCCAGGCAATTACGCTGTCCTAATGAACAGCTCTATGCTACACATCTACAATAAAGCAACAATGCATAGCAGAGCTAAAAGCAGGTATTATTATATCGCAAACCATCTATTAAAGTTGAATTGAAAATTAAAAAATAAACACACTTTGTCAACACGCGTGGCCAAAGGCTCTTGAACATGATATGTTCAACTATCATGTTGAACATGATATGTTGAACTATGTTCAAACTAAAATACAGTTTATGCCAGGTTACTGCTCTTTGGGTCAAAAACCTGGTCTCCAGCCTCCTGTAAGTGGTCCCAGTGAAGCCAGTCAGACTCTCCATATGGGACTACATGCATGCTTTAACTCTTCGTAGATAGATTACCTGACAGGAAGGACTCGATTAAAAATTGTGAAAGCCATGCAGTACTGAACAGATAGAGAAAGGAACTGGCACAAACAGGCTGCAAAACTAAGAGGACAAGAAGTAAGTGAACACAAAGTAGCTCCTAGAAATGACCATTCAAGGTTCATGGCATATTCGGGGGCCAGAGGAGGAAATGACACAGATGGCTCCCATTTGGTATCTGTTCTCTGAATGAATAGGAGAAATTGATGGTCAAGGATATCAAGTCTGCACTTTTTATGATAATTAAGTGCCATATATCACAGATATATTCTGGGCCCGGTTCTTGTCTCAAAGTGAATCAACTCTAATTCCACTAAACCCAACAAGGTCATGACAGCATAATACCAGGGCAAGAGGAAATACAGTTGTGCATACCTGATTGACTGATTACAAGGGCCACTTTTTCCTGGCTTTTCTGCTTTCTCTGTACTTGTCTGGTATGGGGACATCCCTAGGGCCTGAGAGGCAGCCAAGCAGACTTCTATGCAAGCCCTTTGCAGGCACCATGTTGGGTAACTGTTGAGAGTGGGGTTGGGACGTGTCCGGGGAACGCTGTGTTTGAGGTCTGTGCTGGTGCCATAGGTTACAGCAACCTTTAAGATGTACTAATCTCTGCTGGGGGTGGGAACAGTGTAGGACCAAATCCCAGAAACAGGGAGTTAACCAGCTCCTTGTTGGCTCCCATCTCAACTACATGCAGCAGAATCTGATGCCACAGAGACTTTGGCTCAGCATTTTTAACCTAAGCTACATCACACAAGATAGAAGCAAGGTGAGCGTGCCAGTTATATCCACTATAGAGCTGAGATTAAGTTCTGCAATTAGTACAGTATATAAGACATTTATCTGAGTCAAATTTATAGACCTGTATAATATATGGATTTGCCTTGCCAATAATCCATAATAAAAATACACCGTACAAATACAACTAAAGAATCTGATGTCAAAAATATGGATAGTGCAAGTGAATTGTACAAACATAATTAATAAAGGCATAGAATTGAAAGCCCTGGTGTATAGGAGTTGAGTCCAGGTTTACTCTAAGTCCAAGGGCTCCCATAAATTTCAGCCATGGCTTTTTTGTTGCTTAAATTATATTATTTCATTTGGTATCTGGCAAACAGGGATATGAAAGTCTCTACTAAAATGCATTTAATAGGACCAAGCTACCTTTTAGTTCTTACTTATTCCTAGGGGAAATATCTCTATGTACATTTGTAATATCCCTAGATTCTGAAGTCACTGATCAGGAATTTTTATATTGCAACATCAGGTCTCAACTGACCTTGGGTTAGGACTAGCAAATTGTTACTGTACCAAGAGCAGATTGAGGGATGACAACCTGGTGCCTACTTCCTGCTTACTATGTCCCACCCATATCTACAGATTATTTGCACTTCCCCATGGGTTCAGCAAATAATCTGTAGATATTGGGGAAGTGAAACAAAGGCTCCATCCACTTCTTGACCCTACAGATCCACTCCTGAGTCACTGGCATGAGCAGGGGAGAGTCGGAGCCATTTATTTCCTGGATGGGCAACGAAGGATAAGGCAGTGCAAGTTTTGTCTTCACAAAATGGCATAGGATCATCCCGAAGCACTGATGTGAATGGAATTTTTGCCAGCAGTTGTAGTATCATCACCTTCCTGACATGGCAATTTCATCTTAAGTGTACTAAATTCAGGTTATTGTAATACAAGAAAATACCTCAACATAGTTAATGCAGGCAACTTGAAAACATTGTGGGAGCCCCTACAGAAGGGATTCAATAGGAGTAAGTAAGAGACAGACAACTTTTAATACTCTCAAATCTGCCTAGATCGTGTAGAGTTACCTGAGCTTACAAAACTGGACACAGCTGTTGGAAATTATCTGCAAAAATAGCACGAGGAAATTTAAATGGTGTTCCTTCATTCACTGGAATTCACGAGGTAGTGCTAAGTGACTAGATGCGCTGATCACTTTTTCATCTTCATGTGCTCATCTATATACAGGGAACTCAGAGAAGCAAGGATCATGTTTAGCAGGAAAAACAAGGGGGTGTTATATGTTTCCATGCAGTATGTTCCCACAGTCCAGGAGAGTGCTTGGGATCATAGGCATGAAGGTGTGGCACTGCTGGGCAGCTGGAAGGGGCACCAAAATATCAGGCCGCTGTGGATGATCTGGGTCTCTGATCCAGCTTTTGCATCACCTAAGCAGACTTTGGTCTCTGATGAGATGAAAGGAACCATCCTCTACTGGGTAACCTCCAAAATATTCCCGCGCCATATGCTCTCTTTTCATGGGGGGGGCGAGGTGTTGGGAGGGGCGGTGGTGAAATGACCTGGTCTGGCAGGAATAGTTGTAGAGTTATACACTATTCTGAAAGCACCTTGTGCCTTACTGAACCAATGAAGAAAGTACCAAGCAAAAAGTGCATAAAAAGGCAAAATTTTTCTAGGCTTGATGTGAAAACATTCCTGACATAGCTCCTGTTTGCTATTATTTGTTCCATTTTTTTTTCACTGCAGCTAATGAAAGATAAACCACTTCAGAACCATGCCAGGTCTCTCCCTGTAGGTACAGTAGGTACTCCTTAATTTGGAGATACTCAAATCCCTCACTGGTACAGTAGGCTGGTATTTCTTACAGTATCTGTAGATGAGAAGTCACATTATAGCACTTTGGAACATTTACAGCCTCACAAAAAACCTTTTATGTGAGCATTTTGAAGCTCAAAGCTCTAATCTAGGACACGGTATATTTATCTGAGTCCTCAATTATTAATGTTACTCTATTGATTTGATACCTCAAACTCTAACAACAAAAACTGTGCAAACTAATTATGCTTGGCTTCCCACTGTACAGGGCTTCTCTGCTCATCATCTAAGTCTTCCTTTTATCAATCAGTAGAGCCTTATTCATAGAAACATGTACTGATGCCAGGTGCTAGAGAAATAAAAGGCTTATTAATTATCAACTAAATTGTGCAACCTTTACTTAGATTGCGAGGTGTTTATTTGCAACAGCGGTCTTGCTGGGAGTAGGTGAGTAAGCATTCGCCATCTTTTTGGAATGGATGCCTGTCATTTTTAATTAATATTTTACATGGAAGTTTCCATCAACTATAAAAAAAATCACTTTCCTTGGTAATTAAGTGTTCAACATTGTAATAGAGTTCCTCAGATCCAGTTATGCATTGGCCAGCTACAGATATGTTTCTAACCAGAGGCCTGATCATGGCATCTTCACCCACAAATGTAGCCTACTGTTACACTGAAACAATCTGGAATTCTACATTTTGATAAAAGACATCTGTTATTGCTAATTTGTCATATTTGGAAGGAAAATGAGGGGAAAAAAATCTTTTCCACCTGTAGATACAAACAATCCCATGTTCAGAAGCATACATTTTTTATCCAAACGCCAAACTGAGTCAGGGTACCATAGCCTGCTGCTCTACGTGTATGGATTTTAAGGAGATACAGTTATTTGGCTTCATAAAGTTACAACAAAATTGAAAGCCCAAGTTTTTCCTGCATCAGCCAAACTGTAGCAAAGTAGGTCAAAAAACATTTAATTAAAAATCTTCATTCTTATGCAAAAACCTATTTCCTTTTATGGGTAAGAGAAAATATCACTGCATGAAAAAAAATGTGTAACTATATTAATTGGCAGCAGTGTGCTCGGTGCTGTGTGACAAACTACACAAAATGTTATTTTGGTAATATTATGCAACTAAAACATTAATCCTGACAATTCCTCATCCTTTTCCTAAGATCTATTACTGCCATAAACTTATTCCTAGGGCCGAGATGATGTCATGTGGAAGACTGATTAACACACCTATAATGTTAAAAGGTCTTGAAAATTTTATTAAGGTCACTATGAAGCATGACTCAAAACTTAATGATACCAATGGATGGTTAGGAACACACCCCAAACTGCTGTAGCAAGAAGGAAAGTCTCCTCATAGTATGGCTATGTGGAAAAAGCTCTCTTTCTTTGAAATGTCTTTTATTATTTTTTCCCCCAATTTTACATCAACAAGCTGGAGAATTTATGTTTCTTTTGGGAAGAACGTACGACATGACTTTTTAATTGTAAGTCAGAAGTAAGGTCATTCTTTGTCCTAGCAGATAGGACAGTGAAACGGGAAACCCCGTCTCATCTCTAACAGGGGCCTGCTGTGGGATCTTGGCCTAATCCTCTCATTTCTTAGTTTTTTTGTTGGCTACTCAGACTCTTTATAACAGGGGTGATCTCTCACTGTAGGGCTTCATTCTCAGTGTGGGACTTCTTAGTACTGCCGCAATGCAAGAACCATGTCTAGTTTAACTCTGTACTACATTGGATGCTACCTATGAACTTCAACCAGTTATGATTTTACTGTTTACCTTGGTAAATTATGGCATGGGAAGTTAACCCCTCTATTTATGGTGGCATGAAATTAAAGAGTTTGTTGTTTTATGTCTTTGATAGTCATGAACTCCCTTTCCATGTTCCTCTTGCCATATCATAGAGTTTCAATTGTAATTTTGCTGTAATTTTACTACTTGTAGTTTTACTATTTTTTATGGGACATATGCCAGATAAATCCTGCCCTGAGCAATTATATTCAAGGAAATATGTTGCAGCAAGTGCAGACATGCTGCTTCTATCGCGAGAGTGGAAATATATGGGCTGCACATAGCATTTTTGACCATTTTGAATAGATATAAACAACACCAGAGGTGAAGTGTTAGTGGGGTATCAGGTGCTTCCATGATTTTATAATGCTACCAATTATAGTGCTGACATTTATTTAGTTGCCACACAGTCGCATACGAGACACTGCATGGTTTCATGCTCTACCTGGAGAGAAAATTACCAAATCATCCATTTTAGATTTTTTTAGGCCTCAAATCTCATCAGACTTACTCTCCTGAGACTTCAGTATCTCCAATATCTTCTTTGTATATAGGAAGACAAAGTGAATCACCATCTCGTTTGATTTCCATATTCTGAGGTCTGTGTTAACTTGCTGCATAACATCCATGTACTTTTAAAGGAATTCCATTTCTCTTCTTCCAAATTCTCCTAATCCACCAGTTCCTTTAGTGTGGAATATAATGATAGCACTAATTCTTTTTTTCTTTTTTTGCACATGTAATTTGAACTGAATATGCTGTGGAAAAAACTCTCAGCTCAAATTTAGTATTTATTGCACTATTTATGTGTTCTCCCTGACACGTCCCAGAGAAAAAATAAATGAGACTGATTATATGAATCAGAAAAGGAGGGTAGAAACTTCTTCAGGAAGATGCACAAATGCAAATCAGTTTATGAGCTAGCACAGTAAGTGGACTAGCATCAATTCTTGACTTCAGTGGAATAGCCCCCGACTTCCACCGAATCAGCCGGGATCCGAATCTTACCCATGCATCTTCATTATGAACAAGCTCCATTAGCTCTATTGAACAGCAACTTACATCATAGAGGGAGGTAATTTACAGTTTTTATAACCATCATAATTTGTAGTACACAACTAACCACACAGCCATTCTTTCAAAACATCAAGATAAATCATGAGGAAATCAAAGGCATATTTAATGTTTGATGACAAATGGCTACTAACAAACATTTATTGCAATGAATTGTTGTTAAAAATGGTGATTACGGGGGAAATGCTGAACAGAGTTGATTAGGACCCCTCGTAGAGTTTTTTCGGCTGCCGCTCCTAAGTGCAATGGACCACCAAGTTTAGTTTAATCCTATCTAATTCTGCACAGGGTAATTATGGCAAATAATGGTAAATGAATCACATGCCCGTACAGGAGTATCACAGCCATTGTGGCAGTTAGATGGATGTGGTGTCAGAGGGATTAATGTGGTATAATACTGTGTTCACTTTTTGCAGCCTGTTATTTAGTCTAGCCAGCTCCCTTTCATTAAGGTAGAGCAATACAATAAGGTTACTATAGGCAGGCTGACATATGAGTGCCTCCATCCTACAGGGGACTTTTGGCACCTTCTAAAAGTCTTGTTTTGTGCATTAATGGGGGCTGGGGGGGAGAGAGACACAGAGACTGAATTTGCCAATGCTAGGGAAAAATCAGCATGTGAAGGATCTGCATATCACTGTGCCAACAAAGTAATTAGGCCTGAAAATTAGGTTGTATGTACCGCAGAATTCATGGGGGTCCAAAAAAGCACAGAGAGCAAGTTTTTGGCAAAGAAACTCAGCTCTCCCTCTCAGAGGAGAGGGGATCAGAGATCTGACGGAGGGGAGGAAACTAGATGTAGAGAGGTAGCTAAATAGCCGAGTGAAGCAGTTTAAATCGGCCGCATATGAACTACAAGAAGGGACTCTGCTCCATGGAGGAAACGTAAATGCAGCTGCTCCAGCAAAGAATGACATTAATAACTTTGACATTTCTCTCGACATACTTCCTAACCTGTCTGATGTGGAGGCTTTTTCTAATACCCTAACTGATGGTTTCCTGTTATAGACCACTGAAGAAGTCAGCGATAGGGTGGATTAGGAGCGGTCCGGTCCTAATCAATATGGGGACGTACATTCAAAGACAGTGTTCCTAGCTGAATGACGATTGGTATTTTGAGGGCCAGATCTGTAAAATCAGATCTTCTGAGGCACCGAGTCAATGAGCACCATTTTGTGAAGCTGGGGAGAACGGGTTGCGGAGGGTTTACTGTAACAATTAGATTCCTAAAAATGGAGCGGAAAAAATGTATTCCCTAAGCTATTGCTGTAACCCCGATAGGCAGAAACCTACAACAAGTTTTTGTTCTTGTTTTTTTCCAAGAAAAGAATACCTACTCCAACAAACATATCTTTCTGATTTCCATCCTACTGAGAAATAGGTAATACTGGGAATCTCACAAAAAAACCCATTGTCGAACAATTTACTGCTGAGATTTACTGACCCAAGACACGTGGAGGGTTTGGATTAATTTTGAACTAGCATCAGCTTTTGAGGGGGTTGTTTTCCAAACCAATCCTGTACAAGATGGTATTTTGGCCCAGTTGCTGCCATTTCATGCCACTTGAGAGGTGTGGAGGTGACAGGACGTGACTCCAGGTATCTAGCTGAGAAAGTCCCCAAGCAAGGGGAACTCACCTGCGGCAGCAAGCCAACTACTTGAAGGCAGTAAGTAGTTAAGACTCTACTCTGATGCTGACTCTACTCCTACTCACCATGAAAGTATGCAGGACGGCTGGCTGCCCTGTTAAATCACTTCAAAACTTATGTAGGATCCAAGCTTTTGTAATTTCTACTGGGTCAGGATGAGGGGTGCTTCATAATCCCAACCACTAGAGCTGCCTCATTTAAAGTGAATCCAGTACATACTTTTTCTGAATGAGCCAAAAAGTAAAAATCCATTGTCAAGGAAATGTTTTGTTGCACACAAAATCAAAGCATTTCGTCCCAACTTTGGGTGCTTTTTCAAAATGACAATTTTTTTTACTCTTCCCCAATTTTTTTTTTTTTTTTACTCAGCAGGAACAATTCAGGATAAACTCTTTTTTGCTTTGAAAAAGTTTCAGGTGAAAAAAATCCACCCATCTCTGATATCCAGCTCCATCTCCCTGTACAGAGCTGATATGAACACAAGAGATAATCTCACTGCTTACCTCCAAATGATTTAAGTTGGAAACATGCCGGTGTGTTTATAACTATGGACCACGTCCTCTTTTGTGTCTTAGCATTAAAACATCTACAGGTCTCAAAATCACCCACCAACATGGCAAGGAAAGCTCACGGTGCTGAAGTCATGGAGAATGGCTGACCTGAACTCGATGTGATTTTGTTTGCAGGAACTGGAAATAAGCCAAGTCCTGAGACAGCACTTTGAGATATGAATGACCCATGAAGAGCTACCAAAAAAGTGGCCTTGCCATGTCTCACAGGGGAAGGGATGATAAAGTGTTACAACCCAAGCCTACCTCCACTTCAGGAGAATGCAGGTACTATGCGGTGAGTATTTCGGGTCACACTCGCTACCAGTGTGCTTGAAGCCCATAAGGTTTTCTGGAAACATGAACATTGGGAATAAAGAGTGTGAAGCATAAGGGTTAGATACCAGCTTCACTTTCTGTATTTTGGAAGACAGGTCAAACATTTCAGCAACTGCAGTAGGGCAATTTAGCCTCTGAAGGGTCATTTAAAAGTAGACAGAACAAGGCTAAATCAATAGAAACAGGGCATCTAATCTACACATATTTGTGGATGATATATAAAAAGAAAAGGTTCAATGACAGAAGTGGAAAGGATTTTGAACATATAGCTTGTGTGAAAGGTTTGGGGATAGTAACAGGTCATTCCTTCCGGAAGGTAAAAACTGCTCTGAGTGATGGAGATGAAGCAAGCTGAAGTCACATTAAGCAAGCGCAACTCATGAAATTTACTCCCGTGCTTCACCTCCTGTATTACATTCATTTGATTACACCGTACTTAGACAGACGTGTGCTCACTGGCAGGCTGCACAGAACGCCAATGCTGATGATACCTTAAATCAAGACACTGAATAAACACAGGTTTGAATATGAATTTCCGTAGGGCGGAAGAATAATGGTGAGATTTCATTTCCCATTTATTACTACATGCCGGTAATGTGCTTGATAGTGTAAATGCCTTTAATTGATAAGAATAGATTTTTTTTAAATCTATGGGCTTTCTTCTGCTCCTACGCTATAGTAAATCAGAAGCAGCTCTAGAGATGCCAATATAGTTATACCACTGTCTCTCTTTGGGAAAGAGGAAAATCGGAGCTACCTTTTTTTTAAAGGTATACAATATAGTATACACTTCTTTGCAGCACAGATGAAGAGGAAGGAGGGTCTAAAAGGGTTAAGGGAGCAGCTTAAGATTTAAAAGACCTGGGTTCTTTTACTACAGGCTTTCTGTCTTACCTTGGGCACGTCACTCTTAGACCCTCTATGCTCTAGAGATACTCCCCTAACTTAAAGAAACATTATTATCTTTTTTTCTTGCAAAGAAATTAGGGTGTTAACCAAGCAAAAAAAAAAGAAGGAAATTGGAGATTAATTTGCTGAATGTTATAACAGACTTAAAAGGTCATAGGCAAGATTCTGGCCCCATTGGGGTCATTGGGAGATTCTCCATTTGCTGGGGGGGGCATAATTTCCCTATTGTGTGCCCCACAGGAACAATAAGATAGCTGTTTAGTGCAGAAGGACCACTCTCTTCACAATAAATAGCAGTAACAAGATCCCTGTAGAAACACATAGGGACTTCTCTGGGCAAAGCAGCTTGCAGGGTCCAGGCCTACATGGAAAACTATACCCATAACTTGATGGAAAATCTGGCCTCCAAGCTTTTCTTATTTTCCTCTGACAGTTACCATGAAAACCATTCCTGCACAATTCCAGCATCTTTTAATCTGAAGGTGCCAGAATAATAGAGAATGAACATCTGTCTTCGAATGGGACATGCCAATATTTAAGCAAGCAGTGGTTTTTCTTCCCTTCAAGATTATCAACTGATTATTCAAAATATATTTGCCCAAATATTGTCCCCGATTCCACAGCACACAGGCAGAAATGAGAACAGAATTTGGCCCAATATGTTTAAGCTAAGCACATTTTTTGCAGCTATGCAAAGTTATCTGATTTCCATGAAATACTTCGTAAGTGGCAATTTGCCTTTGTGGGCCTTAGTTCACGTCAAGCCTTCTCACACTGATCATTTCATGAAGATTTAATTGAATCCCACTTAAATAGCATCAACTAGCACTTATTCATGAAGCCATCCAAGCCTTTCACCACAAATGCATAGTTTTGTATTCTAAAAAAAAAAGGTATTAAATAACCCTATCACAGGAGTAGCTTGAAATGTATTCTCTTCCTCTGCACCCACTTACTTCCATTTTAAGAGCATTTTTCCTCAAAATATAAATGCAAAAGTAATATTTTAACAAATGTACTAATTTTTGTTCTGACCCTATGTGGTAGGTGGGAGGTGGAGCAGTTATGTGAATAGACCCCGCTATGGGTTAGATTCAAGACAAACATAATGGAAGTGAAGATTACATACTTGTATATTGCTGCAATGGAGTTGGGAGTCAGGTAGGCCTGTTGCTGGGTCAAATCCTGAAACAGCAGCACCCAGGTGTTAATACGTCTATCTAAGCAATGCGGGTATGGGGCCATTCTGCAGGCTGGATCTTGACATAGGGTCAGTCTTCAGGCCCGATCCTGTGTGGAGTCAATCTGCAGGTACAATCTGGCAGGCTGGCCTGACCCCATGTGTTGGATCTGGCTACAGAATGACTCTGCACCCCAGCCCCATTGTGCATGAGCATGGTCTGGGACACAGAGCCACATCACCTGAGACATGGGGTCCCTACGGGAAGTGATAATTAATGCTGCCACACTGCTCCCCCACTACCAAATTTCCAGATCTGTAGGGAGCCCCATTGGCTAGATGACATGGCTTCATGGGCCAGATCTGACCCAGAGCAGAGAAATTGAGCATCACTGTATTAAAGTGGCAGCCAGATGCACTTAACCCACCCTCCATCGAGAACTCCACGGTCCACTCCAGAAATGAGCCATGTTAGCTACGCCGAGGGCATGGAAACCACAGTGGTGCAGGCCAGAGAGATAGATTACATCCAGTGCTGTGCATCAGCATAAAGGTCTCTTTCAGAGCAAGTGCAGGGAGATGCCATTGAAAAAACTGCTTTGATTCACTTGGGGTGAATCGATTTCTAGGCCAGCAGCTGTCAATTTGTAACACATGAGAGGGGGTAAATCCAGCCCAGCTGGTGTGATGACAGTAGGAGGTAGGATGGGTGTAAAATCCATAATGTGAATATGCACAAAAACGTAAGATAAAGGCAGAGTCAGTCCTCCATTGCCTGTTAGTTGCTTTCCCTGGTCAGCTTCATCCGTCCTCCAATTGAGACACCAGTGACACACATTTGCCGGCATGTAACTAGGTCCATACCACCATGTTGCCATTGATTTGGGCTCATTTAATTTAAATCTGCCTTTTATTACCTATTAAACCTCAAGAGCAACATTTTAATGGGGTTTTTTGTGGGGGAAGACATTTTGGGCACTCAATTATTCAGTAGAATTCTAGGTTTATTTTTGCTCAAGAATGAGAAAACCATTAATCTCGAAATGAAAGGGGGTTTATTTTTTTTATGTTTACTGAGTTCATGGCATTTTGTTCATGATGATCCTTCCAAAACAAGACTAAGAGATACAATAGGTGACTTAAGAAATATGCTATTGTTTTGCTAGGGGGGGTAAGAATTATTTCTGTTTCCATCATATAAATGATCCCATAAGAGACTATGAGGGCTTTTTTTCTCATAAAAATAGCTTACACAGGTTCATATTAAAAGCATGTCTTGTTACTGTTTGGCATGGTAAGGACACAGTGGACTTAACTTCAGAGCTGTGATGAAATCAAGGTGTCTTGCTGAGATGCCCCCAGTATTGATACAGGACTACAGTAAAAGCAATGCAAGTGTCTTTGTACATCCATCATGGGAAGGAAATTATTATATAGTTGTCACTATTTATGCATATCAGAAGAATCTGAATCCATCTTACTCTCTTAAATTTGGAGAGAAAAGTCCATGTAATCTGAGAGAGAAGAATGAGTGAGAAAAACTTATACATGGACACCTTCTTACGCAGAATACAGTGGACAATTTAAAAATTGCTCTTTCCCTCCCCAACCACTTTATAGGAGTCTACTTAAGTATCATGGAGAAATGAAACAATTTTTACAGGTTGTTCACAGCATAAATAGCATATGTCATGGATATTTCCCAGATGTGCTCTGGCAGTCCTGCCCCTTGCACTGATTGGTGGAGAGGCCCCGAACGCAGGAGGAGGGGGTGGCTGTCATCTTGTCTCCTGGCTGCCCTTCATGTGGCTCTGCTGCTTGGTGCTGATTGGCAGAGAGACCCTGGTGAGGCGAGGTGGTTGCCATCTTGTCTGCTGGCCTTTGAGGCACCCCACCAGCCTGTGCCTTCATTCCAAGGCTTTTGATGTGGTCCCCCACCTCATTCTTGCAGACAAGCTAAGGACATATGGGCTGGATGAGTGGCCTGTAAGGTAGAAAACTGGATGGAGCATTGGGCTCAGAGAGAAGTTATCAATGGCTGGATGTCAAGTTGACAGCCAGTATCAAGTGGAGTGCTGGTTTTGTTCAACGTCTTCATTAACAACCTGGAGGATGGCATAGAGTGCACCCTCAGCAAGTTTGCAGATGACACGAAGCTATGGGGAGTAATAGACAAGATGGAGGGTAGGGCTAGGATTCAGAGCGACCTACACAAATTGGAGGATTGGCCCAAAAGAAATCTCATGAGGTTCAACAAGGACAACTGCAAAGTCCTGCACTTAGGACAGAACAATGCCATGCACCAGTACAGGCTGGTGCCTGACTGGCTGGGCAGCAGCTCTGCAGAAAAGGACCTGGGTGTTACAGTGGACAATAAGCTGAGTATGAGCCAGCAGTGTGCTCTTGTTGCCAAGAAAGTTAATGGCATACTGGACAGCATTGGTAGGTGTCTTGCCAGTAGGTCAAGGGAAGTGATTATTTCCCTTTATTCAGCACTAGTGAGGCCACATCTGGAGTACTGTATTCAGTTTTGGGCCCCCAGTTACAGAAAGGATGTGGACTAATTGGAGACAGTCCAGAAGAGGGCAACAAAAATGGTGAGGGGGCTGGGGTACATGACTTGTGAGGAAAGACTGAGGGAACTGGGCTTATTTAGTCTAGAGAAGAGAAGACTGAGAGGCAATTTAATAGCAGCCTTCAACTACCTAAAGAGGGGGTTCAAAAGAATATGGAGCAAAACTGTTCTCAATGGTTGCAGATGACAGAAGAAGGAGCAATGGGCTCAAGTTGCAGCAAGGGAAGTTTAGGTTAGATATTAGGAAGAATTTTCTCAGTAGGAGGGTGGTGAAACACTTGAACAGGTTACCCAGAGAGGTGGTGGGATCTCCATCCTTGGAGGTTTTCAAGACCCAGCTAGACAAAGCTGTGGCTGGGATGATCTAATTGGGGACGGTCCTGCTTTAAGCAGGGGGTTTGAGGTCCTCCTGAGGTCCCTTCTAACCCTAATTTTTTATGATTTCCATGATTTCCCCAGGGTGGGCTGTTAAGTTGGGTTGCAGTGGCAGTGAGGACTCCTGGTTCCCACTGGGGAGCCAGCATTTTATTTTTATGAAGGTTTTTTTTTTAAGC
>NW_017728998.1:10866968-10869957 GCF_001723915.1 Gavialis gangeticus | reverse complement strand
CACTGGGGAGCCAGCATTTTATTTTTATGAAGGTTTTTTTTCTAAGCTGCTTTCATGGACAATTCCAGATTTGATAGTTTTTGTGAAATATGCAGAATTGCAAATTGAGTAGACCTTTATCCATTTCTTTTTTTCCTTCCTTAATTTTCCGCATGTGGGCTCAAAATAATTTGCCCATCAGACATGATGGGAAGTGAAGCAGGTAGTTTAGACATGCAAGAAAAATTGTTGTGAGACTTAAATGGGAAACAAAACAGTTTAATTTGGAACCAGAAGAAAGAATAAAATAGATGTATAGACAATAATATCTTATATTTAATAGCTTATATCTCAATGATTCTTAACCAGGATGCCACAGCACTGCAATACACAAAGTACTTGGCAACACCTTGGAAAGCCTTGCTATTATTTTAACCTCTTGGGCTAAGTGCAGAGAGACAAAAGGCCTGAGGCTGAATCAATTCAGTCTTTGCAGGTTAGTTTAAGCTGTGTAGATTGAACTGATAAGCAAATGAACAGACATTCACTTTTGATTCCAGAAATGCAGTCATGTGCCTGCAGTGGCTGAGGCCAGAAGCCGGGGGGTGCCAGAGCATACCTTCTTGCTCACCGAGAACAGAGAGCTTGGGCCAAAACTAGCCCACCTACCTGGCCAGGTGCAAAGCAGCCTCAGGTGCTGGGGAACTGTGAGTTGAATGGGGGTGGAAGGTTGGGACAGAAGTTCAACAAACCAGTTTAATCTAAATCAGTTAAATCTGACACTACATCCATCCAGGTTTATCTTAAACGAGTTTCAGCCATTTTGAAAGTGCTTTATGTACACTGAACTTTTGTCGTGTTACAGATTTGAACTGGCTTTTGATCACTTCTACCAGTTTGTGTGTCATTTTGATCCCTAGCCTTGGTCAATCTTCCATTTTTGGTGCCAACCTTTGCTTTCCATATCTTAACACTCTCTTATCTGCATTCTACAATCTCAAGCTTCTTTTTATTTAAAAATGTTTCCTTTGCTCCCATTGTATCTGCAAAGCACATAACCTCTGAGATACATTAATCAAGTATCTAATCTGTCACTATCTATCTAGTCATAAGTGGTGTGTTAATAATGGTTCAGAGAAAATTAACCTTCACTTCTTGCTCATTTTCATACTCCAATCCAGTCCAAGGCATCAAACATACTTTTTCCCAGCACTGTTGGTTCCAATATCCTGACTCTTCCCCAAGAGCTTGCTCACCCAGCTCTTTTGCCTTGGTACAAGGAAAACATCTTATCTGGGCCAGTGTGGGAGAATAAATGTAAAACAACTAAAAGGGCAAACATTAGCCGGTTGGAGTATGCTCCTGCATCCTCACAGAGGCCTGTATTTTCGTCTTCTCTTCTATTTCCCCGAGCTTGTCACAATGCCCTGTCTGATAGGCATGTTCATTCATTCATTCATTCATTTGAGGGTCCCATCAGTTTCCTTTCACAGCCAGGTGTTTCCTGGCACTACCTGTTATCATAACTGGCTGGCTGCTCCTTACTCCATGACACCTACTGCTTAGCCTTTGGTTGGTGCTTTTGTCAGAAAATAAACTATTTCCATGCAGGCTCTCTCACACTGAGCCAGTATCTCCCATCTGGCCAGAATCAACTTTCTTTTCCTTTCTCACCAATCCTGCCAGATAATGATGGGCTCATCCTCCAGCAACCCGAAAGCAAGGATTGCATTCTACAGGCAGAGCAGGCTACTTGCCAACTCAACATCATGATCAGTGGTGTGCTATAAAACAAACAGGCATATTAATCCAAGTTTCAGCTTCCTCTTTCCTTTCATGGTACAGTATCTGCTTAGTTCATCAAGGCAGAGAGCAATGCGCAGTCCAAAAATGAGTGCCAGCTTCCTTCCATTGCACATTAAAATCAAGTCTCTCAGTTATCTGCACTAAATTAACTCCCATGTACTGCAAAGCATATTAACTACTTGAATGCATTTGAATCTACAGTGTAGGGTGGGGTCTGGAAAGCAGGATCCCGATGGCTCTAATTCACACCATGTATACTGCCAGCATTGTCATCCACACATCCTGTCTCTCACTCCATTGAACATAATAGTCTTTTCTTTAAAAAGGTGTGGTTTTTGAAAGTGTACCTTAGGGAGGAAAAGGAAAATGAAGGAGAAAGACAATAGAAAAAGGACTTAATGCCATAAGCTGAGGATTCTCTATTTTAGCTACAAACTTGAACCGGTTACTCAGTCTTTCCTAAATGCTATGTGAACAAGTCTGAATGCTGCCTAATGCAGCAGCTGAGTATTCATCAGTCCAGGGTAGAAGCAGCAGGTATAATGAATGCCGGCCTACCTGCTCCTTCTCCTACTGCAAGGAGCCATCTGTATACAGGCAGTGAGAGTGGCCTGGCTAGCTGAGTGCTTCTTTACTGGGATAAAACAGAGCAGCCTGAAGGTTGCTCTAACTTCCCCTGGGAGCCAGGAACTCACATTGCTAAGGAAAGATTCCTCCTATATACATTGAGTGTTGCCATGGGCATTCAAGGGCTCAAGGTCAAAAGATTATCAGCCAGTGACACAATGCAGTGATGGAGCACTGCATCTGGCTACCTTTGGCTCCTGACCTTGAATGACCAGGTATCCATTTCCAGCTGGGTCAACAGGAGTGTGTAAAAAAAACTTTGCCTCTGGCAGAGTCTAAGCAGGACTTGAGCTTTCAAAGCCATAGTAAGATGTCTTAACATTGCTGCCACCCCACCCCACCCCATAACTCCCTGTTGGAAGAAGTAGAAAGAACCTGATTCCTGAACTAGGAAAATAAAATAGCAAAAACATAATTGTACCTGATGTGCTAATTCCTTTGTAAGAAATGTAACGTACTGGATTTTGATTTCAATGTTACCAACAAGTTAACTTTTCCTAGTTTTCAACTACTCCTGCTTCTTTTCTCTTCTTCTTTTTTTTTCTTCTTCTTCTTTTTTTTTTCTTTTTTTTTTTTT
>NW_017728998.1:10861874-10866901 GCF_001723915.1 Gavialis gangeticus | reverse complement strand
TTTTTTTTTTTTTTTTTTTTTTTTACTGCCAACAGCATGAAATGGAACATATTTTGGGAAAACAAACTGAGTTTTACATGAGCTTTTCTAATATTATTTTTTTTAAAAAAAGAATAACAAATATTTGCCCAGCAGATGAACTGTAAATGTTATCAAGCAAAGTAAACATTCCAACTGTAATTGTTATTGGAGATGGATGAATTCATAAATATGGAAACACTAAAGAATGGTGTAATACAGAAACAGAATGCAATGGACTGAGAAAAGAACGCAGCATGCAGCCATTTGTGCAATGGCAGTTCAACTAGGTTAAATAACTAACCACAACACTGAAGAATAGAGCTCTATGGGATTGTAGCATTTTCATTTTGCTGGGCTGGGTGCAAATGTTTGGCGCTTGGTGACAGCCATGACTGACGCAGGAACTACATGAGCAGTCATTAGTAACCAACGATCCACACCAATATTGTGTCCAAAATGCTCCAGTCCAAAAGGAAACAAAAAAACAGCCGAAAAAACCTACAGGACAAAAGAAAACTATAGAACTTTCATTAACATTGAGGGTGAGAGAGAGATCTCATGCGTCACATCGTTCACGATCGCCATAAGAGTGGTACAGGCAGTAAAGAAATAAAAGAAATTGGGTAACATTTTCTTTGAAGAACTTCAGGGGATGAATTGAAGAGCCATTAGTGGCTTGGGAGGCATAATCTGAGTATTGCTATCCCTTCCCCTTCATCTCAACTTTGCTTTGACATTTGAATATGAACTCAGAATTGCCCATCCTCACATCATTTTATCACAAGGCTCGCAGTATTTGTGCCTTAGGAGCTTGTGTATCACAATGCATGCCAAACCAACATCAAAAGGGTCTTAGTCTGGTGGATTCAATATCTGACTATTTTGTGGCAGTATTACTACTACACCTTGCATCACCTGTCATCTTAATGTTTCTTTCAGCATCTCCCTGAAAGCGCTACCTCATGCCAACTTCAGGGGAGTAGACAAAATCACCCTCCTAGGTGATGATTACCGAATTCATCCTCCTTTGCTTTCAGAACAAGAGTCTGTGTCTTACTGTTCTGGCTAGCAGTAATTACTTGGTGAGAATATGGGCAACAGTTAGCAGGTAAACCAAGCAACCTGACTTACGCCCTCTTGCAGCTCTGCTCCCAGGAAGTGTTTTTGGAGTAGCTGTCATGCCACCTCAAAGATCTGGCATAAACACTTCCCACTGAGTAGTCCCAGTCCTCTGTAACGCACATTTCTCCCACTTCTTCTAGTTTTTTGGCATATCTCTATATAAATATCCTGCTAGCTGATTGAAATCAAAGCAATTCTTATGTTTTCCACTGCTTCAAACCCATGATGTTGTTATCAGTGATAGCAGTAGTGTGATGATGACTAATAACCAATATAGTCCCACCATGAATTTTTTACACATCTAGCTGTGCTGCTGAAATCAGGCTGGAATTTGAGGAAACAAATGGGATATTGTGTCTGACTCCTGGCATCTATTTTGCAGGTGCAACCTCCAGTTTTGCACACAAGGTTTGCCCAGACACAGGGAATTGTGAGCTCTAGTGTTTACACTCAAATGAACTGATCAGAAGTCCCAAGAGTCCATCTGAGTGCTAACATTTGCACCCATAATTAAAAATAATCTAGGAATCGGAGAGGCTGGCCTTCTGCTTATCTGGAAATTTATCTCAAAATATTCAGTACAACCTCAGTCATTAGCTTCCAAAGTCACATATGGAGCAGATACATGTCAAATCAATATGAAGACAGATAACTTCTTATCAGTAGGAATGGATACTGAGAAACAGTCTCAGTGTGATGGTATCACTTCATTAGGTAAGTTATCAACTACTGATGCCATGTGTGACACTCTCACATCGCCCTGAAAGAAACGTATAATTGTATGCTTTATAGCTTAATCATTCTATGCACCAGTTAATTATATGGAATATTAAATCCACCTCAAAATAAACAAATACTGTAATTAAAGTAAGAAAAATTTTAATTCAGCCTAATTATCCAAATTCAGACTTCATGTAGTTGGCTGTATCTCAGCCTGTAAATTAAAGCTGGGGTGCAGAAAATGGGAAATGTAATTATCTAGGTCCCCAACTTATAGAATTGGGACCTCCATAAGCTGTCGAGACATGGTCAAGTTACTGTGCTTGAAAAGTTACTTTCCCCATTTTCACTGCCTCTTCTCTCTCGGTTTCACGTCCATCATTCTGCATGCATGTCACAACATTCCCTTGCAATACACAGGACTTCAGATAAACATTTTAGTGCCATTGCATCCTATGGGGTTCTTAGGCCCTGTAATATGGAAGTGGATGAATCATGTCAATACACTTTATTCTCAGAATGCAAATCAGTGCAAATCTAATGGACCTCCAAGTGTTCCTTTGATATCACATTACAGCATGTTCACATGGGACTGGGAACCTTGCAGAACATTGTCCCGCCAATCATTCAGCCGGCTGGTACGTTTCTCTCTGTCTCTCAATGGCTTCATTTATTTGCCAAATGCCTAGTGGTCCAAAATACTCATCCCATCAGAGGGCTCTCAGCTACGCACAAAACTAATTTGGCCCATCTTTTCTGTGGAGTTTTAATAGTCTCCTGAAGCATGGGCCATGCCACAATACTTCCTTTATCTTGTATTCCCCTTCTCACAGAGTAAATAAACCGAACTAATTAGGTTAAGGGATAACCATGAGTAATGTCACAGCTGCACTAAACAACTCTCAGAGAGTAGCTATGGAATAGCTCAAGCATTTGGAGGAGCACAGAAGCAAGTCATCTACGATAACCTGCCATGCATCAAAATAATAAAAGGAGACAGAACTTGGCAGCTGTTATGACACTGCAATATTGACATGGGGAGGGATGTCCAATATAAATATTTTAAGATCTTTTATAAATAATTTCTAAACCTAACAGGAATGTCCATGAACTGTAATAGCTCAGTCCTAAACAGAACCAAGTTTATGATGATTAGATCAGATTTAGATTGGGAGGGTAGTGGAGAAAAATAAAGGAAAGGGGGGGGCATACGGGGGGAGGTCTGCAGCTTAGTGGGTCACTTTCACACTAGCAGCATTGGTGCCAAATGGAGCTTTCTAATTACGTTCATTATCCTGCTGAAATTGCAAGAGTGAAGCACAAAAAACTGCACAGCGATGGGGTGATTCACATGTTTCTGGAATCTACAAGCCATGCAATCCCCTCCCGGGCACTATGTCTGTTGTCTGTGGAGTGAATTAGGGTTTAGTGGCCCCAGGCTGAACTCATGAAAAGGAGTAACAGATATTTAGGCTATAGAATTTCAGTGAGGGAAAACAACCCTTTTGCTTTGCAGCCTGGTTTCAGGCTGCTAAAGGGACCCAAAGTGATTATATCGGGTAGCGTTGCATCATAAATATGAGTGATAATATCTGATAATATGTAGGTTTAGGGTCAGATATTAGAGGACCTCTTAATTGCCCTTGCAAATTTCATGTGAGTACAATCCTATGGGAATGAAGTAGATACCTCCTGCAAGCAGTGAGGTATTTAAATTGTTTTTTTTCCTAAGTCAGCTAAGTCAGTTAAGTGTTTATCAGCTCTCACCTCACTCTGCTTTGCTCCTATCCAGTGTCCTATAGAGTTCCCTATAGAGTTTGAGCCTTTATGAAGATCTAGGGAAATGGGATTTTTTATAAGCTGCTCTCTGTACCAGTGTCACTTCGGATGCAGGCTACAGATTTCTGTTTTTACCAGCAGCTGAGGTTTGAGTACTGCTACCTATGTAGATCCTGGCAGTATGATGCTGACTGAGTCCTGAAGTGTGTGAAAAGGACTGAGAGGCTGTCATCTTTCCTACATTTTGGAGAAAGTGGGTGACAAACATAACATCTTATACTTACACTTGGAAGGCTGAGAAGTCTCTGAAAGAAGATGAGAGGGGAAAGTGTTTGTGTGCATGGGTACTATACTGGAGAAGTGTAATGTTATGCAGGAACTTGTTTTTTATATTTTTGTAACAGCACTGAATGGGGGAAAAACAGCTATGGACTTACAATCAAATAGTTGCCATTGCAAAGGTACTCACAATATTCCATATACTATTTATAGTATTTTAGATTGTTTAGAATGCGTATTTGTGCTTTAAATATTTGCTCACTAATAAATTAGGTGATCCTTTACTTTTTTCCAACGTTGACTGGGGTCGGACCCAACGAGTACTAGTTGATGGGAGTGAATCAACGTGGTGCAAGATGACCAGTGGAATCCCTCAGGGCTCAGTTCTCGGGCCAGTACTCTTCAACATCCTCATTAATGGTCTGGATTCAGGCATCAGATGTGGACTGGTAAAGTTTGTGGACGACACTAAACTATGGGGGAAGGTGGCCACACTAGAAGACAGGCTGGGGATACAGGCCAACCTCGACACCCTTGCAAGGCAGGTGGACCAAAACCTGATGGCATTTAACAGGGAAGTGCAGGGCGTTCCACCTGGGGAGGAGCAACCAGCATCATACTTATAGGCTCAGCAGTGCTACGCTTGCTGCACCATGACTGAAAGAGGCTTGGGGGTCTTGACTGACCACAAGATGAATGTGAGCCACCAATGCAATGCCGTGGTCAGCAAAGCTAACCACCAAACTCTGGCATGCATCCATCAATGCATCTCTAGCCAAACCAGGGACATCATCCTCCCACTTTACTCAGCCTTGGTTAGGCCACAACTGGAGCAGTTTTGGGCCCCCCAGTTCAGGAGGGACAGGGATGGGCTGAGAGAGTCCAGAGGAGAGTCACCCATATGATCAGAGGCCAAGAGAACAAACCTTATGAGGAGAGGCTGAGGGACATGGATGACTCTTTGGCCTGGAGAAGCACAGGCTCAGGGGAGACTTGGCAGCAGCTATAAGTATATAAGGGGGGCGCACCAGGATCTGGGAGAACAGTTGTTCAGCAGGGCTCCCCAAGGGATACCCGGGTCCAAAGGCCACGAACTCCTGGAAGGC
>NW_017728998.1:10854702-10856874 GCF_001723915.1 Gavialis gangeticus | reverse complement strand
ATAAGGGGGGCGCACCAGGATCTGGGAGAACAGTTGTTCAGCAGGGCTCCCCAAGGGATACCAGGGTCCAAAGGCCACGAACTCCTGGAAGGCTGATTTAGATTGAACATAAGGAAAAACTTCTTCACAGTCCAAGGTGGAGCAGGGTCTGGAACAGACTCTCCCCGGAGGTGGTGCAAGCACCTACTCTGGACTCATTCAAAAGGCACTTGGATGTTTATCTTGCTGGGATCATTTGATCCCTGCAGACTTCCTGCCTATGGCAATGAGCTGGACTCAATGAACTCATGAGGTCCTTTCCAGCCCCTAATGTCTATGAAATCTATGAAACTAGGTACAACTGCTTGTCCAGGTTTCTTAATATCTTCTGAAAAAAGGAAGCCCTGACTTGTGCTTCAACAAGGAGGTAAGCTGAGGTGCAGAAAGAAGTATTTTGCCTCTACATATTCCTTAATTCTTGAAACCATTGCACTCGCATCTCACAGGCACAATAGTTGGCTGTTAAGTACTATGTGCTGTAAGTAAAAAATCAACCAGAGAGCATATTGGGCTCCTGAACTGGTCTCTAAAGGCACAAGATTGGGATCTGAAGGTTGATGGGGACTGGAACATTTGTGGGCTCTCAGACAGTGAGATGAACATGTAGGGTGCACATTCAAAAGGGACTTTATGTGGGAGCTCTACTAAGTGACCTGGGTGTTTTTGAACCATCTGTCCTTAGGGTTTCATTCTCCATTCTGTCACACTGGTTTTACACAGCTATCCATCCATTTGAGCTCAGTGATTCTGGCATGAAATCAGTGTCTCAGTGTGGGTAATCAGGACCTTGACCTTTTCCCTGCTTATCTAAACTACTGACACTTCCCAACCAATAGGATTCACTCAACACTCTTTCAGTTCCAAGGTAGTTTGCAGAAGTTACCTGAGAAAACATTTTTATGTTTTTACATTTAGAAATAAGAGTGTGACAACAGGATTAATCTGTTTGAAGGGTGCTTGCCAGAATAAAACTGACTTTAGGCTACCAAATTCATCAACACAAAGTAGAACTAAATTTTGCAGGTGGCGGATGGCTCATTTGTATCAAATTCCATACGGTGGCCAGATGTAAGGTGCTATCACGATGGTAAGAAGAATTATTTTAAGAAACCATTTATTTGATGAAAATGGAGGATCCCCAACTTCATAAATCAATTCCCAAATTGGAGGAAAAAATATTACCTTTTAAATGCCCCTAATTGTTATTCATTATTCTAGGCCCTCTAAACCTCACCAGAGTGGTTTATTGATGATGCAGTCTTCAAAGAACATTATTCAGCCAATGGAAAGGAAAAAAAAATAAAAGAGCACTGCACCAGAATAATGAATCACGGTGGACAACATCAAGAAGTTTTAGTTTGTTTGCTTGAGGCTAATTTAACAAATAGAAGGATTTCCCCCCTCCTCCTGTCTGAATATAAGGTGGAAAGGAAACAAAATTATTTCAAGAAAAAAAAGGTCTGCACATTTCACATTGGAGTATTACATTTCAATCCCTCAGATTAACCCTCATAAATCCTAACTCTAGTAGCTGCTAAGACGTAATATGAAATGCCAGATTCCTTTTGACCTGGGACTTCTACTAGATTGGACTTTGTGCGGCTCTTGCCGACCCCACATCCCAAAAGCCTAACATTCAAAGGGTAAAATCTTGCCCCCACAGAAATGATTGGCCTCCACTAGAATTTATCCATTGACTCTACATTGCAGTCATTCTGTCTTCACAATAGTGGGAGTGCTGTGTGCAAATGGAGGCTCAATATTACGAAGGACTTCAGCCTATACCTAGCTTTTAAATGTGCAAATATGTTTATAGCATGCACAAAGCCTGTATGTTTCTGTGGAAATATATTGAGTGAAATCCTGATTCCACTGAAGTCAATAGCCATCCTCTTAGGGTGGTTCTTAAGAGCTGACCCTTTCCTGAAATAAAAGGAGAAGGTGAGTGCTAAGAAAACTTGAATCGAGAAGCTGTGCCAGACCTAGCAGCTGGAGTGGAAAAAACAACAATATTAAGCGTGGGTAAAAAACACAAAAGGAGTAGTCAGAAGAAAAAGCTTCCAGAAGGCATGTGGTGGCAGAAAAGAGATGATGGCAAGAAAGGTTGGGAAAAAAGATCTTGAAGGCCATTTG
>NW_017728998.1:10848967-10849702 GCF_001723915.1 Gavialis gangeticus | reverse complement strand
GAAAAAGCTTCCAGAAGGCATGTGGTGGCAGAAAAGAGATGATGGCAAGAAAGGTTGGGAAAAAAGATCTTAAAGGCCATTTGGAAAACATATACAATGTGGGTAGTCAAGCTTCTTTGGTATCTTTTATTTGACCAACCAAGTAGTCGGAAAAAAAGTTCTTTGCAAGCTTTCAGGCACAAGTGCCCTTCTTCAGGCATAGGGAGTCTGCTGTTCACAATGGAGGTCGTTATTTGTATCCCTGAAATACCTAGCTATTCATTATATCTGGAGCTATACATGCCCAGAGGAGACTATGCCAAAATTTGGAATGGGCTTCCAAGGGAGGTGGTGCTCTCCCCTACCTGGGGGGTCTTTAAGAGAAGGCTGGATAGGCATCTGGTCGGGGTCATCTGACCCCAGCGCTGTTTCCTGTCTAGGCAGGGGGTCAGATTCGATGATCTGTTGAGGTCCCTTCTGACCCTAGCATCTATGAATCTATGAACCCTGAAGAATTTAAAATCTAAATAGAAGAGAGAGACGAAGAATGGGAAAAAGGAACCACCGTATCTCCATTATACGGAACAGGAACCAAAATGTGGAGTGAATGACTTGCCCAAGATCACATGGCAAGACCATGGCAAAAACAAGATTAAACTTAGACCTTCTGGGCACGTCCAGACGAGAGTAGCGCATGTGCAGTATGTGGCCCCACAGACCACATGCACTGTACATGCAGGTGCTGCAAATGAGCAG
>NW_017728998.1:10846239-10848944 GCF_001723915.1 Gavialis gangeticus | reverse complement strand
AGACCCCATGCCCTGTACATGCAGGTTCTGCAAATGAGCAGTTTTGGGGGGGGGGGGGAGGTTGGCACACAGAGATCCCAGTGTCAAAAACACCTGTGCCTAGAGAAAGCTGCACAACCCAAAACTGGAACCTGGGCAGCCGGAGATGCACTTTGGCTTTCAATCAGGTTCCAGGCTGCTGGATCACCACAGCTGCAAGCCCCCCGAGGCCCCCAGGGCCCCGGGTAAGTCTGCTGGGACCAGCCCAGGTGCAGGCCCCAGCCTCCCCTACCCCACCCGGGGCAATATGCTGGACAACGTTGTTCTGGTGACTAAAACCCATGCTGTTTCACCAAATGTTTTCAGGTATGGGTATGTATTAACACCCTGATCTGTGTGCTTGTAAATGGAACTTACTGAGTTTCATTTTCAGTTTCTTATTAGGAACTTCTGGTTCCTCTACATTACCGTGAGTGTGACACACAGTTCAAGGATGGATGTCAGAGGAGAGTGAAATGCATTTTTTTTTTCAAGAGGCAGTATAAAGGATTCGGGTTATCAGTGTAAGAAATACTTGGCTCTCACTTGCACGACTGCCCTACTTGGAATGCATTACTGCACAGCTGGGGTTAATTTTCACCTAAAGCTATTGCAAACTGATATACACACACACACACACACACACACACACACACACACACACACACACACACACACACACACACACACACACACACACACACACACACACACACACACACACACACACACACACACACACACACACACACACACACACACACACACACACAAGCCAAAAGATGACTCTATGTGCTGTCCCATCACTACTAGTTAATATGTATCTGCACATTTTCTGCACTTTTACACTTACATTGTTTCGTTTAATACTTTCTAATTTCTCCACGTCTTTGTCGATTAATTACGGTGGCTTTTTTGCACAGAGAGCTGATTCGTCCTGTCTTTTCCATCTGTATTAAATCAGGAGTCACCCCAAAGTAGCCAATGAAACTACACCTCTGTATAGCAAGGTAAAACTGGCGTGAGGTGTATGAAATGAAGTCCCAGGTCTATATCCAATATGACTGGATACTTTATACATATACATGACATCATACATCAGACATTATTATTATTTATAAAGCATTTTAGGTATATGTGATATTGGATCTGTTCCAAAGTTTTTTCCATTGATTTCACTGAGTTGTTTTTGGCAAACGTTCCAGCCATAAAGAACTGTCATTTCAAATGGGCCCGACAGCCATACATAGCATAACGGTTTGAGTGGAAGGACCTGAGAGGACACCATTGCTGGAAGTTTAACTTGTGGAAGCATTTAGGAAACAAACATGGAGTTGTGGGGAAGAAGGAAAATTCTTAATGCATGAGACATGGAAGGATGTTCCAAATATAGATGGTGGCCAAAAAGACAACATGCAGCCAAGAAGAAGAGACAAAATATCATTAGCAGATGGGATGGATAGCAATATGTAAAGTGAATGGGGGAGCTGAAGGAAATGAGAGAACATATGTAGAGGGGAATGGGCTGGCATCTAGCTCTTTGGGACCTGGGAGTTTATATGGAATTTAAGACAAAGGGATTCTGAGTTCATCTGTATGAGTCAGGAATGAGATGCTGGAAACTGGAAGAAACAAAGAAACCAAGAATTTAGGAAGGGATGGTAACTATAATTAAAAGAAAGGGAAGAAGAGTGAAACTAAGCTACTTGCTGTCTCTCTCCCCCCTTAGGAGTCAAGGGTGCCTATGCATGTGCAGCAATTAATTGACTCTGCTGGAGCGTGGTAATTACCATACTCCAGCAGACTCCAGTGTCACATGTATCAGCATCCCCACACTGAAAAGTGGCTGCGGGGGCGCTTTAACTAATGCTCGTTCGGGGACTGTTGTTTTTTCTTTAGATCAGGTCAATCATGAGGATGATTCAGCTATAAAAGTTCAGCTAGTTTCTTTACAGTAAACCCCAGCTTTGTGCATCTTAGAGCCAGTCTGGAGGCGAGATAGCATAGCCACGAGAGCAGGAGAACAAAAGGATGCATTGCAGAGACTGGAGCGACTTACAGTCAAAGGGCTTTCCAAGCTTAGCATGGTGAAGCTAGGACAGTTTCTACAGCTACTGAAATGCAAGGAAATGATGCCGTTAGCATCCCATCCACGCTATCTCCGGCTTCTTAGCCTGAGTGACCATGAACATTTACTGCTGGGCCATCTGGATGTGACCTCTGTCCCAAGTCTGGAGAGGGGCTCAAACACATGGCTCTGAAGCCACAGCAAAACCACTCTGCCACCACACCCAGTGTAGTGGCCAAAGCCTGGAATACAACCCTTCCTGGGACACGGAGATATCTGGAGTCAGGCTGTGGTTTGTGGGCCAGGAGTTTCGGTCAGCTTTGTCATGTCTCAGCACCTTTACCGCATCTTCAAAAAGCGACGTTTTTAGCTTCACTGGGTACATTTTCATACAAACTGGGCTGAGTTCATTGGACTTTTTTTGACATCGGCCATTTTAGAGCTGCAACAGTAACAAAACCCAAAACTTATTGGGCCAGAAAAGTAACTGTAATGTCAATCAGCTCTTTGGGCAATCCAGGCCATTTCCTTTTACTGGCGTGATGGGGTTACGCTATTTCACACTCATTTGTCCAAGGGATTTTTGTGGAAGCGAATGCGGGGGGGGGGAAGGGGGGGG
>NW_017728998.1:10816303-10846162 GCF_001723915.1 Gavialis gangeticus | reverse complement strand
GGGGGGGGTGATGGTTCCCATTAATTGTCCTGTTTGTTCCTCTGCTTTCTGTGCAGCAATCTAAACAGAACTAATTCTGATGTTCCACTGTGCGTTGTCTGCCCCTAAGTGAGAACAAAACAAAAGCAGCATTAAAACTGAACTATGTGGTCATCCACACACCATACTGGTTTGGATGACTCTCTGTCTATGTGGCTTTTTGTATTAGGGCTTATATCAATGGCCTCCTTGTTGTCTGTTGAGCCCCCATGGGGTTACATGAGTACTATCTCAATTCAATAGCTTTTCTCTACGCCATTGTCTTTTAATATAGGTTTATAGTCCTCAAGGATATATGCTGCATTACAATTAGTCATAATGTCCAGCAGTTACTGAGGCTTATTTGCAACACAGAGTTTATTGCCCTTTGTAAGGCTGACAAAGAGATCCTTGTTGAGAGCTGTATACAAAAGGCAAACACAATGTATGAATTTCTCAATAATACAAAGGATGAAAATAATAGTGGGTGAGTAGCTGGCTATGTGAGGGACCAAATAGCTGAGTCTCTTCTTGCTGCTGCCCCCTTTCCTTCATGCCTAGATTTCTTAAATTAATTTATCTGCCCTAATTTTAAAGGAATATCAATCAGAAAAGGGGGAAAAAAATAGCAGGCGAAGTGACTGCATTTCATCCTGTCTTCATCTCTCCATTTTTGTTGTACAGGAGCAGAAAAGAAATGAACTGGAAGGAATTATGCTCTATGTTTTATATCCTATGCTGGAGGTCCTTGTCATTTCTCAAGTTCAAAAACACACTCCACGTCCTCTCTCCTCTGCTTAACACAATTTGACTTTAAAAAAAAAAGGAAAAAAGAACTTGCAATAGCATCACTTGTAACAGAAGCTCTGACATGACAAAATAAAGTTCACTTCTGTAATAAAAAGCATTCTCCATTTCAACAGAGACTCAGGCTATTCTGCTCCATAAAGAATGCTCTGTTAACGCCACTTTTACACATACATCACCCAACTCACATGCTGCCAGAGGGATTTCACAGGCACAAGAGGAAACGACCCAGCACAGGCTAACAGGATCATCCAGGAAAAGATCAGAATTACCCTAGGAAGTCCAAGTGTCATGGCACATTTTGCTGCAGCACCTTGCACAGAAGAGTTTCTGACTTAACTCTTGAGATCTCATCCTGCTTCTTCTCCACCTCCTTGCATTTGCTTTGAATTTAATTCAGAATAAGACAAGCAGGATTTGGGCCTTTGCTCCTTTCCAGATTTCTATTATTACAAACTGCCATCTGGACCTCGAAGCTGAAAAGCAAAGTCTAATGTGTCTGAGAAAAGGAAACAATTAAATAGCAGGGTCTGTACACTGTTTACCCACTGAAAATAGTAGCTCTGTTTAAAATGTTTGGACAAGATATTATGGTGAAATGGAAGAGCTGGGATGGAACCCAAGGCAGAACAAACGCTGAATTTTGTCTCCAAACCTCAGCCCCCCAGGTCCAGGATTTGGGGAAAGTTCACATCTGGATCCAAATTGTACAGCTCAGGCCTGTTTGTGTCAACCTGGCAGCCAAGGGAGACACAATCCAAACACCTTGGAAATGCCAGAAATTCACTTTAAAACGCAAAGTTCACCACTCGGACATGACTCCCACTGGACACGCAGTGATGGCCTTTACCGCCAAGGGCTCCTGATTTCTGCAGAGAAAATAGGTGAATTAGCAATGAGCAGCCACTCTCCTAGAGTACAGGAGAAGGAAGGCACCAACTTGCTGCCAGGGAACAAAGTTTAACTTCCTCTGCTCCCATCACCAGGATCTACTCTTTACTCCCCGAACCAGTTGTCGTGTCTGCAGTCCAACATGCGGATCATGGATTAGCCTCCTCAGTCACCTGCAGACTCACCAGTGACTTCCTTCTTTACTGGATGACTGTCTTCCTCGTATCAAGGGACTGCTGCTGATGATGAATAAGAGGAATCATATGTGACCAGTGGATTTTCAAATGAAAAGCTGCAGGCTTTTAATCCAAGTCTACTTTGTGTATCTGCTGCCACAACATGGGAAGAGCTGGAGGAAGGCCTGGGCTTGGGTTGTGCCTCTCCAACTTACTCTGAATACATGTAGCTGAAATATCATCACCAGGTTGGATCCGTAACAAACTGAGATCATTCATTTAAGTGCTAGCCCTTTTCCTCTTAACAGCAGGAACCATCATCCTCATGCTTCCAACAAGCAATCAAGACCCCATCCCAGCATTTCACCTCACTTTTCCACTGCATTGGAGTGACTTCAGTGACTAGTCATCAGCCTCCCATGAGCCAACTGCAACTCCCTGCAATAGCTGTCATGCCCCAGCCAGGTTCCCGTAGCTCAATTCTCACCTGTCTGCCAAAACCGTGTCCGCTGAGGGCATGTAGCCCCTTGCAAAGAAGCAATAAGCTTGTTGCAGTCTGGTTGTCTCTCTCTCTGGCATTTCTTTCCTTGATGACAAGGAATTGGCATCTCTCATCTGTTGGAAAAAGTACTGTAGAAAAAAGGCGGAGCGAGGAGAGGGGCTTGCCCTGTAAGTGGGAGGCAGGTGACTGATGACTGGCTCTTGCTCAGTTCCTACCCCATGATTCAGTAATAAAACTTTATCTTTTATGGATCGGCATCATCCAGTGCCCTGGTTTAGGGGCCTCCTGGCACATTTTTTTGGAGTGCATGTTTTCTATCTACCACCCTATCCAGAGAGTTGGGATACACAGTTTAGGTGCTCAGGATGTCAACCCTGAGACCCTCCTGTACCTTAAATATGCAACCTCCTAGCTATGTGGGTCTCTGAACCTTAACTGTTCAAATAATGAAAGCAACTAATACCCGCACAACCTTTGCATAAGTTTCTGAAACACTGTTGAAGTTGACTTAGCAGCATGAGATGCAGATCTGGGCAAAAAATAATAAACCCTACATGCCTTTCCCTGCCTTGGGTTTCTCAGTCAGCATCCTCGTGGTGCCCAGGGTGGTTTTTATGGACTCATCAGTTCAGGATACACTCTCTTTGCACGTATTGCTGGGAAAGGTAACTTTTGCTGTTGTTGTCGAGTTCAACCCTTGGGGGCTGAAAGCATTCTCTTAGCACTTTAGTAGCAACATCATCTATTAGTTTTTTAGCCCAGGAAAAATTTCACAGGGAATTGTAAATTGTAGCTCCCTACAAGCCCTGTGCTATAGGACCCTTGGTCTGAAAATTCTTAACAAATTGCTTACTACTTGGACATTCATCACCTAGCTTGAGATGAGATGCAGAAACTCGCATGTTTTTTTTCACATGCCAGCCGTCTGCATTTTAAATTCATCCTGAGGAAAAGGAGCTGGCAATAAGCAATGAGATGCATGTATTTTCTTGAATGGGGTGGTCTATGAGCGGAAGTTTATGATCTATTTTCTTCTGCAGCAGGTATTAGGAGTAGAAATGCTCCTATGTCAGCATCAATTTAGGGTGGTTTGTTGAAGAGTATCAATTTTAGGCAAAGGTTTTACATTAGCATCTGTTACAAGAGTTACTTTTAAAAAAAAATTATGATTTATACATACATAAATTATTATGTAAACCGCATATGTATAATAATATTATAGATTCATAGATGTTAGGGTCAGAAGGGACCTCAACAGATCATCGAGTCTGACCCCCTGCCTGGGCAGGAAAGAGTGCTGGGGTCAGATGACCCCAGCCAGATGCCCACCCTATCCTATTAATACCACTACTACTAATAAAGATTTTTTATTTAAGACTACCAAATGTGTTCATGCTGAAGACATAACTGGCCTTAATAAATACTTATCATGACATAAAAATAAAGAGAAAAAGAAGTTTAAAATTTATAGTCACAAGAGGATTTACTAGTAAATTTCTAGGTGATTTGTTATATGCGAGCATAAGTATGAAGGGCTCTAATTTAGTTTAATGGCACTGAAAGACGTTCCGTTAACTCTGACCTCCTCCACAATGGTATAAATCTGATCTAACTCAGCTGAAGACCCTGGAGATTGTCCTGGTGCAAAGTTAGTCTGAGGCCAGAAAGAGATCCATTTCCCACAAATATGCCACTGAGGAATATTGCTGCCTGGTGAAAGCCTTGATGGCCGTGCAGGGGCCTAGTACATGAACTTTGCGTGGGTGAGTTTTGTAGAAGTGGGCTGGAAGGCTTCCCAGAGCTGTCAGACCACTCCCGCCCCCAAACCCCAGCAGCTTCTGGGTAGTCCTTACCACAGGCTTAAGGCAGTAGGTTACCTGACACTTCACATCCATGCAAAGGCTTTGACTCACAGATCTGCATCCTTCGTGAACTCACTACATACAAGGACCTTTTCTGCCTGGCCTCCTTGTAGCTGCAGTGAAACGGACACTATTTAGCTGCCCTTTTGGCATTTTATGCCTGCATTAAAGAGAGTACAAGGGGTCTGAATTTTTCTCTAGGAGATGAAAATAATAATGGCCTATTACTGGCAGCAACAGAAGAAAATACAGGTGCAAACAGCAGTGCAAAACGTGACACAATGCCGCTCTCCTTACTGGCTGCAGTTTCAAACTCTCTGCTGTGTACTTCCTTTCCTTGCCAACACTTTGAGTCTTCCCAGCCCCAGTTACAATGCATTTTTCCAGTTCTTTTCACTTTTTACCCTGATATTTAGGACATCACCCTTCATTCGCAAGCTCATTAGATAGTCGCAGCTTCCTTTTTTCAGCACTGTCTCTGCTCCAAGGTGTTTTCAATGTGGAAACCCACAGGGACAGAGAGAGAGAATGAGAGAGAAGTATTTGGGTGGAGGCACTCAAGTGAACAGGCAGTCAGAAGCAGCTTCTTGGCATATCTATATGTGCCATTAACATGCAACAATAAACTGCGGTGCTTATTCCTCTTCAGTTTATTGCTCCTGGGTGCACAGTATACACATGCACCTGGACTGCACCAAACTGAGCCCAGCTGGAGCATCCCTGGCTGGCATGGGGTTCAGGGGGTCAGCCTGCCAGACCAGGGCTGCTCCAGCTGGGCTCAATGTGCTGTGGAGGGGCTCGGTGGGGCACAAGGGTGCTTCAGTACAGGGCTAGCTGGCAAGCAGCCCCCATACTGAAGCACCCTCGTGGCCTAGCCAGCCAGCACATGAGCTGCTGCACATGAAAAAAACTCTGCAGCAGGGTAAGACTTGTATTTACAAGTATTTTGGGGGAGGGTAACTTGTATTTGCATGTACCCTGCTGCCGAGTTTACTAATTTTGTGCACCTTTATAGGAGTACATGTGTACACACTGAGATGTTTACTGCGCAGTTAATGAGTCAACTGCACAGAAAATGTCTCATGTTGATGTGCTCCCTGAAAGTTAAACTAAGCTTATTTTCAACCAACAGACAACCCCCCCTGTTGGAAAACCCCCTGGCAGGCTTATACCATAGGAGTGGATCTGTCTTTCCCCATTCACATAAATACTCCTATATGCAGCTGTAAATTTCCTGCAGACAAAACCATTTCCAAGACAGGTTTAATGTCAGAATGATCATATTCTTTGCTATTTTGTCCCCAAAGTGGGCTGGATCCAGAGATGGTGTAGATCAGTGCAACTTCCACTGACTGAGATGAATATGGATGGCCTTTAAACCCCTTACTTGTTACATTGAAATCCCTTTTCGCCATATATTTCTCTCCTGTGGAACAGACTCAAGTTGATGTCAGCCAAAGCGTAGAATTATCTTTTGCAGGAAAAGTAGCATGTGGGTGACTATAAGCATCTGGGTTTAGGAGGAAGGAAATATGTTCTGTGCTTTGAATAGGGGAATATTGCCTGGGCTCTTATTCCTCTTGCCGCTCATTGATGTATACAATAAATGAGAGGCACATCCCTATTCTCCAGCTGTTTCTTCATTTTCTCCTACAATGCTAGGTTCCTGTTTGCTCTGTTCCCAAGTCCTTTCAAGTTACCTCCCTGGATTAAGTCCTGAGCTCCTTAAATTAATATCCTCCCTAATAATCCCCAAGAAAGCTGCCGTACTGGTGAGCTACATGTTCCCTACATGTTAACTTTTAATCGTCAAACTTGGTATAACCCGATGCGATCCCATTGAAGTAAACCGAGCCACACCAGCTTAACCCGAGTCTTATCTCAGGCCTCATTTTCCATTGTCATGACCGTGTCTCTGAAATGTGTGTTTGTTTTGTTCGGGAAATCCATGTGTACCTGCTTATGAAAGAGCCTCACAGACAGAGCTTACTGGCTGGGCGGTTGCGCATTACTCTTGATCAGTGCAACTGGCTTTGCATCTGTTGAAACAAGTCAGTCATCTGTTACAACAAATCTCTCTAGCAGCCTTATTTTGTAGCTGTCTTCAGATGCATTTGATGTGCCTTTCGCACTGTATTTAAATACTGCGGGCAAGAAATCACCAGTGTCGGTAGGGCCACGACAACCCCTCCAAGCAGCTCTGTCAGCAGCAGAGTACTCTGGGCACCGGCATTAGGAAGCTGAAAACCCAGAGATTTACTTGTTCATTGACCTGAAACCCTCTTTGCCTTTTGAGGAAAAACAAAGGACATCAAGGATACATCTCTACAGCCTCTGACCATGCTCTGGAGCCCTGCTGGGAAACATATTCCATCCACAGGCAGATGCTAAATGCCGAAGAAAGCTTCTGTACTGTACATTTAAATTGTACCTTAGTGCCTTTTTGGTGCACGCCCAAATGTGACCAGTGCCACTCTCAAGCTCAGATGTTTTAATCAGCACTTGTATGGCAGTTGCTATCTTCTTTCCTGTCTGGCATTTGTTGTGTAGAGTGGGAGTGAGCGAGCAGGGTGTGTTTCCACAGCACAGTGCCCTAGCATGGGCCGAGGTGGGTAGAGACACTCCCAAAGGGCCCAGTCTTGTTCCCAGTGAAGGGAAGGGACATTTTCCCTTGGCTTGATGGCAGGATCTAGCCTTATTCATTAGTGCCATGAGTCAGATCCAGGCATATCCTCTACATGAAGGAAACAGAGTCCAAAGGGCCCCCCAAGTGTCCTTAAAACCTAAAGGCCTCTAAAAGCAAGAGAAACGGAGGAGGATGTCTTAATCTGCCATGTACTGAGTAAGCAACCATGTCCCATATGAAGACAAGATCACAAAAACCTTGCACATTTATTCCTCGCTGAGGTTTAGGATCCTAGCATTAAAATCAGCACACAGAAGGGAACGGTGGTGCTGCTTCTGGGGTGTAAACACAGATTAACTAGTGTTTATTTCTGATTTGTGGAGCAGAAATTAAAATTCCCACATCAAGGAGCAGATCCTTTGTTAATATTCATTGTCATAGCTCTACTTCAACTTCAGTGGCGTTCTGGCAGTTTATGCTACTGAAATATTCATGTGGATACTTGTCCTGATAGTACCAGACAGCTATTGCTTACTTTTCCTTGAGCCTGGAAACAATACAGTCCTGACAGCCTCATTTCTTGGCCCCTAACTTATTTCATATTCCTTTTTTAATTTAGAGCATTTAAATGTATGAAGAAGAATGTAATGCTCAGCAATAGGGCTGGTTTCATGACCATCAGGGTAACAGGAAGCGGTCGTTTAGCTCCCATAGGAAGTCGTCCTGTTCAAGGCACAGGGTGGGAGGCACGTCCTGTTGCTGCCATCTCTGCTGTCTCCTGAAATGGTTCACCTTTTGTAGTCATAATTCTTGAATTAATTCTTTCTATTTTCCTGTGGTTCCCAGGCATGCTGTTTGCTGGATCTGGTGCACAAAAGACTAGGACACACAATGAAAAACTTGGAAGTTTTCAAGGCTGGAGCCTTAAACTTTTCTCTTAGCAAAGATAAGCATTTTATCTCAACTTCTTCTAGCATTGCTTTGATGAGCCTTTTACTTTTTGTCTTGTTGTTCTTCAAGGAAAGGGTAAAAGAAAACAGGAGAGAGGGGAAAAAAAACTCAAAAACAGATAAACATCTAGAGTTTCCACCAAAACACATGGTTCAACTTAAGGAAAAGTTAGACAGTAATCTCTTAAAAAAATATGTATTTAAGTTTTTCCCCTATATGGAGAAGGGAAAAAAACTCAAAGAAATAGTCAGAGATATCAAGTGAGAAAGTAGAAAAATATTGAAATAATCATGGTTCAGTTCAGTTTTGGAGAGTGCCTCTGGCACTCAGAGCGGAAAGTGAGAGCCCTAGTCCCACACACTCAGTTCAACACACAAACTCCTATTCATGGCGAGAGCCTTAAATACCCATAAATGCATTGTCCTTGGGGGGAGTTCAAAGGGAGACACTTTCAAAGAAAGGCTTTCTTTCTTGTTTCTTCAGCTTTTAATTTAGAAAAAGATGTTGGAGTGACTCAGTCTGTGTCTCTCTCCCGAGTCTTTAAAGCAGGCGAACAGGTAGATGCCACCTCGACATTAGCAGGAAAACCTGGACTGGAGTCACCAAATGAAACCATGCACTAATAGCTCAAGCTTGTGATTCAGAAGCATCTAATCAAATAGGTTTTTACAGAAATGATTTCAGAAGCATCTAATCAATGGGTTTTATAGATATAGGTTTTATAGACATGCTGCGTGCAGAACAGAAGCAACACAGGTTCAAGGGGTACCTTTCTGTAGCCTTCTTGGTTCTTACTTTTCCTTTGCTATATATCATAACAAGGAGGATGGGGAGGCCTCTTTCTAAAACAATAGGCTTGATATCAGTTTAGATCCTGGCTAAACTCAAGTATTGGGTACATCTTTGATTAGGACTGTTAGATCACCATATGATCCTGTCTGGACAAGAGTGTGGGACTGGAATATAGTCTGATCTACTGAAGCCAGTAACTCCCCACTGAGCTTTGATTTAGGCCAGGAGAAGACTAACTTTGGTGTGTGCATGTTGATTGTAGCTCCCCGACGTTATGTCTAACTTAACACTGGAATTTGCACAAATATATCTATCCCTATTTCCTAGAGAGAAGCTGTAAGGGATCATCATCCAACTCCTATGTAGGAAAGCTCAAAATGGCCTTTTTGTGCAGCAGATAGTACATATCTAATTGAGTTTTTGGTGCCCAGATGTGAGATATGGACTTCCTTTTAAAGCTGAAAATGTGAAGGCTGAAACCAGTTACGTTGAACCAAAGTTCTTTTGGTTAGACGCGTTCTAAAGCACTTCCTTTTCCACTATAACCTTCATTGGAGGATCTCAAAAAGGGTTACAATGAATCATGCTACCAAATGTGTAGATAATCTGGACCACACGGTAGTTTTAGGCATTTCTATAGAATATCTCATTGTAAGAACTGATAAGCCTCATTGTAACAACTTACAAGTCTTAATGAATAAATTCCATGGAAGAAGTGACATGCTGTTATCTCCTTTTTACCGATGGAAGAGTTGAGGTGCAGAGATAGTCAAAACTTGCCATAGATACACAGGAAGTTTGTGTTAGTTCTGGTGTCTTGGCTGTCTGACTGCCAGGCTTGAGCCTTAATCAAAAAAGTATCTTCAGCCATCTTACATTTAAGACAGAACCAGCAAATGGAATCGGTTGAGTAGTTAGCAGATGATGGAGATGACTTATTGTACATGGAAATACGAGTGACATCTGTCCCCCTTTTTAAGGAACAGTGTTTATTTTGATAGGGTGCAGTTTTCTTTTCAGGGTGTCAAACACCTTCCTAAACCACGTTTAGGTATGATGCAATGGGACCATGCCATGTCATCGGAGAACCAAGTTGCTACAACCTAATTCAATAATTGCATTTGGAAGGTCAAAGCCTGAAACAGGCAACCTGGACCGTCCAGCCATGTGATTTTAAGAACTAGCCGGGCACCTGCCTATTACTCTGTGTATGATCTTAACCTTTTCTCCTCTCTTTTTCTCCTCCTTACACTTTAAATCTAGGTTGGGTTGCACTTACTTGACTGGAGCGTGCGCGAAACGCTGAACTTAGCACATTTTAGGTGTTATTAGCTGGGTTGCGGGGATATTTAACCAGATTAATATAGTCAAGCCATGGCAAAGTGAAACTTCAGGTGAAAATTATGCCGTTCTGGGTGGGCTGATTTTAGAAGATCAAAACAAAAACATGTCTGGGAGTCTGAAACCACAGAGACCTGCCTGACAGTGCCTGTGCTATTGTGTTTTTGCCATGTATCCTATGGTTGTGTATGGCTGTAAACTTGTCAGACGTTCTCGTTCCCCTCATTTGATAGCTACCTCATCAAGTGTGAATCATGAAACCGCATAAACTGCAACAATGCTGTCCTCCTCCTGACTTCTCGGAACATAAACAATAATAACATAAATACGACTTACCAAAGACTTAAGTAAAGCACTTAAAGGAAATCTATATTTTCATATAAACCGTGGCTGGTTACTGATGTGGTATGATATTTCTGCTTAACTGGATAGCTGGAAATTCTCTCACTACAGAACCAGAGCCTATTGCTTGTGCACTGCAAAAGCAAGTCAAAGACGCTACATTTTATTTATCTCTCGACTTTAGTGCTCCCATATACCCTCTTGTATCTTGATATCGAGCGATAAGATAGTATATGTTACAGACTAGAATATGATGCATGCTTGATCAGGTCACGGACAAAAATTAAGCATTGGCACTTCTCGTGATGCATATTGCAGAGAAAAGCTAGTTCTGGGCAAACACGTTGGTGCCAGGCAGAGAAGAGTCCAGATGCGATCTCATTTGTAGCTCACTTCGCAGGCCTCTCCTTTCACACACTCATCATCAGCTTGAGATGATACTGGATATTAACCTTAGTTGATACAGGGTATCCTCAGATGAAACTCACTACCAAGTCACGCAAGGCTCATATTTCTAGCTGCTGATTGTAAGCCACAAATATTTGCAGCTTTTGTTATCTGAAACATAGTAGGAACCAGGCAGGGAAAACTCAGACATGAAAATCAATGATGAAACCGCCTTAGAACGCTTAAGATCAGAAAAAAAACGGAGTTAAGTCTGGAACATTGTCCTTAAAACACCCTGTTTGTGCCTAGCCCTTGCGCAGAACAAGACATTCCCTTTACATGCCACAGACAGTGTACTATATGATCTGCGCACTGCAGCATTTCAGCTACTTTTCCATTAATAGTCAGTATAAGTAACCCTTTCCCTGTGTTTAAATGCCATATGTTCTTGTAATTGAGAGAGAAAAAGTGAGAGGCATAGATGGAAATGGATCAGAGAGAGAAAGACACCTTTGGAAAATGTGTATAGTTTATCCAAGTGAGAGGATGATCTTTTGATTAAATACCTGATTGCAGCTCAAGAAATCGGGGTTCCTTTCCCATCTCTGTCTCAGCCTTCCATTGTGATTTTGGACAAGTCATTTCAGCCCACCACATTTCGGTCCTCCATATATAAAGTGGGGATAATACTGCTTCCTTCCCCCCACCTTTTGTCTATATAGATTCAGGGCAAGGGCTCTTACTGAATATTTGCACAGTGCCTACCGCAGTGCACCTGTAATCTCACCAGCCGGGCGTCTAAGTACTGCTGCAACACAAATGATCGTTTCATCATTACAGCACTCAGAGGTATTAGCTTCTAAAAACAGGGAACAAGGCAATGTAAAACCTTTGGCTTTTAGACAGTAACTTCAGGGGATCAAGCATTACCACATGGATTTAGTCCTTAATTTGCTAAAAATTACCACTATTCTACTGATCATCACCCTCGCTAACATGGGCAAGTAAGGTTTGTTTCTGAGTAGGTATTTCAATTGGCTCAAGCCAGACAACTAGATAAACAAGACAACTAGACATGCACATGAAATTCAGAGTTAATGTTAAAACACACTTGACACACTCAAGACCTTAGGTATCTGAATGATCTGCATTAGATAAAAAAAGTTTCCTGAATGGGAAGTCCAAAGTATCACCAGATATGTTAGATCAGGCTTCTGAAGATAATCTGTGCTGCTAACTGATAAAGAAGGGTTAACTCTACATTGGTGCTGAACTGATGATATCTCTGTGTCTCCAAGTTGTGCCGTGACTAAGGTTGACATAGATATCAACCGCAAGTCTAACATTTGTAGTGAGAACTAAGAAAACTGTTTTACATAGGATTTTTTTTTTAATACACTCGGAGTGAATTCTAAGAAAAAAAATATGATCTCTATGATCTACAAAGATCATATTAAGAACTGATTTGAATTGCTTGTTCAATTTAGAATATAGCCAGGAAGAAAACACTTAACATTGACATGTTCTAACAATTACTGATGCAAGAGAAACTGAAAATTAGCTAGCTTGGAGAGATCTATGAATGCTGGGACTGCACATTTATTAAGCATGGTATGAAGTGTGAGACCTGCTACTAGGAGTGATACGAGTGGAAACAAGAACCACGCTAGGTGGTAAGTGATTGCAATATCTGCATCCTGTTTCTTCAAGGGGAATGAGTTATGGGTGGTTTTATGCTCTAAAGTGCCTTCCCACTGAAATCACCATTGTTGATGGCTATAGTCGTTGAAAATCATATTGAAGCTCAAAGTGGAAAACCAACCATGGAGGCCTATAGGCTTAATCCTGCTTCCCACTGATGTGAGGCTGTAAAGGCTAAATTCAAGGTGGACTTACTTTTAATATTGCTGTGAGACCCATGCCCTAGTTTGGTACTATTGAGCAAATCTATACTACACTATACTATAAATAATACTATAAATAATATCCCTGAATCATGACATCTGATGTACCCTCATTGTGTAACCAGGCCTCATGCTAAGATAGCTCTGCAACAGAGAGAAAACATAAGCATCTAGACAGCAGAAAGTCTGCTGAAATTATCATGTATAGATGACTGCAACTGCAAACAGGCTAATGAAATATCCCTAGGAAATGCTCCAAAAATTCTGACCCTAAGGGCCGGTGTACTTGTTTGCAGGACCTGGCCTATGATAGCACAGCTTACTTTAAGTTGTGTGATTGCCAATCAGGTACCTGCTTCTGCAGACAGTTGCCAGTCAAGAATACAATGTAAGTCAAGGTAGGGGGGGAACAGTGGGCAGTAGCAGGGGGGACTAGCAGGTCTGTGGTGGGGTTGTCCATCCTAGGGTGGGAGGGTCGGAGGACTAAAAATACCCAACACAGGGTGGCAGGGTGGGTAGAACTAACCCTAGTTAGGTTGATCTAAATGTAATGCCTGCATGTACCCAAGGTGGGCCTGGCTATACGGCTCATTCTACCTCAGTATAGTTACAGTGAGCAATCTCAGGCTTCCTACCACTGGTCATTCACTGTTGTAAATTCAAACACTATTTCATCTAACTTATTAAATATAGGTCTAATTAACATAGGCAACCCTAGGCCTTCCAATGTTTCTAGCAGTAGACCTTTGGGTTTTCTTGGTTTGATGATGTCACCTTGGGCAAGTCTCTGTTTTCTGTATTCATGTCCTACTTGAAGTGTTGAATATGAAAGGTATTTTTACAAGAATGAGGGATTCTTTGTGAAAGGTAAGGCTGTGCTTACGTATAACATTCAGTAGCTTTTCATGTCAAGGTTTCAGCCAAAAACACCGTAAGGCATGACAATTTAACATTGCTGATGCAATCTGAACTTGTATATTTCCTGCCATGTTGTTATTTGAGCTGTGCAGCCTTAAAGTTGCTTTAATGTGTTTTTTTTTCTTTTTCCCTTTGTAGTTTATGAAGATGGACCATTTGCAAAGAATTAAAAGTTGCTGTCTCTGTCCATACAATAGCAAGCAGAATAGGCTCTACCGTACTGCTTCTTGGCTCTGCTTCTATTTCTGTATTTATTTATTTGAACCACTAAATTATCTAATTAGTGACATATATAGTTGAAACATGAGATACGGTGAATATTTACTGCACACTTGTTCAGGCATTTATCTAAATAGGTGGCATGCCAGGCCTATGTAATAAGGAATAATGATTCTTCGGAAGAGTTACAGGAAATCATAGAAAGGAAGGGGGAAAAAAAACAACTTTTGCACAGTAGGTTGTAGCTTCCAACAACATATATCAATTCTTCCAGAGATAGAGCAATTGCATGGTAATGACAAAAATTTTATTGTAACGAATAAATCAATACTTGCCCTACTGCAGTCTCAGATGCTACATTTATGGATCTTCCCATGTCTATTATATAAAACTGATCCTGATACAGTGCATTAAATGACAACTGCTAGGGGGAGAAAAAAAAAGGGACAGTACCAACTCTCTGCGCACTGTGCTCTACCTGCTATTAATCACCATCTCATTGCATGGAGATCCATTTATATCACTGCAACAACAGAGCCGAGTGGTTTACAGTGATGGACTACATTGCACATTGGATGTTTGTTTTTACAATGGAGCTGTCATCTAGTGCTCAGCAAAGTGGAAATTCAGAGTAGTAACAATTAAAAGTGATACCAAAGTGTCAGTTAGTCTAGAAAACAATATTCCATAGAGATATATACAGAAAGATATAGAGAGTGTGGGGGTTTTACCTTGCATTCCAGCATCATATCCTCTCTATCATTATAAAAAGATACTAGGGTATCTTCTATTTTCATTCCATTTTTTACACTATGCCCCTCATCTACTTAACCATGCTTCAGGAGTACATTAGGTGACCTGACTACCTTCTTCCTTGATACGCTGTAGCTCAAATGAATTTATGGACTCAATGCAGAAATTACTGGGGGAGGCTCAATAGCCTGTATTATCCAGGAGGTCAGATGAATAGTATGGCCCCTTCGGTTCTTAATGTCTGTTTACTCTCATGTGCTGTCTTTTCTTCCTCTCCTTGAGATGGGAAAGGACACCAGAGTAAACCGCAAGCCCAAAAAGATGTAGTGTTGGCAAGGAAAAGGGAGAGCCCAAGGCCCACTGACTGGACTGATTTGACTTCTGCACTAGCATGTAGTACAATATGGTTTTCTGTCCAATTTGATTACACATTTCTTTTAGGGCCTGATCCTAGAAACAAATGCACCAGCAAGGACTTAAAGAGATTCCCTGTTGCCATTCCCTTAAGTCACTAGGACTCCCTGTATGTGCAGAGACCATTCCTGGTGTAACGGCTTGAAGGATTAAGGCTTTTCAAGCTTCTTCTCATGCCTCTCTTCCTTTTTAACATGATCTCTAACAGAAAGATGATACAAAGATGGCATTTCTTTTTCTTTATATCTATTTCCTACAACTAATAATAATACATCATTCATTTTTAAATACTCTTTCCTTTACCAGGCACTAGATAAACCAAATAATCTCATTTCACCATTGTTCCCATTTTTCCTCTCCTGGGTTATTACCTCTTCATTTTATCAGAACCTCAGTTGTATCAGAAGCCTGTTCAGGTAGGGATCCATGCATCTTCAGCAGTATTTGAGCAGTGGAATAATAAAAAATTATAAACAGTGTTGCCCTGCTACCAAGCCCCCTCTCTACCCCTCCCCCCCAACCCACCAGGCTTTGTCTGGGTCAAATTTTAAAGCATGCAAGTACAAAATGTTACCAATGAAAAACCTGGCTTGTGCATCCATGAGAAATATTAGCACCTTTTTTTTTTTTTTGCACAAAACTTTGAAAAATCTGATATGCTATCCTTGATCAGAGAGGCATGTGAAACAAAGTAGCCTGTGGGATTCAATGCCTAATTCCCAGTTCTTTTCACTTTAAGGTAATGTAATTTTAGTTTTGGCTGAAAAAATGTGTTCAACACATCCAGGGCCTGATCTGGAGAGCTGCTGAGCACTCCAGAGGATTGTTGCTCAGTGCTTTCCATCCCCCCTGTGTCCTACCAAAGTTTGAGCTTAGAAGAATCATCGTTTCTCAGCCGACAAGCTTTATCTGGACAATATCTGATTTAGTTCACATTTTTGGGCCCTGCCTCGTTCCTGGTGTATTTTCCACATTGTTGAAAAGAAGAAAACTTTGCACTGTACTTCAGGCTTCAGTTGGACACATACCTTTCTTTGGTTTCGCATTAATTTATTCACCAGTATGCTAATTTCATTTGCCTATGGCTATTAGTGAATAACCTGGAGTTGGAATTTGGCATGGCTCTTAGGAATACTTGCAGTGATGAATGACCAAGTGGGCATATCTACATGGCTCCTTTTTCGTTTGCATTTTAATTCATTAACCAAATGAGGTCTTAAAACCACTTACCTGTTTCCTAGCCTTCTCATAGATTAGAATGCATTGCATAGTCATCCATCTGATGAAGGCAATGAAGGAAGATTGCGTCTTCCATTGTTTTATAGGCAAGGTTTTGCCTACGCCTCTCATTACTTAAACTTAATTTTATTGCTTTAAGTTATTTTGTCTGGATGGTCATTTGCATTTCAGAGGGGACCTGTTTGTTCCACCAAAGTTTATTGTTCAGTGATTCAGACAGACTAGGAAGGACTGGACTAGACACCTTGTTGAACTTGTTCTGTTCCCCGTTAACAGTGCATGGTGGTTGTCCAATCACCCTCTTAATGTCTTTGAAAGTACACCCCTATATAGCAGTTATTTGTTCGATTGCATTACAAATTGAGTGAAGAACTGTCAGATTAACAAGTTTATACTGATTCAGTTAAAACAAATAGAGTCCATGTTACAAACTATCACCACACATCCACAGGACTACACTTAGTCACAGTTGGGGCTGAACGCTGATAAGTTCAGAAGTGAATTAGCATTTGATACTGATTCAGCTCTTAAGCAGATTTGAAATTCCTTCAAATGGAGCTCATAGACACGTGAAGGTTTCTTGTTGAGCAGGGGGAAAAGGCATTAGTTGTGCAGGATTTTCACTTTTTACAGCTCCGCTCTTCTCTTACACGGTAAAAGACACATGGGTATGCACACAGTCAAAACATATTGATATCATAGGCATTTTTTTGTCCTAAATGGTTCACTGATTCCAGGGAAGGACATTTAGAACATATTTAGAATTTGCAAAAACGTTCAGTGTTGGCCTAATTCTGCTGCCATCAAAGTAATAGATTCATAAAGTTTAAAACCTAAAGGGATCATTGGATCATTTAAACTGACCTCCTATATATCCCAGGCTCAGCAACTGTGTTTTGACTAAAGCTTAAATTGGGTTTCGCTAATATGTATTGACTTCAGGGGGAGCAAAGTAAAACCAACGTTCAGCATTTTTTTTAAATCCCACCCTTAATGTCTTCCTGACTGGGAAGGAAGCTCGTCAGCACATTAGTACCACTGGCTCTAACTGCTATTCTCTACAGTCTTTTGACAGTCTTCAGCGGTGCTTGTTGGGACTGCTAGAGGAAGAGCATGCCTTTTCATAAAGACTGCACATGCAGGACATAGGATAGGAAAGGATCTCTGGGGTCATCAAATCTGTCCCACTGATATCTCAGGCAACTGCAACCTATAATCTGTTACAAAAACAAATCAAGAACCTCAGTCCTCCTGCTAGTAAGCCTAATTTATTCATAGTCAGTTTATACTCATTTCTTGCGGTGCCAGTGTTGTCCTTGAACATGATTTTTCCCCCCATCTCAGGTGTTTATCCTCCTCAGGTTAGGCTGCGCAAAACATTCTTGTGTTCTCCTTTCAGAGCCTGCCCCTGGCCCATTTCAGTTTTTATTCATCTTTCTTGAATGTGGGTGATCAGAATTGTATTTCAGAGAAGGTCTCACCAAGATTAATTACTGTAAAACCCCCTGCTACCAGATATGCAAATGAATGAGCCATTTCTGTCAGAATTTTGGAATGGAGATTATCTGATCCCCCAACTAGTCTAGCTTTCAACTCTAGAGTAATAATTTTAATTTCCATCCCCTTGTTTGCATTATGCATCCTGTCTCCATGTTAAGCATCATCATCACTGGGCACATCACACGTGCCTCTATGCTGCCGTTGTTACTGCACTGTCATTTAGCACTTCTTTAATACTGCACCATGCCAGCGGCGTAAGGTTATTTTTAGCTGCTATGTCTCTGCAGCAACGCGCTATAGTGAGGGAGCACAGTGCTATGGCAACGTAGCTGTAGCATCACGGTTTGTGCATGCTGATGCTACGTTGCCATAGTGCATTGCTACGGCAATGTAGCATCTCATGTAGACATACCTACTGACAACCAAGGTAAAGTACTGATTAAGATTTGAACCATAGCCTAGAACATCCTCATCATTGACTCCAACCTCATGGGACAGCAGTCCCACTTTTGTTTTGTTCGCTTTATATCCATATAGATGTAAAACCCATTGCTATTAGTTTTAATATTATTTGAAAGTCTAACAGTTTGATTTTTGGCAATTCTCACTTCATGACTTCGCTCCACCTCCAAGGATGGCTTTCTTCACTGCTGTGTACTATTTTCTGTTTCTTGTAGAGTCTAATGATACTCTTAATATTGCTTTTTGAAATGGTTCTTCAACCAGGTAAACCTGGAGCCTTTTCCCTACAAGTTTTTTCCCTCTTCTTGGATCAGTATTTGTGTTCCCCATTTCATCATATTTTCATTTTCCCTATAATTTTTCCATTCAAGAGCCTTGTCTTCCTGAATACCTCTGACGGTCAAATATCCCAAATGCTTCCTTGTGGCACCCATCCTTGAGAGGCCTGTTAATCTTTAATAGCTTGCTATACCTTCACTCTTCCTCTGCTACCTGCAAGAATTCTTCTGAAGATCACTTTCTGAGCATTCATTTCTCTCGACATTTTCTGTAGCCTCTTACCAACATCCCTGTCTGATCCTCTAGACCTTAGAAACGCTCTTTCACGAGCTCTCTCTAGTGACGCTTCAGGCAGAAATACCACTTGCCATGTACTCCTTCTGGGCAAAGTGTATCCTACAGCTTCTACACCCTATCATTGCTGTTATCCCTTCTGTTCTTCGTACAGTACCACCTCCAGTGCTGCCACAATCAACTCTTCTTCCTTGTTCCATATCTTTGTAAAAAAGAGGGTAACTTCCTATAAGCTACAACTTCCTATATAACCTAAATACACCACACACAATTCCACTGTTTATTGGTGCCTGTTTGCTGGTTGTTCTGGTCACCAGGAACCAAATGGAGCAGGAGCTCAAAGTCTTTTCAATAACTCTGCCCCACTTTTCTCATTTAGGCTGTAGAGAGCCTCTGTTTTTAAAAGATGAACTGTAAAACTTGCCAGTGGCCTTCATCCACACCACATGCTGCAGGGTGTATTTGAAGAATGCATTACGTATTTCAGTGAAGCAAAAGACACGGGGATGGGATGGAGGAGAGACAGGTTTTTAACTCAGTAATTCTCTCTTAAGTATTTGTCGTTTGCAGTTGTTGCTGTTCCACAGCTGGGAGCACAGCCTTTTGAAGTAAATCAGATGCGATTTATACTATCTGGAAAGGAGCAGCAGACATTCAGTGCACCTATATTAGGTTAATGAATTCTTTTTATGGATTTATTTTTCTTAGTTCAAGACAACACTGAAAAAAATAGGAAAATAATAAAAGCCTTCAAACAAGTGATTTACGCTATATCAGGGATGTGTTTACCTGCCCTACTTAGATGGGGGAAAAACAAGTAAGCTAAATGTGACTAGATATGAATATTTTCATCCTTTATTTCCATAAAGATTAGCTGCATATGGCCCCAAGAGTAAACAATGTGTATTGGCTCATAAGCTCTATTGGGAAAGAAGACAGGATTAAAGATGGATCTCTGCTTGCAGCTCCATTGCAATTCACACTACGACCAAGAGACCACAAGGAACAAAAATGTTTATTGATTACTTCCCCCATAACTTTGAACAAAGCATATTGCAGCCAAGCTGGACACACTGATAATTTAACTCGCTTCATTTACAAGTGACATGGGGAGATAAGCAAAAAGAATCAAACCAAAGAAGTGATTTGTTTGAAAGGAGTTTGGAGCCTGTAAAAAGTTAGTGTGCTTTGTTTGCTGCTAAACTATTTCCAGCAAAATTCAGCTGTGTTTTAAAATTAAAGACTGAAAGCAACAATCTATGATGGTGAGTAGTAACATAGGGAGACTCATATTTCTAAAATTCACTGTTTCTTTTCTGAAGGACCTATTTGCAGAGAGATCTCTTTTGCAGCCTACATTCAAGTCGTATTCCTACACCTGGCTTGCTGGTGCCTCCTTCAAATTCCCCCCCTGCCCTTGCAATCTCTGCTCCTCCCTATAAGTTTCCTTGCTATGTCCTTCCTTGTAACTATTTTTGATATTTCTTTTGTGCAGGTATTTGCTGACTTGTTAGGGCAGAGTGACTACCTGATAAACTACATTGCTACATCTAGCATCAGCAGCCCTTAAGCGTAAAAAAAATCTCCATAAGGCACCAGTTAACTCGAGCTGAGAGTTCCACTTAACGAGAGCTAGAAACTTGGGGGGACACGGGGGATTTTGATTTAGTAATAAACCTTCTGTCCTAGTTCAGGCTAACAAGGCCAGCAGTCTTCAAGATCTCATTGGAGTCCCCCCAAAGTCAACAGACATCTGAAATAGGGGACCTTTCTTCTCCTCTATTTCTGCCTATCTGCACAACTAGAGGATCCATTCCCACTCTCTGTTTGGAAGTTGACATAGCAAGGTATAATTATAATGGATCGCCTCTTGGCATTGCTTTCTCCTCCAAGAATACCAACACCAACAACCTTGATGCTTAAGATCCCTTCTAGGGATCTAGCAAAAAGTATATCCTTTATCATTAGTAATGGGTAGCAACTTCTTTTCAATGTCCTGTTCATTTGATTCTGGTTCAATGATTGTTCATTGACTGATCATTTGATTCTGGCAATGATTCTGGTTCAGTAAAACCCCTCAGTTTATCTGCTGATCTACTCTGTGCTAGGTTTCAAGGTTGTAATGATTCCTTTTCCTTGTGGACTTGCCAGTGCCTTCTCCGGCAATGCCTCCAGGACGGATGGCAATCTGTTTCAGTAGACTCAAACGACGCATTGAAGGGGTCCCGTGAAGAAGCTCATCTTGTTCTCTTGATATCACTCTTTCTGAAACATGTCCTTATGTTTTGCTGGATAGTTGTCCCACCTTTCTCATTTTGAGGACAGTCTGAGGGCCCATGGCTTACCCTGTGCTGCCGCCCAGCAGTGGGTGGTACACTGACACGTCAACTCCTACGAAAGCCAGATGATAACACCTCATCTCAAGAATCTGTTGCAGATAGCTTGCATCTGGTCCTGGCCTTAGCATAGTTTTAATGCACATCAACCTATTTCTGGTCATATTTCTGTATTTGTCTAATATTGCAGCGTATCAGTGGTGCTAGCTAGAATCAGATTGGTCTTTGGTCCAAAGCATAGTTGCAAAAATGTAAGTTGAGTGGCTGGGCCACTTCCTTCTCCAGTGCCCACACAGTGAAACTCTTTGGATTTGCTACACGGTCACATGGCCAGGACCCAGCTTGTGCCTGGAAGTGTCTACCTTCTGAATCAGTTGGGACGGTGTGTCCCACAAACAATTCTGTCTCTAATTAGGATATTTTTCCATGTTTCCAGTTACACGTGGATGACAGACATCTTCTTGGTTGCAGCTGAAAAAAACATCAGTGTCTCATTAGAGCCACATTCAGATAAGGGGGTCACAGAACTCAAACACTAAACCGGTCGAGGCATCTGGGCATCATTCCTGGCATCAGTGTCTCATTCACTTCTCATACCTTTTCTTCAGTGGGATAGCTGTATTTTCAATTGATCTTTCTCCCCTTACTTCTTCAGCTGTGTATAAAGACTCAGTTCTTGCTTTTGTTGCTTCCATATTCATGCAGGGTTTCTTCTTTCTGGTCGCTCAAATCCATCCAGGCCATCTTTTTGCTTTTTTTATAAGGGCGGCCCTCAATCACACTCTCTTTCCTTCTGCGTGTCTCACAAGACAGATTGCTGTGGCTTAGTGTGAGCTGAGTAACAAAATTGTAATGTTGTTTTTAACATGCTTGTAAAATCATAACTGGATCTTATTAGGAGAACTGTTTGCAGACACACTGCTCCTGTAGCTAGCATTTCAACCACCGGCACCCAGACTGACTTCCCAGAGCCTCCTTCAAATTCTCCCTGGCGAAATCTATGCTCCTTCCTCCAAGTCCAAAGCTATCATAAGTGGACAAGCAGTGTCTAATTTACAAATATGGGTGCCTTAGCAGAAGATGGTAATACTGCGCTTGGTCCCCTAGATTAGCATGTCATCTCATTTTAAAAGATAGATATGCACCTAAGCAGAGATCTAGAAAATGGCATTTGCAAACTGGGCCTATGTTATTCAAACAGGGTTGTCTAAAAGGGTGAGGTGTTTCGGGGTTTGGTTGGTTTTTATTGCTAGTTCTGTATTATTGTTCTCATCCTCAAGTCATTGATCAGGAAGGAGTGAAAATGTGGATGCCTCAGGATTTTAGTTGATCTGGCCAATTTGAGAAAAACAATGGTGAATCTCTGGTCCTCCTTGAAGATGGTTCAGTGGCATTGATCAGGGCTTTGTGAAAGGAAAGATTTGAAGAAGAAAAAAGGTAAAGGAGATCTCAGGACACCATCTGGACTGCAGATGTCTCCTGCTAGAGGAAAGGACAAATGTAAAGTAAATTTTAAAAGACAAGCCGTTCATAGAAATGTGTTTGATCATAGTGACTATTGGACTATTTATCAAGGTTTCCCATTTTCTGAAGGCAGTCTTTACATAACTTGTTCTAATGCCAGAAAGGTAGCAGGAGAAAAAAGTTCATTTTTCTGTAGCTTTGAAAAGCGTACTCTTCAGAGTTTTTACAGACATTGGTACTATGTTACTCCCATAAATGTTTAAAAAACTGGAGTAGTATCTTTTTTTATTAGCAGTGACTTAAATTAATGCAAGTACTGCATTGCTTGATTACCACAAGCTGAGAAGTTTTTATTTTAGTTATCTTTGGCATCCAAACAAATGAAATCCCGCTCATAAAAAAAGCAGAGCAAAAATTGGGATTTTCTATTAGATGGAGCCTTTCCTGAGAAGTCATAAGAACAGATAAACTCCAAAACAAGTATCGTCTGTGTATTTTGATATTATTGGAAACCAGTCATCATTGCCCCATCTTCTCTGTCTCTCACTTCCAGGACATCTGATTGTAATATTATCCTAAATTAACCCCATGTGGGATACTTGTTCCTGTTTACACAAAAGTGCTTTTAAGTTTTGGCTAAATAAAACATATTTCTTTAAGGAGCAAGCACATTGCTGAATATAATGCAATGGTTTCCTTTAAGTCAAATGTGTAAATGTTCTTTACTACAGGAGATGCCACCCTCCTGACATCAGAGCGCCATGACCGCAGTGATTAAAAGTCTACAAGTTAAGCACAACATGGAAAAATCATATACCATTTACCACCTGGATCATATAATCAAGACTGTGACCGTCCTGCCTGATGCAGAGGGATTTCCTAAGCAATAACTGGAAGTGGATGATCATACGTTGACAGCGATGCCAGGATCCCACCCCTCAAAACCACAGTAGTTGTGAGTCAACAGCTGTCACCACGTCAATGAAACGTTGCCATGCGGCTTGGAAGTAAACAAAATAAATTACACATGAATTTCACCATATGAAGTTCATGTGACACAATTGTACCAGGTCAGCAACTCGTTTGAAGCTGTACTGAGCAGTAGCTCCATGTAAATGTTTGAGCCGGCAACATCAGAATCGTCATAAACACCAGGCACGAACACTTTGGTGGTTTTGTAGGCCTTCGGTTTAAATAACACTCAGAAGCTCGCTGTGACTCAACAGACATTATCAATCAAGCTTACCAGAAGTAGTTATTACAGTTGGAAGATTCTTGGGGTCAGAAAAGCATATAATTTGCAAAGGTCATTTGAATTTAGCTGCATTTGGATTTGTCCCAAACATCCAAGGATTTTATTTTTAATTATTGAACACAGAGCTCATGCTATATTAGCGAAAAAACCAAAAAACCCCCACCCACTGTTTTTCTTCAGACCTTAATGGAAAATGGTCAGATTCAATGTGATGTTTTTTGATCCCCACCTGTAACTTTCCCAGACTACTATAAAGTAGATGATGGCATCTGGAAAGTGTTGTGACAGCTGATGTGTTGAATCTTGCTATCAGCTCCTCTTGACTGCAATGAGAATCGCACGTGCTCACATGGAGGCAGAACTCAGCACTTGTGTTTATTTTAATTTCATTGGTGTCCTTTTAAATATTCCCATTGGGAGAGCTTGGATTTGGAAAAGGAGGGTGTGGGGATTGCACCTGCCCCTTTCCCCCTCCTCATGCAGACAATCATGCCATGGCAGTGGCTCCCAGGGACTTTTTTGAGTCTCTGAAGCAGGTGTGATTCCCCAGGTCTCTGATTCCTCCAGTGCTCACTGGCATCTCCCCTTCCTTCGTATTTCCCCCTTCTCCTTTCTAGCAGGAGCGGACCCAGGAAACCTGGGGAAGGGAACAGGAACATGGATCTGCTGGCTGTCACTGCTGTTGAGCCCCTACCCCATGAAGCTGCTCCCGGCAGCCCCCTTGCTGGTGAGCTACACTGAAGTGGAGGGTGAGACCAGGTCACTGCACCCACCACTCTAGTCCTGCCCTTGAATACTCCTGAAATGTTAGCAAAAAGACTAGACAGATATTTCTTTAAAATGAGGCACAACTAAGAAGATTGTTTAATGCATGAAATATAAGTAGTGGATTCATTACTGGAAAATATATACTGCAAAAATATGGTGATTGTTGCATACCTACAATATCCGCAGAAGAAAAACACCCCACTGAGAATTTCTAATTCCATTGCCCTTCACTGGCCAACACAAGTGGCTAATTAGATTTAAAAAAACAGAGGTCTGGGGGTCTAACTGGGACTATTTCGGGCCATCAATATGCAGGGCTTATCACGGGAGAGCACAAAGTAGCTCCCCCCGCAACTAGTTAAAAATAAATGTTTTAATAAATATAGAGAAAGAGCAGAAGAGAGCACTTAAAGAAATGTTAAATATTTATAGAGTCTTGGCTACACAGCACACTCCCGCTGTACATGTGACGGCAAATTGCCAGGAATTACAGGAGACATGCAGGATGGTGAACAGATGAAGGGGGTTTTCTGCAGCGGCCAGTTCTATGCCACATGCGTGAGCGTTCCTGGATTCGTGTGCTGTGACCGCTTAGGGTGATGCACGCTGTCCAAACACCACAAAAACAAAAATGACTGCAGATGGCAAAGGGAAGAAGAAAGCTGACAGTGCAATAAATTAAAAGAGAAGAAATGGAAAATCCTAGGCAGCAGAACGAGCAAAACTGGAGCGGGCTGACTTCAGAAAGTCCATAGAGACCAGACGAGAAAACAAAAGCCGCGGAAGGAAGACAGACGATTTTGGAGAGAGCAATCGGACAGTCAGATGTAAGCAGCAGGAGTTCAGCCAGGCAGAAGAGGGAACGACTCCATGCTTGGCTCACAACACTCAGGTTGGCTAACCTGACCTTTTGTGGTTTGACTTCCCAGATTTATCTTTCCTATTTGTTCTATGTACGGTTCCTTTGAAAGCAAATGGTAAATGGAGATATTTGAACGCACCCCCATCTAATAAATATATTTTATGAGGTATAATAAATAACCAAATTCAATTAAGCTTGGCATAGAACTATATTTTGCCTGTTCTGGTTGGAATCTGAACATGTTGCATGCTTTTTTTGGAGTCACACTCTTGTTGGAAAGTCCCTCACCAAACAGAAGGAGGATGGGGGTGGGCTTTCCTCTCAGCTACATCAAGATGGGAATCTGGGATGAGAGTCTATGGGCGTGTGTAGACAAAATGGGGGACCTAATTTGAAGTGGTGGGTTATTAAAAACACTGCTTCGATTTAGGGCCATTTAAACCCCTGCGTCATGCACACACCTATGCATTTACCTGCCTCTCCAGCAGTGGGGAGGGGAGGGTGAGCTGCCGGTGGGCAGAGCAGTCCCTGGGCTGCTGGGGGGGGGTGGGGGGGCTGGTGCTTCCCTCCACAGCTGCAGCAGCGCCTCCCCCAGGCAGCACCCACCTACAGGCACCCGGCTTGGGCGGTCAGGGGGGGCACCAGGCCCCTGCACAGCTCAGGGAGGCAGGCTTCATGAAAACAGAAAGAAAGATCACCCCTTTTTTTTTCTTGGGCAGAGCCTGCTTTCCTGGGCTGCTGCCAGGCTGCCTGCATGGGCTTCCTGCAGAGCTGTGGAGCTGCACAGAGCCCACTGCTTTGCTCTGTGGCTGTAGGGCAGCAAACTAAAACTCCTCGGAGGAGTCTTAGTTTGCTGCACCCCAAGTCATTTAAGGTGCATTACCCTGCCAAATTTGCTACGGCAGCTGGAATTACTGTGTAATACGCTGCTGATGTGTGCAAACACCAACACCATTAAAGCAGTGCAAAAGCACTTAACCCACTTTAAAGTGTCGTGCACACATACCCCACATTTTGTCTACACACGGCCTATCAATGCAAATAATGGGCCTGATTCTAACCCTCTGCTGGCATGAATCAGGACTCACTCCTTTCAGCTCAATGACATTACTCCAGTGTAAATTAAGTATAAGAACAGATTCAAGCTCTTTTAGTGTTTGTGTCGGGATGTCTGGGTGTGTGTAGGGGTGGGGGTAAGGGCAAAACTTAGGGAGGCTAGTCTAACTGTAATGTTATGAGACCCTTTCAGACTGCTAACATGTTATGACAAAGGTGGAAGACCGAGCAGCTTAAAATTTCTGGTTTCTCAAGAGGAAAGAAAATTACAAAGAGTCAAACAGCCAGGAGGTTTTGAAACTCAGCATACAGCAGGAAAGGAGACTAGTCAGATGTTTTCAAAACACTTTTCTTTTCCTGGTTCACAGCACTAGGCATGTATGGCCTAGTATATGTCTATTTATTCCAGGCCGTGTTGGATCTCTTTTAAGGGTTGGAACTACTGGTCTCACAATGTCTCTCTTAGTTTTTGGGGTAATTCCACTTTCAGTACTGCCTGGAATTAGATACCGTGAAAAGAAATAAGAGAAAAAGTTGTCAAGTTAACTCTCTCCAGTTTCCAAAGTGTTCATTTTAGGTATGTGTTGAACTTTGCCTTTCAAAATTCAAATGGATATTGTGAAGAAAAAAAAAAAGACTCTACTTAGAGATAGCACTCTTACTCCCTGTATTTTATCTCTTAGGATAACTAGCTGTTATATTTCCAGTAACAACTGTGGTATCTCAAACTATGTTGTGGTGGCCATGGTTAAATGATAACTTTTAATGGCAGCCACCATTACTATGCCAAACTTGTTGCCTGAAAGACCATGGACCAAAATTTTCCTGACCCTGTCCCCTCCCTCTAACCATATCTCAGTTAACCATAGATGGCGTCAACTAGGCTTGCTTTGTCCCTTTCAATTTACTCTTTAGTGCAAACCTCCCAAGTTCAAATGAAAAGGGTTCCAGAGCATAGGACTCTCCAGACGTTTCAGTCAAATCAGTTGTGTTGCTCGGGGTTGGTAAGAGCAGAATTTGGCCTCAGACGACATACCCATTGTGGTGCACCCTATATGGTATTTGGGCAAACTTGGAATCTTGCAAATGCTATGCTATTATTTTAAAATAGCTTAGTTACTTGGTTTCTTGTGATGCAGGCAGGATAAGCCTGGAAGCTACAACAATCAATTGTGGCTGAGTTTTGGATTGTAGTTAGTGAATGGCTTTCAGCATTGTAAACTCGTCCAAAATATCCAATGCACAGAGACTGAGAACGAGACTTCTGTTTTGATTTCAATCTCTTATTATTGCTCTTGTAATTTCATCTGTCCCCACCCACTTCCATCCCCCACTTGTCTGGCTTGTCATATTTGATACCTATGTTGTATGCCCTCTGGGGCTTGCTCAATTCTCTTTGTTACATATATGTTCACAATGCCCAGCCCGTTGGGGCCTCAGCCCTTTGCAGGGGTTCCTGCACCTGATAGTAGTAGAAGCAACTAGTTACTGGGCACAAGAATAAAATCCAACTTTAAAATACACTCAGACTATGTTAACGATCTGTTTCCCTCAGCTGCTTGTAATCCAGATCCGGAAAATAGCAAGGAATTGCACTCAATAGAAACGGTAACACTCTTTTGAAAAGGAGCTGAAAAACCTTGCTCATTCCCATTGTAATCCATGACTTACACAATAGCCTCAGCCACATCTTTATTGATTTCTCGAAGACTGTTCAGAAGGAAGCCTCTAAAAAATAAATGTTCTTGGGCACCCAAGGACCCTATAAGAAAAATGGAGGTTTTTATTATCAGACACACAGTTTAGGAAGTCCATGGTGGACTTAACTATTGGCCCACTCAAATTAGACTATACTGTCACACTTTTACCAAGGAACTAAGACTTCCTTTTAGCTCCATTTACACAGAAGCAGCCACTCTGCCACACTCAAAATGCACCAGGCGCTTTGCCAACTGCGTGAGTAAAATCACTGAACAATGCAATGGAAGGAAAGTGGGCAAACACTCTTGAAAAGTATGATAGTACCGCTGAGTTTAGTAGGGAGGACTGGCCTGCAAACTGTTATTAAAGGGCTAGTGCACTCGGTTACACTCAGTTTCAACTGAAACAAGGGAATCGCAGCTCTAGACTCCTTCAAAATAGTAGGTTAGGTTATGTTTCTGGTTACCTCGTATCATTTTATAGAACCCAGTAATAACAGGCAAAACCTTAGGAACTGGGAAACATTACCACCCTTCATTTAATAATCTGTATCCTAATTATTAACAGACCCTCTGGTTTTTCTAGTCTTATGCTGAGATACAAAAATAGCCTGGAACATAGCATAGAGAACTAATGTTGCATTATAGAAAATCCCATATCAGCTACAGTATCATTTTGGAAATAATGTACAGCCTTTCAAAACAGCATAGCCACATTGCACCAGATTATGTTTCTCTGTCAAGAATCTGGCCTGAAAATTAGTTCAGGTCATACCATCAACACAATGAGTTGGGTATAATTAGACAGCAATAGGCATACCACGAGAACGGTGATCCTCAACCAGTGTGCTGCAGCATCCTTGTGTGCCGTGAGATCTTTTCAAGGGTGCTGCAGAGTACCATATAACAGTAACAGCATTAGGTGTGCAAACATGATTCACAAGATAAACCCCTATTTTTTAGCTAGAGAGCCACAGGGTTCGAAACTTTTTTGACTTGTCGTGGTCTTCATGAGTTCTTTGCAACAAAAGAATTCTATTATTTTTCTACACACAAAAAAAGAGTAAAAACTAAGAGCTGGCGACTTCCAAGGGGTGTCTTGAGTCTAACAACATTGAGAGCCACTGCAGAAGAGTGTCCCAAAGGAGCATGCCTATCAGAGTAAGTGTTCCCTTTCTAGTTTATTTTACACTGGTCTCAAAGTGACAAATTCAATGACAAGCTTCACATAGTAACATCATATATTTTTGGAGCTAACCATTTATTCAGGCAAAACTCCCAGGTTGGGAATCCGTTTGGCTGTTGACTATATTAACAGAATCAAATTCTGTCCCACTCAAGACAGCAGCAAGATTATCCCTGTCAATGGGGGAAGGACTGTGTAGATTGCATTTTTCTGAAGGATGATATCTGACTTGCAGCTTTTAGGGGAAAGAAGCCACATAAAAGATTTAAAAAACAATTCACCAGGCATCTGTTTTCCGGACTAAACTGTTGCCACATGAAATTCCACTAATCAGCTACAGTTTAAAGGTTAGTAAGAGGTGCATGCACCAGAAGCACAGACGGATGAAGTCTGGAATAACATGCAATTCCCTTTCAGGTCTGGGAACTAACTGAAATGAGTAATAATTAAACAAAAATAGAAAAAATACCTAGTTAGGCTATATATCCAAGTTAGATGGTCCCATAACACATATTACAGCTCAGCAGTTTGATCTTGGTCAGTACATGAATTTCA
>NW_017728998.1:10799297-10811303 GCF_001723915.1 Gavialis gangeticus | reverse complement strand
GACGGATGAAGTCTGGAATAACATGCAATTCCCTTTCAGGTCTGGGAACTAACTGAAATGAGTAATAATTAAACAAAAATAGAAAAAATACCTAGTTAGGCTATATATCCAAGTTAGATGGTCCCATAACACATATTACAGCTCAGCAGTTTGATCTTGGTCAGTACATGAATTTCAAATAATTTGCCCACTGTCCATTTGCAGTCTAAGAAATTGGATAGTTCTTCCACCTAGCTCTTTCCTGCAGAGGAGAAAAACACGTACACACCCCACATGCACTGGTTTATGATAACATAAATTGAACTGATTTATTTGGCAAGTCTACACAATATCCTGACAGGTTTCAAAGCCAAAAACCTGAAACCCAGCCTCAGACGTTATTTAAAACAAAGCCACAAAGTCTCTAACCCTCAAACTGGCATGTCTCACCAAAAAGGTGATGATTTAAATCCACTAAATTTCACACAGAGTAAATGGACTGCTGAAACTTGGTCTTCAACCAGTGCTTGGAGCAGACTTCAAATTGCAAGGTCTGAGATGGGAAAGGTTCATCCAAAGGGCATCGCAACAGGTCTGGGCCCAAACAGGTAAAAACAATCAGTGTGAATTGTGCAGCTGCCTGAGCCTCATTATTATGTTCAGATGGCCAGAAACATGTTCTCTGTTTGGAGGATGCTGTGAACAAAGGGTAGGAAAAGCAGTTGTTCATTATTATGGGGAAGAGGGGGATGGAAGACTTTATTTCCTCAGCAACTCTTTCAAAGAGTTGCATGTTAGAGTATGAGAAGACAATTTATTCACAGTTCTGTCTGGGCTGTACCGTCAACAACTGAGTAATTTTCTACATAACTGATGAACAGTGAAAATAGCGGAAAACCCCCCAGATATTTTATAATATTTAAGATACCCCATACTCCTCCAGCTACAAGAGCTGCAATGAATGTAAGACTCTGAGCCTCTGCATGCTTATGCACATGCGGGATTTTATCCATTGAACTCAGAGAATCTAGTCATAGGGACAACAGAATCCAGAAAAAAATAAGGTTGGAAGGGATCTCAGGAGGTCATCTAGTGGCACTACTCCTCTCCAAGGTACGATCTTCATTGACTGAACCTTCTCCTCCAAGTGTTTGGGTAGCAACTTGACGCAGTGGTGAGCTTGATGCTACTTTAACTGCCACTATATAAAGGGGTTCTGGTGTACTCAACTTTGCATTCAGCTGTGCAACTTCCTGGTGCTTCACAGAAAGTGCCATGAGTTAGACTGATCCTCCCAGCCCAACAGACATTGCTGTTGGATTGGGAAGCTGAAGGATTGAGCTCCACTTTGGAGCCAATCCAGTGAGTGAGGCTGCAGGTCTACGGCACCTTCCCCTAGACCCACTTCCTCTCTCCCAGCTCCTGTGCTGTCTCATGATAGGACGGGGAGAAGGTAGGAGGCGGGAAGTCAGCTCTGGGGTTTGCCTAGCCTGCACTGAAGGGGTGGGGGGAAGTGGATTGGAGCCCCCCAGCTCCAATCCACACGCCTCTCCCACTCCCAGCATGCCCTAACAGAAGTTAATGAAGGCACTCCACTCTGAAGCACCTTAATCTGAATGCTCATGTAATGAGGGTTCATTTGTTGCATGATTGGACCTTTTTCAAGTGCTCTGCAGCCATGATCTCTGTCAATGCATGGCTGTAGAGTGCTTTTAGTGGCCAATTGTGTGACAAATGGTCACTTCTGTCAGCAGCAGCATCACTTATGTCAGCACCCAGAGTCTAAGAAAAGAAAAATCTTTTATCATGAAGCAAGGCCTAAATCTGAGTTTGCAGCCCAACAAACCTGTCGTGGGTGCAAGCTTTCCTCAGAATGCGAGCTTGTTCTTGCGTGTAGTCCTTGGCACAATGAAGCCCCCTTCCTCGTGGGGGCTGTGGGCATGACTTGGCACTTAAGTATTTCAGAACAATAATAAAAAAACAAAATTGGGTCTTAAAACGTAGAAAGTATGAGGATCAAGAGCACTTTTGTGAAGGCTGTTATGGAAAACAGGACTGGAATTTGTCATTCCAGTATTGCCCTAAGGAAGTGGTATTTGGAAATCACGGATTTTGTTTCAGCTCCAACTCTGCTATTAATCATTAGCAGCAGGGGTTGTGTGTGCTGTTGCTTAAAACCCTATACTTTTTGAGTGAGGGAGGAAAGAAGAGAGAGTGGGAGCTGATATCATCATTTAAACTAGCCCATATTCATTGCCATCTCTATTCATTTAATTCCATTTAATCTCTTTCATCTCTGATTCTGGAACGACTCTTAGTATGTCAGAAACTTGCTTTGTGCCCAATGTCAATGGGCAGTTTGTGTTTAACTTCAGTAAGAAGAGGATAGGTCTCTTAATGCTTCAACATGATGCAAAGCCCAGTACAGTTCATGGAACGGATCACATTGATATTGATGGCTTTTGGAGCATACTCTCAAAAAAAAAATTGGTAGTATGAACATTTGACTGTCAATAAAGAATATTTTCCAAAAATGCTTCTATTGCAAAAAAACCATCATATTGCTAGGCTACATGTCACATTTCCAGAAACACACCTAAAAAAGAAGTTCTCAGAAATTCTTGTAACATGATTTCAATTTGCTAGTGGATCAGATACATACAGTACAGCACGGGAAATCATAACATGTCCATAATTTAAGCAATAATCCCCGAAAAATTGGTCATTACTGGCAGTTAACATCCACTCTGGTAAGGTAGCAGCCCGAAGCAAAAATTGTTAATGGCTAATTTTGAGGGGATGATTATTTTTATAAACCTCAAATGATAGAAAAGACAGAGTATTAAAAACAAAGTGATCATAGGAGGATTTAGTAATTGCCTAAGAAAATTTGCTGCGGCAGTCAAATACTGATTTTTTTTTTCTTTTCTTCTTATCTGACATAAGACAAGGTGATTAGACATTTCAACATTTAGAACAGCAAGGCAATATATGCATAAACTGTGCTAACACAGACCTTGCACAAAAGTGATGTGGCTATGTGGACTGGGTTGTAAAGAGGACCGCTAGGCCCAGTCCAGCTCCCACTATAAGTTTTGCTGTTGATTTCAGTGAGACCCAGAAGTTCTCTACACTTCTTCATGCAGTTGCTGCTATTTGTTGAGCACTTTAAACCCATTTTTAAATTAAAATCACAGAACAAACAATGTCTAATCTATATTCAGTTGTGACACGTGCAGCAATTACACAAAGGCATTCCAGCCTGCGTGCTTAAATTTCACCAGATTAACCACAACAATTTCATGACGACTTCACTACTGCAGCATGTGGACTTTCACAAATTCTCATTAAGTGATTAAAACCCAGTTAACCCCAAGAGATTAGTCATTTTAACACCAAAGGCATCACTGGGGCTGTTACTTCATATGTTTCTTTAATGTTTTCATTTCTATTAATGGCGCCTTGTTTTTGGCACTAAAGCTCGGTCACTTCCATGGCGATGAGGTCAATGTGAACCTCAGATACTTCTGGCCACTGAGCCTCAAAATGGTGCAGTAAAACAGACAAGGCTCTTCTTTCAAGGCTTTTACGGAAAGAATTAACTAAAGCTTGCAGTGGTCTGCCAGGTTACCGCAGTATTTTATGTTAAAATAATGGTTAGTGGAATTCCTTACATTAACTACATAACACAAATTGATGAGGCTCTCTCAACCAAAGTCAATGCAAGGCTGTTCTTTTGCTTAATTGGATTTAATCTTAGTTTAGTTTAGTATAATAGTAGGTGGAAATAATTAAATACAATAGTGAAGCAGTTCATCAAACTTAAGGAAGATCCATGCTAAATCCTCAGATCTGTTTCCCCAGAGGGTAGAATGTAAAATCAGAGTAATACAGGGTCATACTCTTATTTATATCCTCAAATTTTTTACTTTTCTGTGTCCTTAGAGAAAAGTAGATGAAGCAGCTCAATCAATATATTTTATTAAGCAGTAAGGCCAGATACCTCATTTGGTGTAAATCCTCCTTGGAGTCAAAGGAGCTAAACCAATTTATGCCAGTTGAGGGTTCATGCCATTGCTTTTCTAGTATTTGAGACAGTTGATGCAACAGATCCCTTCTTGATCAAGGAGATAGGTCTCCTGATAAACAAATCTGAACTATAAGTCAGGTTCATAAAATAATATTTAAATGTAAGGATGCCCATTTTTCCTTCCTCATACTTCACTTTCCCATGAACGGTACGAATGCATGTAGTATGGAGAGGGAGATCTCTAGCTAATTAATATCAGAGGTGGTTGTTGGGAGATAATCTAAATGAGCAGCACTTACTCCTATCTTCAGATGGAGAACTGGGCTACATGGGGACAATGGACATGAAGAAGGACAGGGTTTGCAAAAGCAATGGCATGATCTAGGATGGGGTGGGCAAAATGTGGCCCGGAGGCCGGATGCAAGCTGCCAGGCCATTCTATCTGGCCCGCAGGGCCCCTAAAAAATTCAGAAAATTAATATTTATCTGCCCTGGGCTGCCTGTCATGTGGCCCTTGATGGCTTGCCAAAACTCAGTAAGCGGCCCTCTGCCCAAAATAATTGCTCGCCTTGACCTAGCAGCACCAATCACTGGGCTCTGTTTCTAAATCATTTAGGTACTTTTGAAAATCTCACTCAAGAACCTTGTCTCATTTAGACATAGATCTATCCGTACATCTGTCTGTTTGTCAACCATAAGAAAAAATGGGAATAAAAGTGCCTTCAGAAGTGTTGCATTTCCCTCCCACTCTCCCTGAGAACTGAATCAAACTACTTAGCATTTTAAATTTTTATCTTAAGTAAAAACTTTCTGCGTCAATCCCCAGAATGAAGGCAGAAGGCTTTAGGATTGGCGCATACATTTCCTTCACTGCAAATTGAAATCCTGCCGGCTTTTTTTTCCATTCCCATGTCATAGTTCCTTGTTGATTTTTTTTTCTCCTCCTCTATGGCATTAATAGGGAACAGATGTGCATCTGGTAAAGGAAATAAGCCAGCTTCTCTGCTGATGTAAATCAGGATGTTATTATTAGCGCTCTATTATTACTGCATTACATATATTGCCCTATCACCTAAGAGCCCAAGTCATGAAGCGGGACCTCATTGTGCTAGGTTCTGCACAAACACAAAGAATATGTCAGTGATTTCACCAACTGAAAAGCTGGTCTAGTAGCCCCAAAGTTACAAATAAACTCCCACGTGCACGTTGTTATATTTTTTTATAATACCAACCATCCATTACCTTAACATCAGTTATTTTATATTTGTGCACAACATATTTTTAGCTTGATGGAGATATATTCAAAGTACTTGGAGAAAGACTCTCAGGTTGAAAAGTGTCATAGTGCCTTTGTTCTGACACCTTGTAGTCAAGCAAGGCTGAGGCTATGGACAGATGAGGGTGCCATTGGTCACACTGACTTGCTCTAAGTGTTTTAGGTCTCTGTTGAAAGTGGAAACTAACCACAGGAATTCAGCAGTTGTTTCTTTAGGGGGAAAATGTTCACTTCCACTTTCTTGGGGATCGAGTGGACAGGTGAAGTGATTATGGTAGATCAGCTGACCCTAGTTTTAAAGCAGCCGAATCATTTAATCTATCCAGATCTTGACATCGGTGTTTTCTACCGAACTCTAGTGCTGGCTGGACTCTTCTCCCATTGAAGTCAATGGGGATTTAACTACTGAATTTAATAGGAGTAGATCAAGACCAACAGCAAAGTCTTCTGAAAATCTAAGCCGGCGCCAGACCCGGGCCAGGGCGGCAGGCCTATAGCCAACGTCTAATCTGGGGAGCACATGTGGCAGTTGATTTTATTGCATTTTTCTTGAACCTATGTTTCAGTTTTAAAACCCTCAGATATTCATCTTTCCCCTCACTGTTTACCAATAGAGTTGTATGCTGATGATCAGGTGGTAGATAATTTGGGTGTCTATACAGGTGCTCCGGGGTAGAGGGGGGAATGCATTAATTAGAGTGGCTCTGAGAGCTGCTCTAATTAAAGCACCCTCAGCATCATGTGAATTCAGCATCCCCTGCTTCAAGCTGGTGGCAGGGTGCTTTAACTAAATCTCATTCAACAAGCTTTAGTTGAAAGCGTCCCAGCTGCCATTTTGAAATGCGGGGACACTGAATACATGTGACGTGGAGGCTGCTGGAGCGCGCTTATTAGCATGCTCCAGCAGACTTGACTGAATCTGCTCTGATGCATACTATTTAGCACGTGTTGGAGCAGAGGTCCTTCATGTGTATAGGCACCCTTAGGTATTGGGACCAGTGCGCTAGGGCCAGTATCTGGAGAAAAATTAGAATGAAAGTGCAGATGCTCATTACAGAGGAGAAAGAGCTCAGATCCTCAAAGGGAAAGGCAACTTTTATTGGCTTGTTAGATAACAGGTTTTAAAATCATCGGTAAGAGTCCCTGTGGCATATCACTTAAGGCAAGGTAGATTTGAACCTTATAGACTAAGTAAATCAGAGATGCAGAAGCCCCAGTGAAGGCAAAAACATACCAGCCCATAGCCTGGGATTTCAGATGAAAGAACTGTTACGTCCAGTCTCCTCCCAAAGCATGGGATTCATTCTCACCTCAGCCAAGAAAGTGGGAGACATTCAAGAAATTATTCATTTTCTACTCTCTTAGAGAATAATTTGTTGCAGCTGAATCCAAGTCTACCCCCCTTATAGCTGGGTTCCTTGGCAACAATTTCAGTGAGGACAGACACCTGTGGTACATATTCTCTTCCAGGAGAACACATTAACTCTCTCTATGCCAACCAATTGGCCAACATCTCTCTACAGCCCATACAGCCTCAGATACAAGACTCTCCAGAGAGCCACCCATTCATCATTAGCAATTTTAACAGAGTCCGAAAATAATTATGTGACAACAAACTCAACAAAATTTGCTCTAGGGCACAACAAGAAAGAGACAAGATTTCCATATTTTTGGAGAGGCATTTACTGTATTTGAAACAGATGATTTTTTTCTGTTTACATTAACTGCCTCACTATTTGGTCCAATTATTCCTACTACTTCAGCAATCATGTTATGCTTGTTCAAGAAGAAAGAAATAACAACAGCTTATCTTGTTGAGAGCAAAGAACAAACAGTAAAAAATCAGTGGATGTACTTAAGCACTACAGTTGTTGCTATTGTGCTAAAGAGATGATTCATGTTCTCATAGCAACTAGGGTGAAAGAAAAATGCTCTTCTTCTGAAAAGGATACTGTTGTGGTGGTTAAAGAACTCTTGAATAATCAAGCCAAATGCAGGAGAAAAAAAAATCTTTTCCTATGAATGATGTAGACTAAATTGGAGGACTTGCTTGATCTTCCTACTCCATTGAACATCTTACGTATTTTACAGCTTATAATTCTTCATTGTTATGTCTTGCAACAAGTTAGGATGAGAATTAAGAGGATCAAGCATTGGAAAGCTACCTAAACAAATTGGACCTTTGACCCAACATCCGTGACAACTCAATGTTCATGGAGATTCAGGAAAGGGGAAATGTCATATATCCAAAAAGAAACTCTCTGTAGTTAAAAGGATCCACACAAATGATTGCTACCAAGTTAATGTAACCCCCCTGCCACCAACATATTCCGCATCTGTGCCCATCTTGCCACAAATAGCAGACATCAAATCCATTCTGGCATTGTTGTCACACCGTGGTCATATGTCACTTTGGTCTCACGGCCTGCACATCACAGTCATAGCATATTGCCATGCATTAATAGGAGTGACAGAGAAATCAGAGTGGACCCTGGTCACGTTATGCTGACTTCATAGTCTCAGTGCACTGTGATCTTGTCCTCGCCCGCTGAGGTTCACAGTGTTATCGCAGTCACAACAGATCACAGTTTGTTAGCACATCGCTGTCATGTTTTATTCATGCTGAATGTGCTTTATTTTTTTTTCCCCAGCCATTCATGGCAAAATGGTTTGTACAGAGTACTTTGTAAGTTGCTGCAGGCACAGAGGGAAAACTTGCCCTTGATTTGTGCTTTAATGCTATCTTTGTGGCTAAGTTTCGTCTCAACTATGGCAAGTTTTTGAGCTGGAACTACTGGAATTAGGATTCAATGTACCAGAGCACTTCTGCGTAATAGGAAATGAACACTGGTCATGAGTTACCATGACAAAAGGTCGTATCCAGCTGAATGGCAGGGATCAGCATCCATTGACTTCAGCAGCTATTGTTTGTCTCTCCTTCTTGGGAGGACAGAAAACAAATGCCTAAAATCACTTTCTCCCTGATTCCCTCTTCCACTTGCCCTTGCCCATGTTCCTCTTCTTCTACTCTACTATCTTCCATAGTCTTTTGCTAACAAAGCTCTTTCCTTTCCTAGAAACATGTGCCAACCTGGCAGGATACTCTACCAACAAGTGATGGGAATCACAGCTTCTGGCACTATCGATTCAGCCTAGCAGGGCTGAGGGCTGGTTGGATGACGACACCAGCTACGGTAAAAGGAAACATTATTCAATCTCTTGAGCTGAGCATTATGCAATGAATTTCTGTGAACATTAGGAGGGTACTGTATTTGTGGAGCCAGAAAGCACATCTTTTAATCTTAGCAAGGTATGTTCCACTTCATGCATCTGACAGAGTATCCAGCTGATGGGCCAACAGCTGGTTACAAGATAGGCTGAAACCTTTAATGCCGAGTTTCATAGCAGCTTTGTGCCCTAGGTTCTGATACTTAAGTAGCAGTAGAGAGCTCACTAGGAGGCCTTTAATTATTGTTTTCAGCCAAGTGTTGCTCAGTGTATCCACCATTTCTTTAGCAGCTGATAGCATAGTAGCTTGAATCAAAAACTGAGCCTTATTGGTAAGCTCTTGCAAAAATCTGCTCAGCAGAACATGATAGTACTTAATATTGGAACTTGGGGTTGAAGAAGGGGAGCTATCTCCACAATCATTGCATCATTTTCTTTATACATATCCATATATTTCTAAAAGGTGTCCAGAACAACCATATGTATATACATCTTCAGCTCTTGCTGCCCTTGAAGCCAATAGGTTTTGGTTATTGAATTCAGTGGGCACAGGCTTGAGTTTCAAAAGTCAAAAACAAACTTTGGCCTGATTCTCATCTCACTCTCACTGGTGTAACGCTACAATGGATTCATTAAAGTTATATTAGTGCAAGAACAGAGTAAGACCATGGTTGGTAGTTTTTTTTTTTATGGCCCAGAATATATTTTCCATTTAATTAAGTAACTTCTATTGCTGTATAATAATCATAAAAAAGATACTTGATTCAGTAGCATTCACAAATTAATAGGCATCCCACCAAGACCTTTGGAGGTTGGCATGAAAACCTCACTATAGACTCTATATACGAGATATGGACAGACCTTTTTATACAAAATCAAGCACCCACTGTTCAATAAATGGAGGTGCGCATTCAGTGGAAATCTTACTGAAATCCAATTGACATTTTTCAGGAGTGTAAAAATAAATAAGTATGTAACAAAAGAAGGAAACTTTGGTTTCTAGCCTCTGATTTGGAGGGCCATTCAAAGTTGTTTAATCGCTTGCTGCAACATAAAGTCAGTGCCTCGTTAATAAAGGTGTCAGGTGTTGTTCAAATGCAGGCACCCCAAAAAACAGCCTGCAAGAGCCATTGATCTTCGCAATGCAGCTAGCAGTGAGCCCCAGCTTTCAGCTTCTGTAATGAAAAGAGCTGAATAAAATAACCCTGTGTAATCAGTAAGCTTTCCTCTCATGACCTCAGCGAAGTCACCCTAGGGATGAATTTGGCCCAGTGAGGCCAACTGCTGCAGTGATATGTATTACAGGCTTGGCAGGGCTGCAAGTAGCTCTCTTAACTCCCATCGAGGTCTGTGAGCTCGGCACCCTGCAGGAGTGCTCACAGCACTTTGCCCTATATAAATATATTTAGTAAGGAAGCCAAAATGTCTCCTAGCTAATTTTGGCTTTTAGGAAAGTTAAGATGTGTGGATATGGCTCTATTATAACTAAATGATGCGCATCTAAGTACTTCGGTTTACAGAAAAGAAAATTGTTATGAAGTGATTGTTTTCACCAGCTTTCTGTGTGCATGGAAAGTAATTAACTGGAGGACAGACCAGCCCTGGCACAAGTCAAAAATGATTTAAAGGGAGATCTCTCAAATTAAGCATTTGAGCTCCTGCTCACTGGCTCTGTGGTTTTCGGAAGAGCAAACCTGCACAGCAATGTCTTCCAGAAACTTTGGGAACAATGCAAGAAATGCCTGTTTCTTGCTCTACTAGTTCGGCTTGCCCAATCCTAATGCATTACAGTGGATGATTCATGATGCAGAGAGTGTTCCTGCAGTACAATTTACAGTCTGTGTTTGTGTCACTACTTGACACATTATGGAGTCAGTTTAATGCAGTGTAGTGTGGTCCAAGAAAGAAATAGCTCTCTAGTAACAGCAACATGCAATAAGCAAGCTGTGCCCTGCCAGATCGCTTCAATTTGTTTGTTAGCTTTGGATTTCAGAGACATGGATCCATGCTCTGCATCCTTGATTCGTTTCCAGTATCGACATGTGCATACCATGCATGGCACAATATATGCCATCAATAGCAAAGTAGGGTGCCAGAGTTAGACACCTACATCCACTTTGCAGCACCCAAGATCCCTTTTCAAAAGGTACTTGGAGCCCGCAACTCTCAGGGAATGAAAGGAGCAGTAGGGTTTCCTGAAATCAGACAAAATATTTGATCCTGGCAGATACTTCGTGGAGAAGAGGAGTGACTGACTTTTCACTCACCACTAGACTCCTATGCTTTGAAGACAACATGAAGCACCTGAAAGATGAATTAGAGTTCAGTGTACAGGAGTCACATTGGCTACTTCAGAAGGACTCTGGAGTCATGTATCATTTCCATTAAAGAGGGCTTGATCCATCCAGCCATCTTCTTTGCAAGATGGAGTCCAGTGTGCTGCGATCTTTTATCTCACCTCCAATATTAAAAGAGAATACTGCAATGCTGTTCATCTGTAATGAGCTAAACCTTGGTTCCCCCAAAACAGCTATATATGTAAGGCTGTCTCCCAGCCACATTTACTGAGTAGATAGCTTTGGGCTTGACAAATTATCTCCTCTGTATTTTAACTCCTTTCCCTAAAGATTGCTGCATCTCCAAACAATAAATCCGTGTTTTTACTCCTTGCAATCATGGGTATAGTCTTGGGAGATCCAGATGGGAAGGCAGAGACTTAAATTATCTGCAACAAGACTTTCTGGTGGAGAATAGCATCCCATAAAAAGACACATTATTGAAGAATTTACTATGTCCCCTTTTCCTCCAGCACAGAATCAGACACATGGATGGGATGGTCCTCCTTGGTATCAGATCAGATTTCCCTCTGCCTGCCATACCACCAGATCTCAACTGGCAAGGATTACATTTATTGCAAACATGAAAAGCTTGTGATCTCATGGCTTAGTCAGACACATCTAGGCCCAGAAGTTTACTATCGCTGTATCCACATTTCAGTAACTGGCAGCACCAGGCATTAAATACAAAGTTGTTCTTTTTGGCTGCCAAAGCTCTAATGAATCGTTGACACTTAGTACTGCAGAGTCCAGAAGGTGGGTGGTTTTGTCCAGAAGGTGGGTGGAAATGTGACTATGGTACTAGACTTTGGCAATCAGGAAGGCCAAGGCCATTCCCAGTATTAACCAATGAGGGTTAGCTCCCCACTGGAATTAATGATGTAAAACTAAAGAAAGTAGTAGGGGTTTGTGAAGTGGGCCATATTCGATTCAGATTCAGCCTGAATCAGGGATAGTGATTTGATTTGTTGATTTGGATCACTGTCCCCAATTCGATTTGGCTGAATCCAAACCTGAAGATTGGATGCCGATTCGGAGAATCAGCAATTTGGCCATAGACACAGCTTTAAATGTTTTTTCTACATACCTCAAGGTACCAGGTGCAACTCATTATCGCTGCAACGCTGGGGTGGATGGAGTATCCCACAGGAGTGCAG
>NW_017728998.1:10795587-10799285 GCF_001723915.1 Gavialis gangeticus | reverse complement strand
CGTGCTCGGCAGCGAACCTGGAAGTGGACCAGAAGTACTTCTGGTCCACTTCCAGGTCCACCACCGAGCACGTGGGGGCACCGCAGGTGTCCCGCCCCCGCCCCACACCCAGGAGGCACCAGTTGCTGAGCTGGGGAGGCACAGGGGGTGGAGGGGGTCAGCACTCATGAGCCACCTGGTATGTAGAAAAAACATTTAAAGCTGTGTCTATGTCCAAATCACTGAATCTGTCCAAATCTCTCTGATCTGATTCAGAGCGATTAAAGGGTCTCCTGAGTCGATTCAGATTCAGAGATTCAGCCACCAAATTGGGCTGAATCTCCGGCAAATTGAATCAGGGACCGAAGCTTTGCACAGCCCTACAAATTAGTATAGTGAGATCCAGCAACCTTGTATCTAGAATCAGATACACTGCTTTTCTCAGAACTGTGCACTGACTACAAGTTATATTAGGGTATAAAGGACATAGGAACCATCCTATAACAAACGGAAAACCATCCCCCCACACCTGTAATAGCAGTGCTTTGGGGATTTGAACAACCTGACTTAATGTTATCCCCGGTATTTATTTTATAACTTGCTTATTTTAGCACTCCCTGAGCTTAGTGGAATCAGTTAAAAGATTTCCATTGGCTTTAATTTGCTTTTAAATCAAGGTTTTTAGGTCCTTTTTTTATGCCATCTTTTCATTGGCTTTCTTTTCTCTCTCTTTTGGTTCTCCTTAGTTTTTTGGGCTTGTTAAAAATATCATTCCAAAGGGGTATGTCTTACAGACACACAATACTCATTGCCATATGTACTCCTCTTCATCTGTAAATCATTTTTGCAGGATTTTTCAAGTGATTCCTATTTTTCTACATGAAGGAGGTTACAGTTTAATAAAAATGTCTGTGGGAAATATAAAGGTTTTTAAATACAGCAGGCCTGTTTGGGTGGGTGGCACATTGCCAGCCATCACATCTCCACTGATGATTTAAGGAGTACAAAAATATACTAAAGTTTAGCTCATACAAGCGACACTGCTCTGTAACTAGAAAGATGCTCTCTTTAAAAATCTAGCGAGTAGTCTATTTGGAAGGAAGAGGTGGAGAAAGAAAAAAAGCAATAGAGGAACTGATTTTTTTTTAACTTCATGAAGTCATAATCAGCTTCCGCCAGACCTGTAAATAATTTGTGAAAATTCACAAGTTTTATTTTATAGGAAATAGCTAAATATTAGCATACTGTGATCTTTGCCATATCCTCATAGAGAGAAAAAAACAACGGGAAAAACTCCCCTCTGTTTTGTGCTGGGATCTTGGTAACCAGAGATGCCCTGATTGAAGTGTTACACTCTATTCACACTTTCAAATCCAGTTGAAAGTTCATTTGGTTTGCCTCCATCCTGTACAGAAGCGTACTGCTTAAACAATGCTGAATTCCTTGCTGTCTGACTGCCTCATAAGTTTCTTTTCTGAAAGGTTGCCAGCAATAGTCTTAAAAATCAGGCTGAGAACATAAATACAAATTCTTGGGCTTGGTTCAGTGTGTTGGAGTGACCATTTTCTGCACTGTTAACAAGGCTTAATGCTGAAAACCTGAAGTACAAGCACTCCTGGTCATTCTTCTTCTTTCGTATGGCTAGGGCAAACAACATCAGAGAAGGTGCAGGGTAACTAAAGTTGAATGCTGAGGTTTGAGAGCCAGTTGATGACATCCAGGCTGGCTAAGTGGATTTCTTCAATCCCTCCATGATATGCAAGTTCAGGGCAAGGGTTTGCAATGTGCCACTATTGGACATTTGAATGCCTGACAGGCTCAGATACTTTGGATGAGTTTGGCTCGCATTAAATTAATTGGAGTTTTCTTTGCTTTAATTGTGGCACCCATGAAATTAAAAGGAGTTTTCTTTGCTCTGCCAAAGCTCCTCATGGAAAACAATCATTTCAGTCCAAGAGTCCCCAAATAACTGCAATCCTGAAGTCTTTTCTATTAATTTTCTTATTTCTTTCTACAGCTGTATTTATTTTTGTAGTTTGGTGCCTTTCTTTTCCTCTGCTTGCTGTTGCCATCCCGTGCTGTGATCAGAGCCCCGTGCCACTGAGATTCAGATAGACCCACTTGCAGCCGATCCAGTTCTTTGATGCTAACGCCATCCTTTTACTAGCTGACCCTCAGAGTTCCTACTTCATACCAGGTTAAGGGTGTCTGAATGAAAAGCTGTCTATAATTGGCATTACAGCCCCACATATGTCATTACTTATAGCGGCTGCTGTTTTTACACTAGATGAAAATGAAACCTCAGCTGGATCAGGTGGGTCGTATAGCTCAAAAGCCTTGTAAGCTCTTCCTTTCTACCGTTGTGGACACTTTACATAGACCCAAAGTTGAGGACTATATGTTCGAAGTACATTTACCCTAAAGCATTTTTTTCATACTGAGCTATAAAAAACTCTTTTGCAAAATTAGTGTCTAGTCTTCCTTCTGGCTCCAAACTGCCTGTTTTCTTTTTTTCCTCTGGTTTCCATTAGAATTGCCATAAATGGAAAGAGCTGCACCAAATGGTTATTATAGCCTTGCCCATCCCAGTTTCCAGCTCTTGCATGCTTTGCACTTTAGGTCTAGTCTACATACCAAATTTGCAGTGGTTTAACAGTTTGGGAATTGATTTTGGTAAAACAGTGCAAGCCCCCATGTGAAGACATGTATATCTGTTTGCCACCATCCTATATCAAATTAGTGAAATCAGCAAAGACAACTTACTGGCTTCCGTAGCTATTATGCTAGCTTTCTGATTTAGATTAATTTGATGCCAGCTGGTTGTAAGCCAATTTAAGTGGGTGCACTCAGAGGCACACTTTGGTTTAACTAAATTGATTCCTGGCTGAATTGAGGCAAGCATTGTACATAGACAGTCGGGCTTAGGAGGACTGATCCTACAATATTTGTTCTGTGGAGCCATTTGGGTGAAGGCAAGAAAGCCCCCAAATGTTGCTAAATCAGAGTGGTAGCATTTTATACCCATGGTAGCACAGGTTTCAATGCTAGTGCAAGAGCAGCTTCACCATGAGGCCCAGGATTTTTCATTTTCTGTTCCAAGGTGGCAATATTTTATTGTTGTACAAGATACGAAGCCTACTTGGCACTCCCTTCAAACGCTTCACTGAAAACAGCAAGTTGTCCCCCGTGGTAAGGGTCAAATTATGCATGCATTAGAGAATCTTTTCTAATAATGTTGCCTGGTCTATATCAAGAGTAATTTCATGAAGACTAATGGAGTTACTGAACCCTATTTCCTTCTCGTTCTCATTAGTTTGATACTGCAGTGTCTCAGTGCTATGCAGGGGACTGGATGGGACACTGTCACAGCGGTAAGGAGACAACCTAGGGGCCATAAAAGCTCTTGCAGAGAACTTTCCTGGGCAGAAACTGAAAAGGTCCCCTCCACAAATGCTGGAGATGTTGTTGGAGCAGGTCAGGGACAGAAGTAGAGCGGACCCTGGATATTATCATAGCAATTTTGTATAGCACTGTCATCCATAGGCTGTGCCAGGTATCTTCAGCTACTTAAATTATTCCAAAGGGATATTTTAGCTTCCAAAGCTGCTCAGCATTGGGAGAGCTGACTTCAACTTCAGCCTTCCCTCTCTGTGCTACAAGTTTTGGCCCCATAGAAAATCCTACATAGTACTCCTGTGTGATACAGGTACCTTAGCTCT
>NW_017728998.1:10771436-10790587 GCF_001723915.1 Gavialis gangeticus | reverse complement strand
ATTCCAAAGGGATATTTTAGCTTCCAAAGCTGCTCAGCATTGGGAGAGCTGACTTCAACTTCAGCCTTCCCTCTCTGTGCTACAAGTTTTGGCCCCATAGAAAATCCTACATAGTACTCCTGTGTGATACAGGTACCTTAGCAGCTCGATTGTTTCTGATGGGTGGCTGCTGTCTTTGGAAGTGTGTCTTCGACTGACCTTTAAGTATGAACGACCTTCCAATTTGATTGCTGGTCTTCCTATCCTTCCCACTTCCTGGTAATGTGGCGCCTCTCTGGTATATATTGAATACTGACCTGGCTTATTGCCTCTGAATTGATCCCATGCTACACCCAAACTCACACGTGCTAAAAATGTGGTTATACTGGGAAAGTGTTAAAATACTAGCTTTGTTTTCTGATTTTCAGTGTATGAGCAGGTAGCATCTCAAACCTTGAAAAATTCATGGCCTTGTCTAATACTACATTTAATTTCTGGGAAAAAATGGACAAAAATTGTGTTTTTGCTTTGTTTTCTAACACTCTGGAGCATATTTTTATTGTACCATATCATGTAAAAAAAATGAAACTTACTTTTCATTCTTTTCAAAGTTTTATAGGACTTTTCTCATGAAATACCTATATTGATAAAAGGCATTTTTCATTTAAAAAAAAAAGAGTTTGATAAAAAAAAAGTCAGCCACCTCTAACAGCAATACCACTTTATGGCTCCTAAATATAAGTTCAACATGTTAGCATACAGTATGACTACAGTGAGCTATCTCTGGTCTGTGTTACTACAATCTCTTAAAAGCTTCCAGCATTTTAATAAGAAGTGAGGCCCAATTCAAAGTAAAGAAAAAAACCCTTAAGCTCAGAGTAGACATATATAAACTGACAGGCTGACTACATTATCTAAACTGCTGTTTTATAGCCATATTATGCACTCAATCTAAAAAAATGTCTAATGTAAAAAAATGTATAAAGATAAGGCACTAGTCAGGGGGTGGAGCTGTGTTTTTTTCATTAGATACATTCTTTGATTCTCCTGCCTAAAATGCTGCAGTCAGCAGTAGCTTAATTCTAAGTTATAATTAGGGTTATGCATTAAACCAGGACTCTTGAGCATGTCTAACCTAAAGGAGTTCAATGCATAAATGAAAAACAGACTTGTGGCTGGCTGGCTTGGCATCAGCCAAGATCCCGATATATAGCAACAGAATACATTTAAAATGAAAATTAAATGCAGTCATTATAGTTTCAATTGATGTCATATTTGCCAACTGTTTATGAAAGGAAAATTTAAAGATAAGCATGATTTTGCAATAGGCACTGTGCTCAGATACACACCAGCTTGTTGTGATTTGGGGAGCACTTTAAAACAAATTAACGGTAATTTTTACAGGCTACAGAGTGATGTCAGCATGTCGTCTTCTTTTTCTTTTTCCTCTTCTTTTTATTAGAAGAATAGTTTCCTCAAACTACACATGAAATCCCAATGCAGAAGTGCACGGGCACGTGTGTGTTGTTTTTTGCTTCTTAGCTAAGGAAAGCCTATTTTAGACTTAGACACACATAATTATCTTGGCTTAACACCATTTCTTATTTCTGGATCTACAAAGAGTGAAATAAAAGTCAGACCCCAAAGATCTATTAAAACCTTGTATAATTAGACAAACACAGATTAGTACAACATTTGTGTCCTATATTTTTTTGTTAATTTCTTGGGATGAGCAATGAAAATCCTTACTTTTCTGGGAATAGCAGCACTGTATAGCAAAGTAAATGGCACAGCGCAGTATACATGCAGGACAGTTTTCTAGATTGTCTATGTCAAACAAGTATGTCAATCAATGTAAACATCCATCAGGATATTTTATCTTGGGGTGTCTCTAAATCTTTTGAAGAACTATAATAATCTGGTAGTTGGCCCTACCCATCACACGTGCACAATTTAATTCCTTGCTAATCAAGGGGCTGAGTTTGCAAGATTTAAAGGCGGCAAATCACCAAAGTCAATTTTCATACGGATCAAATTGGCCCTCCACAGCAGTTGTGCATAATGCTTATCTATCCAACTGCCACTTGCTCATGCATGTGATGAACTTTCCAAGTCGAATACTATCTCCATTCAACTTCTGCAGGCAGGTGAATGTTGTGCATGTATTCATACACAAAACACACATCCTAAATTGTACACGCACAAGATGGTTGGAGCCCTGAGGTCAAAGACTTAGGGGAGACCCTACTCTAAATTGTCCTACCTCCATTGACATCAGTGGTGGTGTGACTATTTGCATCAAACAGAGAATGCACCTCCATGTCTTTACTTCTGTTGTTGCTTTAATTTTATTAAGATAGGGGTATAAAAATACGTGACGGTTTTCAAATGTTTAATGTCAAGAAAGTGTGGATCCAAATGTCTTCAATAGGAATTGTACATGTTTAACTATGATTTAAGATGCTAAGAACTCTGGTTTTTATACAAGGAAGTAGATAAGTGTGTCCTTGATTTTAAGTTGACGTAATGACTTGTGCGCTAAAAGCTAAACACATACTTAAGTGTTTTGCTGGCTTGAAGCTTGGAGTGCCTCACTTGCAGAATCAAGCCTTTAAATGTTGCTTCATATCTTTATTTATAGATCTTATTTTAGGGAAAGAAACTACAATATTGAAAAAAAAAACTTTCTCTGTTGTCACATCCATTAAACTTGTGAGTCTTTTGGGAAGGCAGACAACTTGCAATGGACCGTATGGACATGCCTTTGTACATACGAATGTTGCAATAACACTGAAGTGTTGGCTAACCTTCAAAGAAGGTGGTCCTGATTGCACAGCGACATAACATGCAATGAATTAAAGTGAAGCAGATTTGTTGTTTGCAAGCCACGTATAGATTACAACAGTAATGTTTTCTAAATAATTAAAGGTTTGTTTTGAACTTCGATTGAAGGCTTGAGTCTATGATAGTTAACATTAGTATCTTCAAGTGGTCCAGTCCTACACTTGCTTATTATATGATCCTATATGATATCACTGACCACTAATTGAATGGAAAAAGGTCTGCTTCAACAAATCTACCTTTACAGCTGATTTTTCTTTTGTTCCATTGACTTAATCAGGAGCAAGACTACACTCCACATGCACTTACCCTGTAATTTTGGAGAAAAGAATAAGACAGTGGAGGTCACACTATATAGTCTTCAGTAGTATACAAAGCACAAGCTGTTCCTCTGTGACCTCTTCCAATATGAAACATCTGAGAAAATGAGAAATTTTACAAAGGAATTCTGCTAAGTTTTCAAAGTCTCTTCTCTGGGCTGGTCTTTTTCCAGGTACAACTGCTGGGTAATGAGAGCAGGTTAATTATCTATCAGTGATGCTTGTAACATTGAAACCACCCTCCACAATAAGCATGAATCATCTAAGAAGCTTTCACATATTTTTAATTAAATGCAGCGCCAGTGCATTATTAGAAGAAGCCAAAAAATTTGGAAGACCGTATCCTCACCTAATGTCAGTCAGTCTCCCTTTGTCAATATTCAGTGGGACTATCCTGATTTAAACACGAGTAGAAACTAGCCCCACATCTGCAAGTGAAAAAGTCAATAATTATAGTTCCACAGCAAGCAAACTCTGCCCTAAATTTAAGCAAATGAAAGAGGCTGATATGCTACATGACAGTAGACATGATATTGCTATACAACTGCCTTAAAGTTGTATAAGTTAGATTATAACTTTTGAAGAAGCAATTATGATTTTATTGCACCCACTCTGCTGATGATTAATGCTAAGCGCCTGGGGGAAAATGCATCCTATCATTTGCTAACATGCACTATAATTATGCATACCTCTCCAGGTACTGTAATTTAGGACTTAAAAAGCAACATTCTGAACGAGGACTGCTGCACTTGTAAAACATTACAGATGTGTTATCATATAAATGAGGTAGCTTTGACATGATAGTGTTCTAATAAATCCTTAGCTAAGATTTGGAGACAAGATATGTCAAAAGCAAATCCACGCTCTTTCTTAATCTTCTACATAAACTGTTTATTTTTTCTGAGCCCTACAATAATACATGTATTGAGAAGGCTTTGATGGTTTCTAGATTAAAGTTAAGGATTTCCCCCCCCACACACACACACACAGGTCATCTTGAGAATACTCATTTTTGTTAAATTAACTTGGCTATTTGCAGGGTTTAAATGGGAAGCAAGATAAAACTGTTTCCACCAAATTGGGAACTTGTGAGATGAACTTAATAAATAACAAACTTATTCTGCTCCATTTCTGTCAAAGTTTTTACATATCTAGCACTAAATGGTATTCTCTGTCATCCTGAGTTCTTGTAGTTTAAAACTATACTCTCTGCAGAAGAAGAACAGAAAACACTTTGTGTATGTTGTAGCAGACAAATCTATGAAAGGCTCTTTGCTTAATGATCATTGTATTAAATTATTTATTATTTATATTGGGGTAGATTAGATTGCATGCCCCAGCAGAGACCAGGACTGGGGGTGCTGTATAATTGCTAAGTGCATTACACTTTTACCACTGTAAGTGATTGTGATCGGAAACCAGTCTATACCTGCAAAAGGACAGAAGCTTGGCAGAGATTGGTTTAAAAATGGCAGAACCTGGTCTAAGACTTGCCCAGTGCCCCAACCAAAGGGTGAATGTGTGTTCTGTTTCCTACCGAGCTAAACTACGCCGCTTGTAATATATGTAACGTAAATCGATTCCACCTCAGGCTTTTTGAATGTCTGTACCTAGCCATAATGTCTGAGATAGTTCAGTCCAGTCTGCACTCTGAAGAGTGAGACAAAGGATATGTGGGAGAATAGAAGAGCAGAGAAATGCCATCAATTGCTCAAGAGTGACAGGGTTCAGGAAACAGGAAACAGAACGTGCATCTCCTGATTCCCAGTTCACTGTCTGCTGGACCAAGTGGCTTCTCAAAGCTGGTCCTTTATCCCCTTCCTCTTTTAGAATACCAACTAATCACATGCCCTATGCAACAGAAAACAATGCTGTCTTGTTAATTAAAATACATTTGTACTCAAAATAGAATACAGCCCACTCAAAAGGTCAGCATCTGCCTGAAAAGAAAAAAAGAACCAACAAAAAAAGAAGAGAACACAAAAACTCTAGTCCTGACTGCCTTTTATAATTATATTGGAGCATTTCTAGAAATAGTCTCGGTAACTGTCAGGAAAAAAAGAGAGAGAGAGAATTCACACAATACATGAACAGCAGTTGCATGTTATACCAGCATCTGTTCCCATTACATTCTGTAGGAGGGTTTGCTACACGTAGTTCACCATGTAGAAAGCCTCAGTTAGGTCAAGTATCATGTGCATGGGATTTGTCTTCAGTGACACCAGGCCTGTAGTGTGCTGGCAAATGTAATGACTGGCCAGTATGGACGTTCTTCCTCCAACAGAGTAATGCAATCCCCACAGCAATGGTAATGGGTTTTCATGAGTTTGTCTGCAGTCTGGGCAATTTAGAGCAGCCTAATCTGGTTTGGTACAGATCACAGCAGTGCAGGGCTAGGAACAGACATTACACACAAACTGATTTAAGTGATCAGAAACTGGTTTAAACCTGTAACAGAACAGACGTGCAGTACACATCAACCAGTTTAAAAATGGCTGAAACTGGTTTGAGATAAACCTGGTTTAATGTAGTATCAAATTTAACTGATTTCGGTTAAACTGGTTTATGCAATGTCTGTCCCAGACCCCTTGCTGGTTTATGATAAACCAGACTATCCCAACATCCCAGCATGCTCTTTGGGCTGCGCGGGGCTCTCTGCTCCACAGCAGGGCTGCCCCACCCCCCTCTGCTCCCTGGCTGCAGCTCTGGCAGAGACAGCAGGTACAGCAAGGTCTGCCTGGCTACCCCATGCCCTACCACCCCCCTTGCTGCTCAAACAGGAATCCCCACCCCCTCCTTCCTTTCCCTCTCCCACAGCACAGACCCTGAGCATGCGGTATGCTAGCTAATGCCAAGAGGTGTCTGTGTGCGAGTGTCTCTAATTTCACTGGGATAGGCAGACAGAACAGTGACTGCTTAGGGCTTTTTGGAGCTAATCAACAGGTCAGCTGGTAAGCTGTTTAAGAAGAGTTTGAACTAATGGAGAGAAGCTATTGTTTTGTTGATGGGGTGATAAACACTGTTATCACCCCCCTGTTGGCTTGCTCTCCTGTCACTTTGCTGCAGACAGTATAAAGAAGCAGGGAGGGAGAATGAAAATCTCCATATCATCAACAGTGCATGCACTGCACACACCCCCTTGCCTCAGCGTGCTAGCCCAGAGCTGATGGCTGGCAACACTCCAGCCCCTTGAGCAGTGAGCAGGGAAAAGCCTGGGATGGTGCAGGCAGACCTCCCTAATAGGAATGTCCTGCTGGGGCCTGGCCATGACCCACTCAGCTCAGCATTAGGTAAAGGGAGGGAGGGCTGTTCTGGCACCTCCCGGCTCCTAGCCTGATCCACTGCAGGCACGTGCCTGAATTTCCTCAGTCCAGAAAGAATGTCTATCCAGTTACAAACCAGTTGAGCCTAGCCAGGTTAAACTAACCTGCAAAGGTTAAATCAATTCAGGCTCAGGCTTTTGAATGTCTGTCCTAGCCCAAAGGGACCCAGCTATAGCTGAGCTAGGTACTACTTGCTGAAGTACAGTATTTGTGCCATACCTCCTTATAAAGGAATATGTGCTATATCCTCAGCTGGTGAAACTTTACGTAGCTTCATTGGTTTAAATAGAGTTCTACCAATATGCACCAGCTGAACATCTTATTCTTGGGGTCAAATTTGGCCATTATCTTCAATTGTGAATTTACATGGAAGCCAATGAATTTGTGAAGACTTTAATTGAGCAGAGAATATAATTCTTCCAGTTAGGTTCAATATACTTGTTAACCCCTTGGAACTAGAAGCTGGCATTTTTCCAGATTAACCAAGTGATTGGGTAGCATTAGAAGTGAGCACAGCTTTCCATGTACTATATGGATAATTTGCTTTTAGACCCCCCATTAATATTAGCATACCCATGTACGTCACTGCATGTTTGCCTTTAGGATTCTGAATCAGGAGGCTGTGTTGGGAAATATTAACTAATGGTACCAGAGGTTTACTGGGATTTTAGAGTCTTGTCTTCTCCTCTTCCAGCTATAAATTTATTAGTCACTTCAGACATAGTATTCACATTAGATGTACATGCGAGGCCCCCGGCAATCAAAAACAGTTTATGCTTGCCACAGAGGAGCTCAGAAATGTGTCACTGGTGACTTGCTTTATTTCCTCTGTGCTCCTAATCGAAAACTTCCAATCTAACTGTCTAATTTTTTCCCAGAGAGGTAAAAAAGAGAGAGAGCACTGCTGGGTAACAAGATGTACTTTGCCCTTAATAGGCAATAAACAATAAGATACACGTTTGTATCCATTATACAGAGCCAGAGTTTGCCGAATGCTTTTGCGTAACTGGAGAAAGAAGAATGTGAACACAGGGCTGCAGAGTTTCCTTTGCACTCTCAGAAGAGAGACAAAAAATCTCTAATGGACGGTTTGTGCCAACACTGTGTTGGATGGCACTCACATGAAGCATCATATGTGATTAATTGGACATGAAGTAACAGTTAAATAGGCTGTTTTCCCTACAGGATAGAAAGAAAGATTGCATGGTCTTCTAAGTACCAGTAACTAGACCGTCCTACTTAACATTAAGTGGGAAATACATTGTGCAGTGATGGCTTTGGTGGAGGTGAACATAACAATGGATGTGCTTTGTAAACGAGTCCTCAATCAGAATTGTCCCAAAGCGTTTTGTACCATGTCTAACAATGGCATCCCTGCAAGAAAAATCATGATGCAATATTAACACTTCCTTGGTGAATTCAAGCAGAAGGCGGTTTAATTTTTCCATTTTTTTTCCTGCAGAAGAAAATATGGACAGAGAATAAAAATGGAGGTATGTGAACTTATAAAGAAAAAGCATTATTTTGCATTAAAGTATGGAGGAAATAGCATCAAGGCAACCTATGGACATTGGTGCCTAATTTTGGACAGATATTTGAAAATTGGGCATATTGTTATAACTTTGTTCAGTAGCTCATATCCAGAGCCTATAAAAAAAAAAATCATTGTGTTCATTTTTGGATCTTTATGTTTAAAAAATATTTTAAAAGTACACACAACATAAACATTTGAAAAGAACTTCCAGTCAGACTCCAAGAAACCAATTGTTATTGGTACTCCAGGAATCCACTGCATTGCTCTTCAGAGAGTTCACCGTGTCCCAGTGCACATGTGGAAAGTAGTTAAGTACATGGAGTTACACAAAAACCTCTGTGGTGTTGCTTAGGAGCCAATCTTTGGAGTCTATAATGAAAATCAACATCTGTGCATTCCAGAGACTTTGAACTTCAGGTGTTTCACACTTCCTGCTATTCAATTTATGGAAAATGCAAATGAAACTAAAGCAGATAAATGCTTTTTAACAACAGGAGCATTTTGTCACATTGCAATCACATGGCTCTAAGGAGTGGAGTAATTTAGCCACCATGCAGGATGACAAAGGTTACGCTTTGAGTTGAAACAAAATAGAGACTCACCTATTTTTGATGGTGTTATATCATCGTGATAGTAACAGTAAAACAGCTCTTGAAAAGACCAATTTTTCAAGCAGGAGGTGTCTTATGCTCCCCCTTAATAATGAATCTGGCTGAGTGACATTTGAAATGGCAATAATTTCCCCAGGAGATGCAGCTGCAATCTTAGTATTTTCTGTTCTCGCTCTCAATCTGATTTCTCTTATCCACAGTATGAGGCAGCTGAGTGTAATGCAGGAAACATTATCGGCAACAATGCTAAAATTAATGCTGAAAGAAAATGAATATTTGTCTACAGAAGAATAGATTTTAGAATACCTATGGGATATACTGTACTTTCAAATGAAGCCATTTTGTGTGTTTATTGAAATGCATTCATACTTCTGTGGTTTTGTTCTGTCTAGTTAACCATATCAAGGTACTAAGTGCCATGGAGGGTTTGCACCTTCTTGTATTAAGGTGGCTTACTGAATGCTAAACAGTCTGGGTTTATTCACAAAAACCAAGCTACTCTGGCTGTGATCCTTCTGCAGGTTTCCAGACCTCACTGCCCGCATTGTCTTATTCAGGAACTGAGAGGTCATGACAGCAAGTCTCCGACCAGTGCAGATCTTGAAGTTCTGTCTTCAATGCCATCCCCTAACCAAAAGTTGGGTTGTGATGCCAAAGCAGAAATGACTGAAGAAAGCCTGTTTGGAGAGTGCCAGCATCAATTCATGGGGACAAATTCTGAAAAAAAGAGAGTAATAGCCATTGCCGGAGGCTATCATGACATTTTTCCTTATATCTGTGATGCCAACCATTGAAATTTAGTTTGGTCCATTATCTGATCCCACCTGACACAAGTTGCTACATCTAGCAGACTAGAAATGGTTATGGCCATCTATGCTCTAGGGCTGAAACCATGTTACCTGAACAGATTTCAAACAGAGAATAAATTGGCTAAATAGATATAGCCGACCTACTTTTTATTTGGACAGAGGCTTTGACAGCTATGTTGTGGGTTCAGCAAAATCTTACGTACTCTATTTTTCTTTTCCAGTGGTTAAACCTCACTACTCAGTGCTGGTATCTTCTACAGATGGGCCATAAGTTTGTACACTTTTTTGACCCAATATGCCATCTAAGACCTAAGCCTCTCATCAGTCAACAATGTACTCTCAGTACCATGTCTCTATTCCTCCCTCAGGCCTATTAAATCTGTTCACACCATCTTGCTTTTTTCCATCTCCCCTGGACTGAAATATACAGCCAAACACCACCGCTCTGCTACTCTTTGCTATATATGAGGAAGAAATTCAGTCGTCTACCAGATTATTCAATGAAGTGCAGGACGGACACTCACAAATTGCAACTTAAAGGAAAAGGATGCCATGGAACTACTTCCTCCTTTCTAAACCTATGGGGCGCCAAAGAGGAGTGGAAGAATGATCAGGATGCTGGGAAGTTGGTGCTGATAAAGCCAAGGCGCAGGCAGAAATGAAATCAGACTTCCACCTTCAGCTTCCGCTGTGCAAAAATGAAGTTTATTTTCTACCTATGGAGGACTTTTTACCATCTTTAAACTTTCCCTGAGCCTGAGGAAGGGCGTGTGTTCCCTCAAGTTTGCAGAAAAAAAATATGTTTTTTGTGATTTCTTAGTTGGTCAAAGGTATCATCTCTGAACCAAGAGTTCTTGAGTTTTTCATTTCTTTTCGTCTCAGATCAACACAGCTACCAAATACATCCCTGATACCACGGTTTCAGAATTTGCACAGGTTTCTTCTCTTGAATAAGGAAACAAACTTAGAAACCTTGAGGTTTGAGCTCTACATTGAACCAGGCCCCATCTGGGTCTGTAACTGTGAAGCATCCGTCATTCTAAATTTCACACAGGGCAAGGGGGTTGTTCAAGACTTGGGGTTTGACTGCAAGCTAATCTCAAAGCTTTTTAGTTTTTTGTGTTTTCTCGGTACATTTTTCCATCTAATAGTCATGGGAGGAAATAATTTGACTTGTTTGAACTCAATAAAAGTGTATGTGGGAGTGAACAGATAGAGTGTTCTTCCTTTTTTCCTGGCTGAGTGTGATTTTAGTCCAAGGGCTTAAATGTGAGAATGTTGAACAAATGTCCCCATTCAGCTTTCTGGTGAAAAAGTGGGAAAAAGAAAGGAAAATGCTATCAGCATGCCCAAGTCTGCACCCGAGCTCTAAACAAGTGCACTCAAAGGTGCCATTAATAAAGATAAATAAGAAACTGGACATCAAACATCTCTGGACACAATAAGACTTCAGATTGCTTGACCATCTGCATGTCATCAATCAGGCCATGGAGGAAAAGTTCTATAAAGAACTCATCATGCCAATTATGAAAAGGCTTTAACGGCCGATGCCACTGTGGAAGTATTGGTTCATGAGGAATTTATGTTAATAAACCAAGTAACAGCCATCACAATACGTTCTTAATGTTATTCCTCCAGGGAGGCCCTGCATAAACATGTGACAACATGAAAAGGACCCAGTGTGAAGTGATAAAAAGGCATTAAAATGCCCACTTTAGGGACCTGAAGGTGTTCAGGTCATTTCTAGAAACGGTGGCTGGTCTACATTTACCAAAGCAATAAATCAGTGCAGTCATTCATGTATGCAAAGCGTAGAATTTAGACTACCTTATTGATATGCCCAGAGGTATTTCCTTCCTGGAAATTAGCTAGCGGCCTAAAATCTGTCATTTGTGCCCACATTTAATGGTGCTCACAAAACTATACAAACAACAAACCTCCTCATTGCAAAAATGACAGCAACATGGGGCTTCCCTCTTGAGCTTCCTTGGAAATTCGTCTGCACGTGTTTAGAAACATCAAACAAGACGACAGAAGACTTGTACTGGAATATCCAAAATGACGGCTGGCCTTAAGTAACCCAAATACAGCACCTGAGCACTGTCACATCATTCCCTGCCTGCTATTTTAACTGGATATATGAAGACAAAACATTTTTTTTTCAAATTTAAAAAACGTATTTTAGGGAATCTTCATGGAGGAAGACAAGCCAAGGAGGAAAAACATTCTATTAGAAAAACTAGCCCAAGAAAAATGCTGAGTGCATTTTCACACATGCCTAGGGGGTGGAGGGTGGGTTAATTAGAGCAGCTCTAGGGAGCTGCTCTAATTAAAGCACCTGCAAACTCTCACGTATTCGATGTCCCTGCTGCCACTTGATTAAGGCGCCCCCCCACCTCCATTTTTAAATACAGGGATGCTGAATACACGAGAAACTGAGGCTGCTGGACCATACTAATTAGTATACTCCAGCCAACTTGATTAATCGAGTCTGCTCCGACATGCTGTAATTACAGCATGTCTACAGGCACCGTGAGATTTTAACCCATAACTCTTGCACTGGTGCCCATAAGGCCCAGTCCGATTTCAGCCTTGCAGTGACCAGAGAGGAAGTGACAGTCCCAGGGGAAATGCTTTTCATCTGACTAAAAAGATGCAACAAGTTGTATAACCAACAGGCAAAAAAAATGAAGAGGCTGATAGCTATTACTGCCAATAACTTTCAACCGAAATCAAGTTTTGGGACTGAATCAATGGGCTCTTTGCTTCAAAAGAATATAAAGAGATATTCAAAGCTTTCTCTGTATTTTACAGGGGAAGGAGGTAGAAGTGCAACAGGCTAGATTCAGAAAAAAGGTTTAAATCACCCAAGTCCCTCCTGTATTTCAAATTTGACTCCTCAAAACACTTGCTCCCTAATCCTAGAGGTGACCAAACTCTGTAGATGCCCTTTATACAATTGCTTAGTGGTTACAGATCACACACAGGGTGAGGAATATCTGGGCTCATTTCCCTTCACTGTATAAGGGGATTCCCACAACTTCTCCCTTATTGGAGACTGCCCTAACCTAATCTAACCTAACCTAACCTAACCTAACCTAACCAGCCGGCTACTCGATGGTCTAGACACTCTCCTTCCCTCTTGCTGTTCTAATATTTGGGAAAGAATGGAAGATGCAGTGACCCAGGGGGAAGAAGCAAAAGTGAGCCCAGGTCTACAGCCTAGTAACTAAGTCATTCCCTGATACATGATTAAATCATGCCCTGAGTCCCAGTCTCTGCTTTAAGAACTGTTGTGGCTTATCTGGTATATTTTACTGTGAGCGTTATTATGTCAACACCAGCTGCAGCTGCTTCCTCAGCCTGATGAAGGGCATTTAAACCTGAAAGCTTGCTAAGAAGAATTTTTCCAACTTTTTTAGTTGGTCTAATAAGAGATATCAGATTTACCCAAAGAACCTTATCTGTCAAGTCTATTTGAAGCACTAGCTGAAGGTACAGGACTCTGCAGCCAGAGCAGGAATTAAACCCAGGTCTCCCAGCCAATGTCAGTGGGTGATCCATAAGATCATCCTTTCTCCAGGTCAGGTCATGCAGACGTCCTATGTGGCCCCAAATTTTAAGCATTTTGTGGGAGGGATCATCTTTTTGTTGGGTGTGTCTGTGTCCAGCATCAAGCCTAAGGGAGTCTCATTCGTGACCAGCGTACTATGGTGAGTTACAACAGTAATAATCTGAAGGTCTGCATTTTGTAGGAAATTCTTTAAAGATGTTCATAAAATTGTAGAAAATGAGGGTTGGAAGGAACCTCAGGTCATTTAGTCCAACCCCCTGCTTGAAGTAGGACCATCCTCAGCTATATCACCCCAGCCAAGGCTTTATCTAGCTGAGTCTTGAAAACCTCCAAGGATGGAGATTTCACCACCTCTCTGCATACCCTATTCCACTGCTTTACTGCCCTCCTAGTGTAGAAGTTCTTCCTAATATCTAACCTAAACTTCCCTTGCTGCAGCTTGAGACCATTGCTCCTTTTTCTGCAAAGGGATATTGTTAAGGGATGTCCATAAAGTGCCATTCATATTATGGTTGGCATGGCTTTAACCAAAGCATAGGCACAGCTATAGATGGTAGCCATTAGAGCTAGTCACAGATGCTGAAAAAAGGTACTTTTTGGCTGTTTTTTTAAATTTTCAATGTTTTTTCACATTTTTTGCTCAATAGAAAAATGCCAGAGACTTTCTGAATAATCATTTTATAATGTTTTTATTTACAAGAATAAAAAACATCGCATAAAACATGCAACAAATCAACACATTCTTGTAACATTTTCCCTTTAGATAGGGTGACCATATGTCCTACTTTGGCCGGGACGGTTCCAGATTCTGTAGCCTGGTCCTGGCTGGTTGGTCAAAAATCCCGGGCTGGAGTCTGGCGAGGAGGCAGAGCGGCATGGTGCACCAAGCAACTGGATGGGCAGGCACCACTGCTGCTGTGTGGGAGCAAGCAATGTAGGGTCCTCAGTATGGCCTACTAGATAAAGTGACCATACGTTCTCCCACATTGCTGTCACGCAACAGCAGCAGCACCTGCTCGGCAGCCTGCCTAGTGCACCATGCTACTCCACCCCTCCACCAGACATCAGCCTGAGGCTTTTCACCAACTGGCTGGGAATGGCCTACAAAATCCAGGACCATCCTGACCAAACTGGTATTTATGGCCACCCTACCTTCAGAACAAAGCTTACTTTCTGCCAAAAAAAAAAAAAAAAGTCACCTTCCTTCAAGATGTTTGACCCATTTTCCGAGGGATGCTGTGGAAATGAGCTGGCTGTTAGGGGTGATGTGAAAGAGTCAAAAGGATTGAAGGGAGGAGAAACCTGCAGTGGAAAACTCAGTTGGTATTACTGAAAACTGGCAGCGTGGTCAGCAGCGTGGCAAACTTCCCAGAATGCCCTACTACTAGGTTTCATCCCATCTGCCAATAATAAGATTCAATTTCCCACCGTGTCTCCTTCATGGTCTTTTTATTATAGTCCAGAAACATTCTAGACTGAAAGCATTTTCTCCAGACTGAAGTTTATTCATAAAAGCTTAGATGACCTGGTGTAAAGTAGTGTCATTCTACTGACTTCACGAAGCTATACCAATATTCCCTATCTAAGGATCCAATTACTGAAGTCAGTTAAGTCTTAGTGCCCACACTGATATAGTTTTCCTTTCTTATTTATTATACTATTGCTTTTATACTCTTGACCTAAAACAATAATGAAGCCCTGCTTAACACTTGTGTTGTTCTCCAAAGACTATATTTTCCCCTGAAGTAAGGGTGGGAGGAAGCATTCTTCCCCTTGCTTAAATGGAACAACATTGTTCTCTACCAAAAAAGATTTAATCATAATTACATTAAGTAACATATATAAAGTTAAGTAATAAAATAAAATGGGCTAGAGAACACAAAAGGGAGAAAAAAAAAAAGAACAGAAAGGATTAAGTGGAGTCATATAAAGAATAGAGTCTATTTAATGAAAATTTCCACAGTGTTCAACATTTTTATTATGGTTAATAGCACTGCGCTTCATTTTTGTCTGCAGTAATTGTGTATCCTTAATGAATGGGCACTCTTATTTCCCCATTGAGCACTGACAGAAATTAATAAACCTAATTCTGTAGGTTTAAGTTTAATTCTGGTGAAATATATAAAGTAGTTACATTTTCACTTAGCGACTAACTGGAATAGAAATGGGTTTAAGCTTTTCAGCAACTTAATAGTGAGCAAATTGGGTTTTCTTTCTTTTCTTTTTTCCCCCTGTCTTCGGCACTTGGGTCTATTTTCAGTGCTGCATGCAATAAAGGATGTGTCACGGCTGGTGAGGCTGAACAGAGACCAGGGTGAGAGTTGTAAAAAAGTACAATTACTAGACTTAGCCCTTTATTCTAGCCTAGTTGTTAATGATTGGTGAAGACGATCCCATCAGTTTATACTTTGATAGAGGTGGCAAGCAATAAAAGGACAAGACTGACAAGTGGAAAACTAAGCCACGGCAGTAAACAACACCCCAGTGGTGAGCTCCAGAGCACAGCGACTCTCTTCTTGTCTGGTTGTGGGCAGTGCTCAACTTAGACATAAGGTGAAGCTGTGTTGAAGGTAGGTGATAGAAAGTGAGCTTACTTTGGAGTATTTAAGTAGCACTGTGTGAAGTTGAAATGGAGGTAAATAATTGTAAGGGTCAAATTCACAGAGTGGAATTTAAGGCAAAATCCAGCCCCGAGGAGTTACTGCTTCCCGTTTCGTTGTTTAGCTAGAAGGCTCCGCAGCCAGACTTCGCCTCCAGCTACGACCCTATGGGTTAAGTGGAGGTGGACCTCAGTGCCTTTTTTTGGATAAGAAACCTTTAAGTAAAACTCACAGTGCACTAGATAGTGCTAGGGTGTTTCATGGTGAAGGGCCTCACATATTTGCTATTTGAGGAAGAGTAAAACCAGTAACCTGACCGCTTGTGGACATTTAAACACCCATACCATTTAAACAAGAATAGAAGTGTCAGTCCAGCAACTTGGCAAAACTCCACTTCTGGTAATAATTATATAGATACTTCCTACCCTGCAATTTCACGTAGGAGAGTGGGCCAGTTCCACAGTTGCTATAAATCAACAAATGAATTAAACCAACTAAGGATCTAGCCCCATATTTCATTCCTATTGTCATTTTTCCCCCAGTCCCAGGGCAGTGCATTCAGCTTCACAGAGAAGTAAAATAGAAAAGTTTGCTGGCCTAATTTATAATCCATGTGAGAGACTCTGGAAGCACACCATGGAGTGAAAATGAGCAAAGGGTGTGAGGGTGAGGAATGGAGAGCATAAGAGTTACAATAGAGAAATGTCATGAGTTTTCCTATCGCTGCATAATTATCTGTATACCTTGTGAGATCGTCATTATTTTAAGAAAGTCTAAATATAAGTCAATTTATATTTAAAATAAAGAGTGAGAGCCATCAAAAGGGGTGGGAAGAAGGTCAGAGGTAGAAGTCACCTGAAAGCAGGTATTTGAAGGCAACAACTGAAATTGAAATGGCAAACAGAACCAGGGGGACTATCTTAGGCCTAGTGAGAAACCATGGTAGAAGACATGCTACTACTTGTGTGTAAAGAAGACCAGGGGAATAAAAAGGGAATAAAAAAGCTGAGAAGAGCCTCATTTATTTATATACATACATACATATACATGTATCTACATGCATACATATATGAGGCTCTTCTCAGCTTTATAAATATATATAACAATACAAAGGCTAGAGGCCTTAATTATGCCTCTGTATAGAAGTAAATGCATTAGAAGAATATAAGGGACATGAATAGGATGGAATAAAGTTACTCTTAGGCACCTAAGTCCACTTTGATGCCTCATAACTTAAAAGTGGAATAGAATCTGTCCCAAAAGACTGAAAATGGGAAGGAGGAGAGAGAAGAGCCAAATAGGAGATCAAGGTTGCAAGCCTGTCTGTCCAGAAATGAGGGCTGCAGGCAGATTTAAGGAGTGCATGAGGGCTTGTTTGGGCACCTGGAAGTTCCATTTTTTGCAATATTTCATTAAGACCCATTGGTTTCAACATATTTTATTAATCCAATCAGGAAGTTGAAGCAACATGATGTGATTAGCGACCAATTATATACCACAAAAAAAAAAAGGAGTTTGGGAAAAAAAGTTCATGAACAACCTGTAAGACTTCTTTATTCCCTGTAGCTTATAACTCAAAGAGCTGACATAAACTCTGAATGTAGGAGGAGCTGTCCTACTGAGAAAAGAGATGAAATAATATCCTATTGCAGGTCAACCTGGGCAGGAGGCATGATAGAAGGATGGTATTGGAAAAGGTCACAAGCGGCCTGCACTGATAGTTTATTATCAGCCTCTGATAGTTTATACCAGTGCTACAAGCTTCCGACATTAAAAGAAATGTTGTGGGAGGGTAGCAAGGGAGGAGAGAGGGAGAGAATACAGCAAGAGGGACAAAATGAGCAAAACCCTGAAGTGTAACAGGGATGTTGTTCAGAGCACTGAGGAAGTCTTTCTTCTCCGGGGTCACAGTGCACTCACTGAGGGTGGGCCCAGTAATGGATACATACAAGTGAGTTTAAATGCAGGACAAGGGGCTGGATATTTATAGAAAATATCAATCATAATGGCATCTGAGCACTAGAGCGTTTGTACAACTATAACCAAAGATTATGACCAAAGTTATGTGCCTAACAATTGGCTCCTCAGTCACTGGAGAGCTTCTAAACGAGTGGCCTAAATGCCAAAGGAATCGAGTACAGACAAGCAGAGTTGGTCAGAGAGTAATATCTTTTCCCTTTCCCTAAAACAATTTTGACAAAATCAAAATTATACATAAAAAAAAAAAATCTTTGCATGTTTTTTTCTTTGTTTTGTTTTTTAAAGTTTTTCAACCAAAAGAATCAGGGGCTTCAAGTCAACATTTCTTCTTTGTTTACGGATGATCAATTTTCCAAATGCATTTTGACATATAATTTGAAAATCATGAAAAACTCTCTCATAGAAAAAAAAAAAAATCACTGAGTTTTCTTTTTACCAGTCCTACCTGCAGCTCCCAGTGAAGCTAATTAATTTAGGTACCCAAAGTTGACTCCAAGGCCTAACTTCCTGCACTTCTAAACCCTTTGGACTATTTTCCAATAGGGCCAAGTCTTTATCTATTGGCTACCATCTCCACCCCCTTATTCATGCAACTGAGAAGTGGGGGTATGTAGCATCTGCTTAGCTCTATTCTTCTTGTTCCCCAGTTCCTTGATGAGGCTGTTCTTCTGCACCCTCTAAGCTACACATGTCAGCAGGGGCACATTTTCATTTTTTTTATTACTTTTATTTCTGAATGAAAAATTACTGGGCTTTTGTTTAGAATTCATCACATCTGATTTTATTTTATCCTAAACAGTGGAAGATTGGTGCAGGGGGTAAGGGAGATAGGATCCTGTAGCAGCAATTCAGGTTTGTGCACCAATTGATTTGTTGTTACTGCCAGAACTGAGCAAAAAAGATTGGCTTCTGTTCCAGTGTTGCACCTCTAATAAAGATCTGTGCAATTTTAGTAAATGACTGTCTCTCCATTCCTTCAGACAAAAATGGTGTTTCCCCAAGGCTGTATTTCATTCCATGTCCTACACATTTCCCAGGCAATAAAACATTGTCATGCAAATCCAACAGACATGCATCTCAGTGCACCACACATTAAACCTGCCTCTGCACGTCAGGGATCAAATTCTACTGCCTTACAGTTTTAGCCACTTTGATTTCCACACCGCCCAACACACCCAGGAAATGCAGCTCTTAGGCACAGCACAAGCAGCATGCTCATCTACCTGCCCATGAAGTATGTGGACAGCGGTGCACTGCCCGCTTCCTCCCTTCTCTTTTTGAAAGAGGCTTGAATCACACTCCTCTGCAAAAGAGCTTTTCTGCACATGGTGCCAGCAGTGCTGTAAAGCGGACGAGGATCGTGTTCCATAGTCAATTTCACACAACCGCTGGCGCCACAGGTAAAATGCAAGTGCACGGGAATACGATCCGAGTCAATTTCCTTTGCCAGATGCCAGTGCCTGATAATTACATGGGGAGAGGCAAAAGAAACGGGGAAAGGCACAAGGAGAGAGACAAAGAGAAATTTTTAAAAAGGAGGATAAATTCTGGAGAAAATAGGAAGACTGGGGTGGGGAATG
>NW_017728998.1:10769466-10771362 GCF_001723915.1 Gavialis gangeticus | reverse complement strand
AGGACAAGGTCCCAGTGTTGCCCAGAGCAGGGGGGGGGGACCCAAGACATACAAATGGTGAGAATGAGTTATATTGCCCCAAAGCCATTTCAGAGGACTGGCCCACTAGTCTAATGGCAATGCATTATGGGAAATCTGAGCTCATTCACTCTGCCATAATATGGTTGAATCTAAAAATGCTCTAGGACAGACCGAATTCTGCCAGCTGCACGAATGGCTCATCTTGCACCATAGTCAATTCAGGAACAGCAAGTATCATTGGGTCCCCCTCAACCTATGTGTAACCCTCTTCAAATGAAAAGGACAGTCATTAGAGTCTGCAGGCTAGAAAGCAGAAGGATTAAAGTAGTAATATTAGATGGGATCTGAGACGTGCTCCCCTGGCGGGTGGAAGGGAGGAACACTTTGACTTAATTTCCTATCCCATGGATACTTTCTATCGTAAATCATGTGAGCTTTCAGAAATACTGGTGAGTTTTCCAGAATCTGGAATCCCAGGTGGTTAAGCTTGATCTCTTCAGTTTCACTGAACTGAAATTTCCAATGCTGTTTTGCTCTAAGTATTATCGTGAAACATGTGATGAAAGGCCGTGTTCTGCCATTGCTCCCAGGGAACATAATAATTAATGAAGCAGTGTGACATGGAGGCACTCAGGAGGCTTCACACTTGGTTTAGTGCTCATGGGAACAATAATTAGCCAGGATTAATCATCATAATGGTTTTTAAAAATTAACTTGAAGGGGAAACAACTTGGCTCAGAAGTTGGTAAGGGAGTATTTTACCAGAGTGCTAGTTCCAGTGCAGCCCAGACTGACTGCAGCTAAAAGCCTTCACTGTTTCAATGCTATTTAGCAGTCAAGGTAAAGTGAGTTGGTGGGATCATCACTGATTTATAAACAGATAGATGCCTGCATGACACAGGTATACCCTTCCCAATGGCATTATTGACCAAGGCTTGAGATTGTCATAAAAACTTCATTTGTAGAAGTAGTCTCTCCCAAAAAGCACATTGGCAACCCATGTTAAGCTGCACTAAGTCCAGGGATAAACAGAGGACTTTGATCTCCAGGATTCTCTCTCCTGTTCATTCCCAAGTTATGCATCCATGTAAACAATAAAGAAAAACAATCGACTAATATTGAAATATTGCCCACTGCTGGACATTTAGCCTCTGATCCTGCTCCAGTAATGTCAATGGAAGATTTTTCTATTGACTTCAGTGAGCATAGGACCAGGCCCTTAATAAACAAAACCCATTATAACAAAGAGCCCAAAGTTTCCATTTTTCAAGAAAGACATCAGATTCCTTCTAAAAACTGGAATTCAAACTCTTCTAAAACTTAAAAATTCAGATCAGGAAATTCTCCTGTCTTACATCTAACTGTCCATATTGGAAATTTTGGGGGTAGGAGTTAGTTGTAAATTTTTCGTGGGACAGAAAGCAAATACAATGATTTTTTTCTATAGTTTCAGTGCCTGAGCCTAAAATCTAAGCCAGTGTTTTAAAAATGTTCCAAAAAACTTGCCCAGAATTTATGCTTTCATTCCTTTCTTTAGTTACTAAAAATTTTAGGAAAATGGGCCAATACTTTTTCTCATCTACCCCACGATATAACAGGGGTGTCATGTGTAGATCTAATGGAAGAGCGATCTGGCTCATTATATGCTGGCTTAAATAATTACCAAGATGACTATTCTTTAACAAATGCTAAATTATTTTGTCCTTATACATGCAAAGCTAGATACTGAACCAGATATGAACCAGAATCCAAATACAAGTTATTGTATTTATTTGTATATACACTTTGGCTGCAAAATATGTATATTTGGCCAAGATCATATGGGGAAAGGTTACAATTAGAAATCCTCCCTATTATTTTAAGGGTGGGTGGGTG
>NW_017728998.1:10767391-10769362 GCF_001723915.1 Gavialis gangeticus | reverse complement strand
GTGTGTGTGTGTGTGTGTGTGTGTGTGTGTGAAATACAGACAGAAATACTACATGCCCTGTGTAAAAGGCCGGTGTAATGCCCAACAGTTCAAACTTGTGTTCTCTACTTTATTATCCCTGCCGTGGAAGAGCACCCACAAGCTTAGCACCCTCATTTATACAACATAGAGAAATATCGCATTGCTCAATACTTGGAAATGGTGCTTTTTTCTGAGTTGATACAATATACACTGAACAAAACAGGAGCCATTTCTGTGGCTTCACCTAAACAGAGATAGATCCAGGAACAAACAGGAATCAGGGCCCATCCAGGTCTTGCCTTTGCAAAAGAAAGAACATGTCTACACAGCCTTCCACCCAACCCAGGGTCGCTGTTGGAAAATAAGCCCTAATTATTGGCTCCCACTTGGGTGGCAATTAGGCAGAGCTTAGGTTTGTCCCCAAGGGGCTCATGGCAACCAGCCCCAGTGCTAACCCTCAGCTTCTGCTTTTGTCCCACTCTCCATATGACTTTGGAGTTAACATCTCAGCACAAAAAAGCAAGAGAAACAAAATAAACCAATAGAGACCCTGCTACAATCACATGTTAATTCATAAGCAGACACAGAATCCTAAACTTTAGGACCAAAATACATCTCACACCTTCATCCAAAAGTAAACAGTTAAGTGAGAGCAGAGATTTGTTCCTGTGAATCTCCACAGTGCAGCTACAGTCAAGTGCATTGCCAACAAATTACAGGTGTATGCCATATGAGCTGATAAAAATAGGATTTTGGGAGCAGGATGACATTTCTGTGTGCATAACACATTCGTGCCACGGTGTACTTGTGTGTCTGGAACACGCCCCTCTATTTTAGAGTGCTTGTAACACATTTGAAGAAACTGGAGCTTTCATGTAGCTACCTTTACTCTCCCCCTCAGGAGCTCTGGTGATGCAAAAAAGGATTTGTATCTCCATTGACAAGCACGGGCAACACATATAAGATGCTTGAGTAATAAAGGCAAGGGTCACTGAGTGCACATTGTAGGAGGTAAATAATTAGCCAGGGACTTGTCAGTGGTTTGGAATATCATTCCATTGGTATATTTCAATGTTATTTTGGGATGCAGCTAACGGAGATTCTCCCGTCACTTGGTGGGAGGGACCTACGCTTTTTGAAATAGGAGAATCCAAGGTCTGTACTTGTGGTCACCAGGAATTAAGGAGTGATTGTGGACAGTAATGGAATGACCCCTGAGAATTTGCTAGTGGGTTGTGGGTCTGCTATGATACCCAGCAAGGATCTAGGTCAGACAAGTGAATATATGTACTCTCAGGACTGGCCAGGATTGAGAGTAGACCACATCATTTCACCTAACAAGACGATGGCATCTCCCCATCTCTGGGCCTCTCTCTAAAACATAGATCCTACAGAGGGTTTACAAAGAAACATTTTTTTTCTCAACTAGAATGGGGATTTCCTCAGCAAAATGAAACAGGAGTTCAAAAATTTCCCAGACTCTCAGGCCGCTCAATCAAGAGGAGAATCTAAAGGTTAAATTCTCCTGTTGCAATTACAGCTAGATGAATGCCAGTCTATTTGCTTTTTCTTTGCAAAAACTGAACTCTGTAAAAAACCTAATTAACCTGGAGTTTGATTGAAGATCCATCTTTGGAAAGGAGTTGGAAAGTGATGATGGACAGACAGAGCAGAGCAGTTCTACCTAGTATTTGAGCTGGAGCGCATCACCCTGCAGGAAGCACTCTCACAGGGCTTTGTAGCCCATGGGAACCTTCTTGGGGGAGGCAGCATGTTGTAGAGCGAGGTTGGGGGCATGAAGCTGTAGGGGTGAGTACGGGAAAAGCATTGCTGAGTTAAGCAAGGTTGCCAGCCCAAGAATCTTTTTTTTTTTTTTTTTTTTTTTTTTTTTTTTTTTTTTTTTTATTTAAAAACAAAAAAAAAAAAAAAAACAAAAAAAAAAAAACAACA
>NW_017728998.1:10766533-10767221 GCF_001723915.1 Gavialis gangeticus | reverse complement strand
TGACTTTGGGAAAGGGGGGGGGGGGGGGGGGGAGGGGAGGGGTCATTTGACTTTCTTTTGGTTCCAGCGAAGTCTTCAGCTGGTTCGTTATCTATACTATGCACTGGAGAAGTGATTCTAATTCTAGTAAAGGCCATGGTCACTCTCTAGATCATTTCTTTTACTGAAGTGCAGAAAACTAGCATCATTCATTAAAAAGATCATTTTGTTCAGCCTGCCTCTCCCTAGCAATATTTTGATTATTTCATATGTGCTAATGAAGTCGCTCCACAGCAGCAGAGCTACCTCTCATTTAATTGAGCTAATGGTGCAAACAAGCTGTTTACTCAACAATGACTTGAAGCCCTCCAGCTGCATGACTGTAGGTACGCTGTACAGTGAGAAATGCGTGGCACTACACAGGGCTAGCTACAATACAACATGTTCAGTATGGCTACCGAGACCAAGGTATTAGAAAGCACTTATTTGCTTTAAGGTAGCAACTGGCACTTACTTATTGCCAAAAATTGTATTTTAATGTTAAGTTTATTCATGCCATGGACTAAGCTCATTCGTTTAATAAAAAGAGAACTTCATTCTGGTTCGTCTTGCCCAGGCAGCTGGATAGAGCTAAGTTCTGGAATTGTTGGTAAGGTGTAGGATTTTACAAAAACCAGTCTGTCGGTAGCAGAGTTGTCTCCACTAACAA
>NW_017728998.1:10765619-10765959 GCF_001723915.1 Gavialis gangeticus | reverse complement strand
GCCCAAGAATCTTTTTTTTTTTTTTTTTTTTTTACTAATAAACCTGCAAACTTTTTACTCACAAGCACTTTTTTTGTTTGTTTTACTATGGCTGGTGTCAAACTCCTAAATTTGAGCCCATCCCTTTTCCAGAGCTTGGCAAAAAGGGTTACATTTACAATATGTGTAACATATGTCAATAAAAAAAAATTGATTCTCAGTAAAAAGTTTGCAGATTGTCAGTAAAAAATAAAAACACTTAGAATTGCCCCTTCCCTTAGAATTCTGTCTTGAGTTGGCAACCCGGAGCCTGTCCTGCATTTTGTAATCCTTGACTATTGGAAAAGTGGGGTTGGGGGGG
>NW_017728998.1:10751738-10760619 GCF_001723915.1 Gavialis gangeticus | reverse complement strand
ACAGGGCTAGCTACAATACAACATGTTCAGTATGGCTACCGAGACCAAGGTATTAGAAAGCACTTATTTGCTTTAAGGTAGCAACTGGCACTTACTTATTGCCAAAAATTGTATTTTAATGTTAAGTTTATTCATGCCATGGACTAAGCTCATTCGTTTAATAAAAAGAGAACTTCATTCTGGTTCGTCTTGCCCAGGCAGCTGGATAGAGCTAAGTTCTGGAATTGTTGGTAAGGTGTAGGATTTTACAAAAACCAGTCTGTCGGTAGCAGAGTTGTCTCCACTAACAATGAAATTCAATTATATTAGATTACATGCATAGTCAAGATCAACTACAACAGTGTGCTACAAGCCTGTGCAAGTAGCCTCTTATTTAAATGAATCACTGGGTCATTTTAATCAGTTAAGTGGCTTAGCATAGCAATGCCTGCCCTCCCTTCTGCTTTAAGAGGCTTCCCTACCTGCAGTCATCAGTGTTGAAAGAGCCGTTCAGATGCCCCATGCTATTAGAGCCCAGTTCAGCTCTGCATGGTTAACTTTACTTGAAATCTGTGGCACTAGTCATAGTCAAATAGCTAAACAACATGTCTATGTGATTTATTGAACTGTGGCATTGGCCATTGATGGCTTATTTAAATAAGACCGATAACAATCAGCAAATGCCTTGGTTCGTACTAGATAAACAATCATGGATAAATGACACTGGCTCTTCCTTCCTGATTTCCAGCATTCTCTCTAAATAACAATAAAAAAAAATGTGACTGATCCATATGAATCACCTGGCTCAATGATTCAACATTTCTCACCTTATCCTGCCATGAAGGACCCCAGACTTGAAGCTGCAGCTTCAGGGGTAACCAAAGTGCACAGGCTACCATCCCTGAGAGGGCCACTCTTACCCTCTTGAAGTGGGCTTGGCGTACTCATTGGATATATTATTTTTCAAAAGGTCCTGGGCTTTTCAGCTATGGACTTCTAAGACTCTCACCTGATCTACACATTGCATTCAGCTTGTGCATATGGATCAGCCTAGCTTTTCTGTGACAGGGAAGAAAAATTCATGAATCCAAACTTGTTTCACTAACTCTGCAAAACTCTGAAAGTATTTTGCAATGTTCACAAAACCTCAGGCTCTAGCAGGTTTTTCACGCCCTATACTCCACAAGCTAAGAGATCTGACCACAACAGACACCTATAGTGATCACCGGAGGTCCTTAAGGTAGGTTGGAGTAGGAAGAGACATGGGGGAAGGGTGGCAGTCCTTTTTGAGATCCCATCCAGCTGGCTCTGAGAGAGCGTGTAAGGCTTGGTTTGGCTTGGTTCTACTGCCAAATTGTGCTCACTGACATGCAAAGGACTAGAGATTTTAAAGGATTGAGGGGATGGAGAAAATGGCAGTCTTTGGTGGACCAACTGGGCAAAAATATTCAGTTTTATATTTACACAAAATATTGTGAAACATGCACTTAAGAGTGCATTCTCTTCTCTACACTGAACATCTCATCAGGCCTACATCCTCAGTCAGGGTCAAAACGGGAGATGACTAAAAGCCTGTGCATGATTAGGTCCCAGAATTCGAGGCCCCAAATTAGTCCCGATCTAGCTAGAAACATTGCTGTATCCAGAATCTGACATCAGAAGTAGGAAGGGCTAAAGAAATTATTTGCTAAGCAATTAATGATGGGCTTGGTTCCATGCCAAATTGTCATTGAAGAGCAATCACTCTTCATTTCTCATGCAAGACTTTCTACCACTCCTATACATGTTTTCCCAGAAGTAGAGCTCTGGATTTCTTAAAAACAGCCTGATTAGGCTTACAAGGATGTCAAGGCGAAACCAACTGCAAACTCCTGATAAAAACATGGCTCATAACAGCTGCTTAGGCTTACCATTCCCTTACTACAATACCCATAGAAGGTGCAGCAGACAAAAACAGCAAGACTCACTATAGAAAGGCTTCTGAATGGCAATTTTTAAAAATGCATTTTGTTTTGCCCCATGTGAACTTGGGGGAAACAGATTTTCCCCCTTTCTCCCTCTGTGGGCCTAAAATCCAGGCATCAGACAAAGGTTTTACCCATCTTCTGTTTGACTTTGATTGAGGACATAGGCCAAGTGAGATGTCCACAGAATACTAGTAGCACAGTAGTAACTCCACTGGAAAGGAAGTAGTTTTCAAGGGGAGCAGTACTGAGTGATTTGGACATTTACAGACTTTTGTGTGGGGGGGAATGCTAATGATTTACAGGTATCCTTTCCATCTGGGCCACTCTTACGTGAGGCTCCCACAATCACTAATCCCACCGACTCCTATGCGTCTTCTGGAGTCACTTCTGCAGGATCATGACTGCCAACATTTTAGGCAATGGGGAAGTCCCCAGAAATGGATTTTTTTAGATTCCCTGTTATTTCCAAATGCACGAAAACCTTTAAGAAGAACAGACTTCAACCAGAGGTATCAGCGGTCTGCTGTCTCCTGTTCCTTATCCTCCTACTGACTTGCTGATTGGCCCAAGGGGAGCCACTTACTCTGCATGCCTCAGTATGCCCATCAAAAACATTGGAAGGCATGAGAACAGCACAAAGGAGTCCTTTAGTCATTATAACAAGTGCAGATCTCGAGTCTTTCCTTCCCCTAAGAGGTGCTTTAGGAAAAAAAGATTTTTTTTCAGATTCGCATTTCAAAACAAAACAAACCAAAGAACCCAGAAAGAATCAGGCTGAAGTGATATCAATTCAGCGGGAATCCAATGTTTAAGTGAGTCTGGGCTCACAAAAAAACAATTGTCTTACAAGGGCAATTGAAAATCAAAGTGAATGAGTATTTATAGCAACTGAGCTGTTTAAAACAACAAACTGAAACTGCAGCAGCAACCACTTCACAAAGTCATATTCTTGAAGAAAGGGGAAAAAAAAAAAGATCAAAGATTTGCAGGCAGCCAGTTCTGCATACAAGTGGCTTTATCAGCTCTTGGCTGTGTTAAAGAGAGTCAGGCATCCTGAAAGAGAAAATATTTAATGAGGTGATGAATAACACTTTCTTGGCCTTAATTATAAGGATAGGACTAAGCAACAATAATTGTGGGATAAATTATCATCAAGAGATATTTCCAAACAAAAAAAAAAGCATGTCATTATCAAACAATTATTTTAAGGCTCATTTACATATAAAAAAGAATAAATGGAATAGTCCTCCCCCCGCTTCTATTTGTGGGGGTGGTGGAAATTTTCAGGGTGGTGCATGGGAATTGGAACGCGCTACACCCAATATTGCTAATGACAGACTAATTCTCCATAGATCACCCTGGGAATTATGTATTTTCATCCTCGGGCAGAATTTGACCCAACAAAAACTCCCATATCTGTGATAGGCCCCCAGTGGTTTTGATTAGTTTCATAATGGGGACATAAGGCCTAACTTCCCTGCCTAATTACCATTAGAAATAAATGGGAGAGAAAGTATATTTAGATTTCCTCTATAGGCTTCTCTATAGGTTAACACAGAAGCCATGGAGACCTGAGAAGCTGAGTCTGTAAAGAGTTCACAAGAACATGCAAAGATAGTCTTGAATCAAAGCATGTCTCAATAGCACATAACCGTATATCACCAGAGCAGACAGAATATGATTGTAGTGATTACTCTCAATGCAGAAGACGTTTATCTCACCATGACTTCATGCCTGCACATCTTCAGCAAGCAGTGGAAGACAATAGTAATTCTGGCCGGGCAAGAAACACAGGATTGGAGCTTCCACTTGACTAATGCAACCAATGGAGGAATGACACATGTTGGAAACACTACTGGAGATGAATAAAACGGCCAGATTAGATTTTCAAAAAGGCTCGGTTCTTGACAAGATCCCTTTTAGGTGCTAATAAATAGCCAGCGTCTCCCCAGAGCCTACCTGCTTACAAGAGCAATAAATAGACGTCAGCTGACAAGCATTTTTTTAAAATCTGGCCACTTATTTTGCTGTCAGATTGGGCAAATTCTGGCCTCAATTTTCCCTGAGTGACTACTGATTGCGAAAGGCCAACCTAGAACACACTTAAAAGGCCTGATTTTCAGACAAGAAGTGCTTAACTCTTCCTGAAAATGTGGTTCATTAAAGAAATATTTTAGGTTGCATCTCCCAAATCTGACACAATTCACCTGGCCACTTTAGAAAATACAACCTCTTGCATATCACACACCTTTGTGTGCATTTATGTATGTGAAAGAAATGAAATACATACACGCAGTCCCCAAACCATGTGTATAGAAACTTCCTGAGAAAATGAAACAGAAATGTGTGTCCTTCCCCAAGAGAAACACATTTGGCACCTAACTGGACAGTTTCTTGGTTGTGCTTAATCTTTCTCAGAAGGATTGGTCCCACAAACAAGATTTCCAGAATTACCTGACAGTGCTAGGAATTCTCGTGCTGGCACATTATGATACACGGATATTCACTATAACATCTTGCTCTTTATTAGTAAAAGAAATTTGGGTGTCAAAGCTGATTTTATCTTTTGCCCCTCCCAACCCCTGGAGGTGACTGTAAAAGCCTATAAGTTTTCCTCTAATAACTTTGGGATTACCTACACTCGATGACACACATCTGATGAGGGCTAGTACAGCCAAAACTCATCAGTGGCGCTGCTCATGCCTAAACAAGACATAGATGCAGCAGTGGCTCAGTTTCATCGATGCTGGATCACACACTGTAGCTGGAAAATAGGCAGAAGACAGCCAATGTGTATGATTCTTGACTCATTAGGATTATAAACTGCAAATAAATTACCTCTGATTGCACAATCCTAACTTGCAGCAAATATATATCAATGAAAAAGATGCTGGACAGCAAAGAATCAGATCCAGACACTACACGTGAACAATCCCAAAAACATTGAAAACACAAAGCCCTCGGGGCTTGATCAAAAATTCAATAAATACATTTTTTTAAAACTCCCACTTAGTCTATGGGGTTTAGATCAGCCCTTAGATTATGGGTGCTTAAAAGCAGAATTAGTTTAAAGTGACAAAACCAGATTAAAATTTGTTCCATTCCACTATCCTCACTTTGTGAAGTGCCTCGGCAATGAGGCGGTTAGCGCACAGGCTGTTTCACTTCTCCCTTTATCGTGCTACTTAAAATTATAGCCTTGGCTCTCAAGATACAGGAAAAGGCACAGATCCTATTTCGAAAGCTCCCTCTAGCTTTTCCCAACTGTTTGTTACCAAAATTGTTCCTGATGATCTGCTAGAAAAAAAACACAGCTTTCAGTCAAAGGTGGTCTCATCAGCTCTAGAGAAACACGAGCAGATATTGTAGAACCAATTCCAAGCAGGTTTTTAATTTGTAAAAGCCACAGTTAAGACAATGATAAAAGCTCACCCCCTTCTTTTGATTCCAGATCAGAGAGAGAGTATTTTTAATATGAACGTGACATAACCCTTCGATGTCCCAGAAAACCACACTTAGCACTGAATTAACCAGCTTCGTTCTCTAAGCCTTACACATACGCAGGGAGCTAGGACAGAAAGTTCATGGGTTTTATTTCAATTGTAGGTGTATTTGAAACACAGTGAACATGGGTCAAAATCCCAGTGAACAGCCATGCCAGATGGATATGGGGAGCCCTAAGCGACAGTTTGGGGATTACAAGGTCCGCAGTAACATGGTGTAGCTCTAGTGGCTTTGCTGGAACCTCTCTGTTTCAACACCAGCATAACAGCTTGGTCCGTCAAGTGCAAAATGATAAAGGACAATCATGCTGCACGTGAAGTGCTCGGACTCATGGCACAGATACTCCTCTCTCTCACTCCAGTGATTAATCAAAAGATCCTGGTTGCTGCTTAGATGAACAGAAGATATTAGTGTAAAGAGATGAAGAAAGAACAGAAGGAAGCGATTAATGTTACACACAGAGGCCCTTGTCTTTGGAAGCTGGGCTCTACATGCGGCCCATATGCATGCCTGCTTGTATACGCAGAGGCCAATCACGAATGTGTATGCACTTCCTTTTTTCCTTATAGAGGACTCGAGCATGAGTGGGAAAATTAACGTTTAATTGCCTATGCAAAGGTGCACACAGCCGTGGTTCGTGAGAATCATCCAAAACATTTCCCTGACACCTTAGGCCTGATCAGTTGCCTCTTCAATGGAAACTGCAGAAAGCACTGCTCCCAATTCTTCTCCAAAGCTGTAAAACATACATCTCGCCAACGGCATTTGTGCACATTTGCCATGAGACCAGAAATTAAGGGATTCTGAGCTTTCATCAGGACAGTTGTTCCAAATGGGAGAGACATGTGATAGCATTTTCCATTGAAAAAGCAATTTTGACATACAGTTATTAACTAGCTCTCGTATTCCATCTAGGCAATGAATAAACAGAAGTCTCTAGAAGTCATCAGACAACTGTCGTCCCTATAACCTGAGCTGCGTATAGCAAACAAGCCAATGAACTTAATGGGAAAACTCTTATTGAGTCCAGTGGAGTAAGATCAGGCATGGCTGGAAAAGAAATTAAAAGGTTGGATTTTCTATAGAATGAGCCGTGTGACTCCCTCCTTTTCCATTACCCTCCTTACTGACTCTCCCAATTAATTTACGGCTCTTGTGAATTACACAGATGATACAGTATAACCTCATCTTATTTCTCAGTTATTCTCAGGCAACCATGATTTCACAATATTAATCCAAACCACCACATATGTTATGTAATAAAACAGAAGTTCATAATGAGTTTAAAAATTGGGACTTTGATGGGAGAGTTAATATTGTCACAAAGACCACTACAGAAAGATTTATTATATTATCAGAGTGCCCTCAGACTAAAAGATTAAATACAAGAAGTAAAGTCTTTAATAAACTGAAGCAAATGCACAGACGATATCAAAGTGATTTGGCCATAAATTAGATCCATCATTTTTGCTTTGCAGGGGCAGCTGTGGGAATTAATTTCTTCTGCATGAGAATGGGTGCAAAGGAAAAGACAACCAGGCCACAAAAGCATGGGAATATTCCATAAGGAGCATTAAAAAGTGGTAAGGGTGCCCAATTTTGGATGCAATTTTAGTTTCACAGGAAACCAGAAGCCCTACTGTTGCAGCCAAGTGGTGCTGGCAAGTACATGAGCAAATACATGTGCACGTAGACATACACACACACGCAGAGTTTACCTCGTTTTAGTGAAACCACTGAGAATCTTCATTCTTTTTCACTGTCATTGGCACTGTGCTGTACACCAATGTGTGTGCACGCACATCATGTGCATGAACAAAAACAGAGGCCAATGGCAGGGGATCGGCAACTGGCACGATAAGTTGACCATCTGTAACATGCAAAGTGCTGAAAACAGACAGCATGGGCTCCAACGATCCTAAGCGCTCAATAAGCTACTGGTGCTGTTTCCCCATAACTTTGTTAGCTATCTCAGCTCGGAAATTAACTCAGCCACCCATGTTCAGCCTTGCTGATTTCAATGGGACTACTTACACAGTAAATTCTTATCCAAGAGGAGTGTGTGTGATTGAGCCTCAGGCTTGATATTATCATGTACGGCTTCTGAAAGATTCAGAAATACCCTTCAATTTCCTCCTAAGTCACTCAGAATCGAGAGTTCTCAATACCTTGCAAAACTGGGTTGCATCCATTTTGATGTTATACTAGTACTACTAGCAGTGATAGTAGCAGTAGTACTTTTATTATCACATTGACAACTGATTCATTGACACAGAAAATTGACAAAAGCTCTGACAGGTATAAAAAAAAAAAAGTAATAGAAAAAAAAAATCCCTCCTGTAAGTTCAACAGAACTATGACTGTGACTGTGATTAGCATGGAAATGCAAGAAGACAAGTCATCACAAGATACAAATTGGCATAGACCCGTTGAAGCCAATAGAACCACATCAATTCATGCCAGCTCAGGGTCTGATCCATTATAAATGCAAATGTAACACAATTTTTAAAAAGCAACATAGATCCAACAAATGCATCTTGATTCAAAATGACTAGCACTTATGGTTAATACACCTACAGTCAACTATGCATTGGTCTGTTAATGCATTTTTCTCTAGGAACATTTGTTGCATGTACACATTTTCATTTTCCCTGAGATTTCAAAATAGTTGGCATTGTTAACTTAGAATATTGCAAGTTAATTGTTGGCGAGAAAAGACAAATTACGAGCAGGGGAACTGTTCTGGGAGGATTTAGTGTATTTGAATAATTTAGACCCCTGCCGTTAATGTGACAGGATTGTTTTTCTCTTGCAGTAGCCTGCTGCTACAAGAATTAAAACTGTCGGGGCGCGCAACAGCCTGGGCTAGGCCTTAGTAATGAGCTTTATCAGTCAATAAATGATTTTATGCAGCAAATTAAACTGTAAATTTGAGTGAGGTGGTAAATATTTAGAGAATAAAGATATCCAGCTAATGAGGAGTTCTGGGTGGGGAAAAATGGAACGCAAATGTCAATCCTTTAAATCTTCAGCATAGTACGGTTTTGCAAAAAGTTTACTGCCACTGTCTTCTATTTTATTTTTTTACCTTTGTAAACAACAAGGGAACACTATTTCCATTGTAGTTACAGATGCTTGGGAGGAAGGGGGAGGTGGTTTTTTTGGGTTGCTGGTTTTTGTGCTTGACAGAATTCCACATGACTCGAGAGATTAAACAGCAACAGCCATAAGAGATGAAAGCATCACATTTGACTGGCTCGTGCGAGCCATCGGGCATAGCGCAGGCCTTGGGTGCTACTCCCAACTCTAGTTGCTGCCTCAGAGAACCTAACCAGTCTCATTTAAAGGCTTTAGGATCTGATTGTATTGTCCCTTGTAGCATGATATGACAGCTGTGATCAGCCGAGGCCCTCATGCCAGGCCCTCTTTGG
>NW_017728998.1:10734416-10746738 GCF_001723915.1 Gavialis gangeticus | reverse complement strand
CATTTGACTGGCTCGTGTGAGCCATCGGGCATAGCGCAGGCCTTGGGTGCTACTCCCAACTCTAGTTGCTGCCTCAGAGAACCTAACCAGTCTCATTTAAAGGCTTTAGGATCTGATTGTATTGTCCCTTGTAGCATGATATGACAGCTGTGATCAGCCGAGGCCCTCATGCCAGGCCCTCTTTGGAACAGGAAGCTGCTCTGGCAGGCTGACCCGTTCCACTCTAGCTTTTCCCCATTGGCCCAGCAGAGCCTACACCTAGTTCACAGCCTACCTCTATGTATACATATGCAGAAAGGAATTCTAAAAAACTTCACAGAAAACACGGTATCAGGCCTTAAAAGGCACATCTGGACTCTCGTGGCTGAATGCGACCTCAAGCAACAAGTTACACTTGTTCACACCTCCAGAAAAGCAGAGCCCGGGTGATTAGCACTGTTTCTTCAAAAGCAAGTGAGCAAACAGCCTATCAAAAAGACATTTTCACCCAAGATGTGTTTCTGACAGCCGGTGATTGGCCTGATGGCCATCAATTTTTTTTTTAGGTAACGTCTGGGAAACCCTCTCTTGGCAGGGGCATTTATTAGCAATATTAAGATTTTCTGTGGAAATTTCTATTGGGGTCAGAAAGTCATTCTTTGCTGAGAAAATGTTTCTATGAAATAATGGCAATCAGCCCTTTAAAGAATTGATGGCACTCTTCCCAAAGCTAGGTGTGTTAACCCCAGCGTCCCCAGCAGTTTCCAGCAGTAGTAACATTTTTCCTGCAATCTCAGCGGGATGCATTATTCTCTTACATTTTCTGACAAATCAAGTGCACTCAAAACCCCAGAGTCCAGGAGAACAATGGTTTTATTCATGCCCTTTGCAGGGACACAGCCAGATGGTGCAAGGTCAGAGGCTGCTGTCTACCACGACAAGCCCATGGCTACTGTAGACCCACTTCTAAAATAAATGAACCAGCTCAAGGACCACCACAAAGCAGTGAAGAATCAAGACCATAAACTCAATTATTTTCACCCAATTCATGCAGGTCTCACATAAGATCTAGTTCTCAGTGAGCACTCACATGGAAATCCTCAGCTGTCTCCAAGTCAGGTCTCTCTGATCTGGGGAAATACCCAGAAGGCTCCTCTATTATACTCAATTCAAGGCCAGCACTGAAACTTCAGGAGCTTGCTGCTATATTTAGTATAGCAAAAATTGAAAGGTTTTCCAGTAGAGTAGCCAACTAATCTGCTTCGCTAAGAGCACATCATCTAAAACTGAAAGGAAATCAAGCCCTAGAATATTCTTGTAAAACTCCACCGGACCCCCACGCTGCACTCCAAACAATATGCTATTAAGTGTAATAAATCCAAACAGTACCCATGAGATCAGTTTGGAATATCAGAATGCATGGGCACAGCCTTCATGGCTATTTTAAACACCAATCTACCCAACTGAAAGCATTCAAACTTCTGATATTAACTAGTTCTTGAAAGAGCTAATATACTAATGCAGTTGTTTTTAACGTGGAATGAAGCTTCATGTTTCACCTTCTTCATGCCTCACCTTGATTAGATTGCCTCCGTTTAATTACCAAATTCTGTTAAAAGACTTTTCAGTACAGATGTAATTTCATGCAGGTGTTACCTGGTATAATGAGGCCAGATGTTTCCACTGGAATAATCCTGGCTCATTTGAAATGTATGCGTGTGCTGCAATAGCCTGATTTCTACGTCCATTGGTTCTAACTGAAAAAAAATGGTTAACAGTTACAAGCAAGGTTAAATTTGGGGTTGAGGGCCTATAGCACCTGTTTTCTCTTCTTCCTTTGCACTGACTTCCTTTTCTATGATCAACTGTTACTTTGTTGTGGGTTTGAGCCCCTCTCATTTCAGTGTCTTTGATTAGTTCACCTGGTTGGCCAAACATGCCAAGATCATGGGTATATGGTGTAAAGATGCACCGATAATGAATGGAATAGGAAAAAGTGTTTTTATCTAGGCATGACTTCTGCTTTAAAAGCATAGCACTACTTGCCTTATGAGATCCATATATCATCTTGCAGTATATTGGACTGGAAGACAGCACCCAGCTTGCAGTTGAATGGTGCCAGGTCTTTTGGTGGGAGGGGAATATCAGTTTCCAACCTGCAAAAACTCTTGTTTTGCAAAAGCATGAGAAATGAGTAAAAATGTTTTTAACATCCTCACAAAATCACAACACCATCATTTTCACTGTTAGTAAATACCTTTACACAGTTAGAGATAGTTTATATCATAGGGTGTGTTTTAAAGGGGGAGCGTATTTACATGGATAGCCAAGGGAACTACATGCCAGGATCAACCATGCCATCACTCATTCCTTGTGTTCATGTAATTTCAAGTCCAATTTTATTATTATAATCAATACATACTGTAAGCAACATTAAGTGTCTTCTACTATTATAAAAAAAATAGGGAAGCCACACATTCATGAATGGAAAGCTTAATGTGGATAAATTACTTAACAGTTAGTCCTTCACCAGTTGTCTTAGCCACACTGCCTTTTCATCTGTAGTATCCCACATATTAGCAACATAGCTTTTGCTTTACTTCCCATGTTAAATCAGGAGTAACTCAACTAAAGTCAAAGGAGATACCTGGTGTACAGGTTGAGGGAAGGAACACGCAGTAAAAGGCAGGAGAGAAGAGACTTGGGCCCATAGACCAATTCATTTAACTCAGCGTTTTTCTCAACCCTCAAAACCTTTTGTTGCTCTTCCATTGTTGACCCAGTTTGCCAATACATCATGGAGCCAGAGGACTTCCGGCAATTCATCTGGCAGTGACCACACCTGATGGGAAAATGGTTAATCCAAAGGGTACGCATGGTGGGACTTGCTCAGCAAATTATTGGCAGTTTTGAGCTCACCGCGATGTTCACATTTCATTCCAAACCCAGTCTCAACCAGCAGGATAAGCAAATTGCTTTGTCAGTTCAAAGACCAGCCAAAGTGAGAACCTTTTTACATTTCTCCCCTATTGTTCTGTCAAGTGGGACGCCGCATGGATGACATAAAACAAAACCCAGAGACTCAAACTCAAGGGGCCGCAAAACTCTCAACAAGGAAAAGCAAAGGACTTGTGTGGCATGAACAGAAAGTTCACAAACAGCAGCAAACAAATAGTGGCACAAAAGGGCTTGCCAAGCAGATAGCTCCACATTTATTCTTTGTCTTATGGCTGACTGTTTTTTAATTAAAAAAACAGCATGGGAGATAAAAATAATCTTAAACCACTTTGACCCCCATCCTTGGCATTCTTATGCTTAAACTTTAATCCCTACTGGGAATACTCAAGGTGCTTAGGGTAAGCACCTACCTAAGAGTTGGCACAGGGAGGACTTCCAATTGCAGAAATAACCATTACTTTTTAATTAACAGCCTCCAAACAGACTCCTTCAAAAACAGTTGTTTTGTGATCGAATTCATTTGTGTTGGGCTTTGTTTTTGTTTGTGGAGGGAAGGAAAGGTATGGGTAAAACAAAGTATTTGTAAAATAACTAACACCAACTGCACTACTGTCTGCCCTCATTATTTCAATTCAGGCACTGACAGTACAAGACTTAATATTACAATAAAGCAAAACTGGTGTCAGCAAAAAAAATAAAGTTTCGATGACACACTGATATGGAACACTATGATACACTGGTAAAAACTATGTGAAAACCAGAAACACATAAGACTGCAATTTAATCTTTTTATTTGAAATATAAATATTGTTACTATCAAGCTTGACAGTATAGAAAATGTGTGCCCTGCAGCCTTCTGACAAAACAAAATTTATATTTAAAACTTCCTGAAATAATGCCTTTCATATGTGGGGTTTTGTCACATTGCAGTGGCTCTGAGCCTACCTTATGGTCCTGCACCTTTAATTATTTTATGCCTAGAAGACACATTTTAAATAGAAGAGGCGGGTTACAAGAGTTTTGACAGCTGGGGATGATTAAAATACTGACAACATGCACTATATAAAATTCCCTGAGGTTTTAGCTGGGTACTCATAGGAAAGTCAGAGATTAGAATCCAAAAAAAAAGTATTTTTACCCACCAGCACGAAATGTTCAGACCACTGGACTGTATTTCCCCCCTCCTATTCCATATAAACTTTCTTTAAAAAAATATCTCAAGGCCACATACTTGAAAATTGGTCAACAAATTTGATTTACTAATCTGTTCCCATTTACCAAATATGCAGCCAGGTTTCATGGCCAGCTGTTCTATATCATTTCTTGAATGGAAGGGAGGGAAGTTGTATTTTAAATGTATTTAATGGTTTTTCCCTTACAAGGGCGTTGTTGATTGTGTTGATATTCTGGCTTCCAGACCAATGTGTTTGCGTTTCATCTGGGGCAAAATATTGTTGTTTCTATACTGGAAAAAAATTGGCTTCTGGACTAGAAGCCGGTAAGTGCGTAGGTACATTCCTTCCCTAATGTAGGAAAATATACCCATTGACTTCATCTGCTTAAAGTTAAGGGCATACTTAAGTGCTTTAGTGAACTGGCAAGGATTTTTGTGGGTAATATCTTTTACTGGACCAACTGCCTGGTTAAGATAAAGTCAGCCCTCATAATCAAGCATGTTAAAACTCATCCTGAACACCTAGATGGTAATATAAAGGGAAGAGGTAAGTTGTAACGGTAAGAACTGTAGTTCAGTAGTTATAGTTCATAGGGATTTGTGTAAATCTTGGGATTTAAATAAACACTCGGGAACAAATTTGTACGATACCATAGTCTTGTCTTAAAACTATAACAAACTGCAGTGCCCATACATCAGCACAGTTAATGTGGACCATACCATACTTTATTGTTTGTTGGTATCATTATATGAATTCAACTGCCTAGAACTGAGATAGGCACCTCCCCAAACAACATAGGGTGAAAGCTCCAACCTGTGGAAATCAATTGCCAAACTCCCATTGACATCACTGGGACCAGGAGAGTTCAGCAGTAGTTTCTGCCCCCCCACGCACACACCTCCTCTGCCCCCCAAAAAACTGTCTGACATTGCATTCAATGCAACAAATGAGGTTCACACACAGGGAAAAGATAAGCAGAACAGCAATGTGCTCAAGTGGATTCTGAGTAGGGTTTGCAGCTGTTTGAAATATCCCTGCCCTTCAATTTTCTAAACGTTTTTGGCTGAAGAATGAAGTGAGTTGACAGATGACCCCTTAAGATGTGCAGCATCTTTCTGAAGGAAACCTGAAAGAATAGCCAGGGATAAGTGCAGAGAAAAGAAACAGAGGCAAGAATGCTTTCATTGGAGGAGTAGCGAAAGAGTCCCATGAAAGTAAATCAGGTGAGAGAAGTGAACATGAATTGCAATGTAGGCACTTGACTATTCACCTAAAACATTGCAAGCTTTGCCATGTAGTTCTGACAAACCTTAGCTGCAGTCAATGGACTTAAACCAATTTATGCTAGCTGACAGACTTGCCCAAACTGCAAAAAAAAAAAAAAAAAAAAAACATTTGCCAAGCTGCTTCTTCATGGGGGAATATGTTAAACTTACAGAAAATATAATTCTGCTTTTAAAAGATATATCCAACACAGCACATTTGATCCACTTGGATATAAAAATGCATTCAATTCTGACTTCCACTTATAATACTGGGGCCCCAGTAAGATATTCTTGGCGGTATAATGGAAGACGCATGCTTTTTCATTAAGTCAAGTGATTCCTAAATCTACGCCCTGTAGACTTTTTTCCTAGAAGGGAAGAAAGTAGTCTTTGCCCTGCAAAGTATATTATGAGACATGTATCCAAACTTATCCCAATGATTATTTCAAACAGTAAATGCCTCATGAGATGAATAGGGAATCTGAAATTGTCTAATTCATTTAAAGTTAATGAACAGCCTTCTAATTTACAGTATTGTGGCTATCGAGTGGATTTAATAATATTGATATTAACAACAGGTGGAAAGGACAGGAACTTTTTCAAATGGTACACTGCTAGTTACTGAAGCAGGAACAAGAGCCAAAAAAGGTGAAAAATTTGATCAGGGAAGTACAAGGACATAGTGGGAATTTATCGAGTGCCCCTAATATTTTTGGCTGGGATACAAAATACTTCTTTTCATTTTCAATATTTATAAATACAAGATTGGATCCATTGTACTATTAGGGGATAGAGTTTTTCTCTTCTGAAAATACACCCATCATGTAGATGGGCATGGGGGGGATAACCCAGAGGAAAAGTAGTATTTGATAAAAATACCATTTTACCCACAAAGGAAAACATTATACATCTGTTTGAAAGATTGTTTTCATAAACAGGTGCTTTCTTCTGCGTTTCGAAGATCTCAAATTGCAACAGACTGGCAATGTAGAATAGAGTCTTTTTTAAAGGCAACTGATCTGATAGATGGCAAAATATGAGCTACGAGCAGACTATTGCAGCAATCACTGTGATTTAAAGGGATAAAATGAGCAATCTGCAGATTCCCTTTTTGGAAATGTGCTCAGGAGAGTCGCTAACTTTCTGCCTGTGATCATTTAGGCTTGAACAATTTTGATACCAATGCAGTAAATGCCTGGTTTCATGGTTCATTTGGTAGTACTCTTATCACTGGACCACTGGAGTTCTAGACAGAAGCAAGAAAGTGTGAAAGTCTAAACCGCTTTGCTGCCGGTGTATTTATCTGATTGAAACATCTCCGAATGTATGTTCTTTGGGCTTTTTGCTCTGCAGAACTCTAAACTGGTGGACTTTTGGAGTTCATGAACATTAAATTGTATGTAGCATTCAAAGTTTCAGTTTCAAACCTCTATAAATAATACAGGTCTGAAATATAGGTATAAAAAGACAGTTCACTCGCATCTGAACACTGTAAAAGTACTGAAGAAGCTGGGTCCACCTTTGCTGACAAAAAGGTTTTTTACCACATGATGACATGCATTTTCACACTCTCGGTGTGTCTACATGTTCATTAGTTACAGCCCCTCTGTGCTCGTGTACAGGCACCCTCTAATGTGAGGTGCTAAATGTGTATTAGGCTGCCCTAATGCACAGTAGCAAAATCTCACACTTTTTAGTGATGCTTAATGCATAGTAGCCTAATGTTACTGTGCATTAACATATTAACATGGTTTTTAATGTGACACTCTAATACACAGTAAAATAGGCTACTGATCATTAAAGCACATGTGTAGATGTGCTCTATTTAAAAAAAAGTGAAGAGCAGACCACTTCAATTTTACTATGAAGTAACACTTGGGTCAAGCAAAGGGCCAGTAGTATAGTGCTAACCTTACCTAGTTATATTGGCTAAGTACAGACAGTCAAAAAACCTGTGGTGGAATGGATTCAATCCTTACAGGTTAGTCTAAACTATGTAGACTGAACTGATAAGGAAGTGAACAGACATTCACGCTTGATTTTGAATAAGCCTGCTGTGGCCCAGGCCAGACGTTGGGGGAGGCTAGAGCATACCTCCCTGCTTGGCTGGAGCAGACAGCTTAAGCTAAGGCTACCCACTCACCCTGGGGGGAGGAGTTTGCAGGGGAGGTAACAAAGCATCATGGGATCCTGGGGGAGTGTAAGTTAACTTGAATCTGGAAGCGATCTGGGACAGAAGTTCAATAAACTGATTTCACCTAAATCAGTTAAGTCTGATACTACATCCATCCAGGTTTATCTTAAACTGGTTTCAGCCATTTTGGAAGCAGTTTATGTGCACTGAACTTCTGTTGTGTTAAAGATTTGAACTGGTTTCCGATTACTTATACTGGTATACAGGACCTGTTGGGGGGAGGGTGAATTGGGGTGACCACCCTAAGCCCCGCACTAGGCCCCCACGGACAGTGCCATACAGGCCGCACTGCAGCTGCCATGCACCACCGCTGCTGAGCACTGCCAGCTTTGGCCGCTCACCACCTCCCACCTTCCCCCTGCTCCACCGGCTCTGGCCACTTGCCACCCCCGCCTCCCCCACCAGGCCCTGCACAGACTGATATGCCCTGGGCCCCACACACCCCCAGGGACAGCTCTGCTGGTATATGTATAACTTCTGTCCCTAGCGCTTGAGGTAAATGCCATAAAAGTTTCATCTCCATATAGGGTTACACTGTGAGATAATTAGCTTATCTTTTTATATTGCTGTAAAAACAGCTTATTCAGCCATGGAGACAAATCCTTTTTGTCACTATGAACTCAATCCATTGTAAGGTTTTAGGTTCCTGACTCCAGTTTGAAAGTCAAGCTGCTTGAAATACCATAAAGACCTTTTTTAAGCTTACCCTAGACTACGTTTATCAGCTCTTAAATCGCTTTGCAGTCCATAAGTCCATATAAGTCTATAGAATTATCATAACTTTTCCAAAGATACCAGAATCAGGAGACAGTTTGTCACAAAAATCAGCATTCCTATAAATCTGAGGATAGCATATTTACATCCCATTCCAGTATAAAGAAATAATGTAGTATCTTAGATGAACTATTTTGTGTGGTCCACCAAAGTCAAATATTAACTTACTAAGTAGCAACCACACTGTAAAACTAGTACCCACGTAACTATCTTAGCTGTGATGTACAGCAGTGTTTACCCATACTAATGAATATGATAAAAATATGAGAAGGATATGGAGTCCCACAATAAAATCGGAGGTTGGAAAGATCAGGTATTTCTAAGGAGAACTACTGAAATGGAACCAAAATGGGTGCCAGTCTGAAGTGTCAAGAATTAAGATACTGTTCCCCAGAGTAAAGATACAAAACTCCCATGGTGTGGGATCCACCAAGTAATAAATCCAGGGATGCATGTGTTAGAATCGTCATGTATACTCGTTCTCCACTCCACTCTCACCTCACCCTAAAATAATGTTAAAGATCAAAACACTTGTCTAGTTTTCAGACGTGCTGAAACCACCTAGCATTCCCATTCAACACTTCCGAACTTCAAGCCAGCAATGAAGAGAAGGCAGATTTGACGCCAGGGAACAGGCTGTGCAGACATCCGCATTCTCTAATTTTACCATCTCCACTATGTTGCTGGGAGTTCAATGCAAGTAGAAAGCAGGATGGATCAGACCATCTCCACCCTCCATCTGTCCATCAACACTATGCAGTCAGGAGTGCCAGCTCACCTCTATGTCATATTCAGAAGGCAAGAGGCAATTGAATTCTCTGCTTTTCAGCTAGCAGGCACCTACTGTAGATCTGAATCCCCAGTGGATTTGGGAGTTGTTTGTATGATGTGATGTTATCTGGCAGATATTTAATAGCACCAGAAATGTTGGAGTGTGTCTTTTAAAAAAAAAATCGTGCAAATTTAAGCATCCGGGTACCCCACCCTTGGGGAAATGAGTTATTGAAATTGTTGGAATGCAATATCTGTCAAAAGTGACGTTACATCAGTCACTCGTCCAGCTTTTTGTTGTTGTTCAAGTTCTCACTAAAGGAAAAGAATGTAATATATAACCTAGTGTCCTTGCTTTCAAACCTTCATTGTTATATATAGGATGTTGCTGAGTATTTTATGGCTACTGCTGTTTCCTACCCAGAACCTACTCAATACAGATGTTCAATGCATTGGTCTGTAAAATGCTTAGTCTGTTAAAGGAGGCCAGTTGTCAAACTCTGCTCCTTTTATTAACCTGTTTTCCTAATTCTTTACTTATATAATTCTTTATATTACTGAGCAAATCTCTTTCAGCTGATTTTGGACTTCCACAGTGCAGAAATTTTAAATGCACGTGCCAAGCTGTTCAAATTTTTGTGTCCCATCTTTCTTCATACAGGTAGTTTCACTTAATATTTTTTGTATTCAGTTATGAAAAAAGACAAGAAAGAAATGGGAAATAAAAAAGTGTGTCAGGCAGAGTTACAGGACCAAATGATATTGTATTCTGGCTTGATATTAGTTGGCTTTCCCAGGTGCTTAACAACTGTGGTATAACATAAAATTACCCCGTGGGAGTGGTCTGCTACTCATTTTAGACAAAGTAAAATAATGAATAAGTAAAATAAATTGACTAATAGTGTACCCAGTGTGTTGGTCATCTGACTCATAAAGGAAGACAACTTGTCTTTAACACACTTGTGCTAAAGGGAGCATGAAGGGACATGTTTTGAGCACATGTATCAGAGTACTTAGAGCTGTTTTATATGGGATGAAACACGGCTTATGAAACAATGAACAATGGCCTTCGCAAGCCCCTTCTTAGAGCCTGGCACAGAGAAATTAAATAAGCCCAAAATATTAGAAGCCAGACCACACCCTTTGTATCTAGAGCAATAAAAGCAAACGTAACTATAATTACTTTCTATCAATAAGGTAAGAAGAATTTATTTCTCTCTGCAACTCAGTGATGATTCTGATGGTTGGCTAGTTTTGCCAGTCTCTCAGGCAAAGTCTCCATTGCTTGAAAGGAATAGACACGTTTCTAAAATACCCTTCTCTTGCCTCTGGTACTCACCCCAAGATGCCTTTACACTTCTGAATTCTGTAGCATTTCAAAAGCAAAATCACAAAAGTCAGCTGAGTAAATCAAGTCAGTTGAGGCCCCAAAGAAATCTTTCTATTGTTTTCTTAGGGTTAGGGCCATAGCAAACACATTGGAAAAAAATCACCACTTTTATGTGGATTTTCCACAAGTGAATTGGTAGTCTATCTTCACACAGGGAGCTAAATGGTCCCAATTATCCACTTGCTCTAATACTTGGATATTATAGTATTACTGTGACTTGTGCCAGAGTTTAAAACATATCCTATTCAGTTGTGTGCCTTGGTGATGTATTGAAGCTAGAAACCCACAACTGAGAGTTCAGCACTTCTGAACTCCACTATTGAAAATTGAAGTACACTCTGCATAGCTGTTTCATGTGCTTTTGATGCGTGTTATTGATAGATCTTTTTGAGGCAGGTCAACTGAGACTTCAGCCAGGTCACTTTCCTTTGGCAACCGAGCAAGTGAAAATGTGATCAATTGACCGCACAACAAAGTAATATGCTGCAACCCAATACTTTATCATCACACTTAGTGCAGGTATAGCTTAGAAACACTGTGAACCTGGTGTTACTCCAACTTGACATTTCAACAACTAATTAAGAAGTGTTACATATTCATGGAATAAAATTCTGATATTAGAACACATGATCTGCCCTTATATTCAGTGGTGTGCCTGCCCTGTCCAAAAGACATTTTACATAACTCTAGTACAGCACAGATAGATCGCCCTAACACAACTCATTGGATGTTTGAAAGCACAAATTCTTCAACAGCATAGGCACTTACAGTATACAGCTCACATGTATGTGCATCAGAGAAGCTGTGTACATGGGGGTCCAAGGGTCCTGGCCTCCCTTAGGAAGAGGGCTGTCACCTGAAATGCATAAAACTTTCCATATGTCCATTATCTTAGGCTCCCTCCTGCACCCCCTCCTCCCCCGACAAAAATAAAAGTCAGAGCTTATGATGTGAATTGCATCATACAAATATTTGAAAATAAAGACTATCTGGAAAGTATGGCACAAAGAAAATTACTGTCCATTGATTTTCAGTGATTGTTCGATGCCTAGCTATCCTTTGGGATGCTGAAAATGTCCATTTCCATCTGACCTGGTGAGCCCAAAAGTTTATTCTTTATTCTGCAATAAAATTGTTGGGGGAAGTAAAATAAATTCACCTTAGCTGTAAGACCCAATTTTCAAATTTGAGCCTCTAGATGAAGGCAACTACTTACGTGCATGCTCATATCAGCACTGCCCTATGAGGCTGCTTTTGCAATTAAAACCAATGGTCTAGAAGTGAGAAGGACCATGTTTTGTTTCTTAATTGGGTAGTCACCTCCTTATGACACGGAGGTCTCCCTGGCCTTCAGATTTCTTATTTTTAAAATAGGGAGGACTATTATTACCTACTACTCAAGGGATTCAGGGGCTTGAGACCACCAACTTGAGAGATATTTAGCTGGCAAGTGCTAGAAGCAATCAGGGTGCCATTGTACAATGAGCAACTTGGTGCCAATTTATGCTCCTATCTGCAGTTTGGAGGATATTCTGAGATAGAAATATTTGAAAACATATAAATTAAGTTTTATAAAAAAAAATGGGCTCCATAAGACGATTAATGACATGTCATGCTAGAAAGTAGGGCTGTGCAAAAAGGCACTGTTCCATTTTGCATTGCATTTTGACGTTTTGATGGAACGGCATTTCATTTCAAATTTTGTTTCGATTCAAACCGCTTTTCTGTTTCGCTTTGTCAAAACAGTTTTGCTGATTTGGATGAAACTTTCAGGAACGGTAGCCCCTTCTAAGGGCATGAAGCCTGCCAAGTTTCA
>NW_017728998.1:10703506-10733729 GCF_001723915.1 Gavialis gangeticus | reverse complement strand
TGTTTTGAAGCTCTGTTTCATTTCAATTTTGCTGTTTCAAGCTCAAAACGAGTCGAAACAGTGTCAAAACAAAACTGCTGGCAAAATTTCGGGCAACCCTACTAGAAAGTGTAAGATGTTTTAAAAAGTAAGTGGTACATTTTTAAATGGATATAGATATTTAAACTCTGATCCTCTGAGATGTATATTGAGATTTGTAATATAAAACAGCAAGGGTACTTCAAGACAAGGAAATTAACATCAATTCACCATTCTTCCTTCCTTCCCATTAGTACATGGTTGCCGGAGACTTACAAGCATTCTATGTGGATCTTGTCAATGTTGCTTTTAAACAAATATCTAATCTTTTACTAGATCACAAATGCAAGGGAAGCTAAAAATAAGGCAGCATGCTTTTTCATGAGAAATAAATGAAGAGCTTATGTTTTGGTACAATTTGCATTCCATGCGCTCCTTCCGTGTAAAACTTTTTTTCTCCTTAAGTCATTTGTCATCTACTCACAATGACAGTGGCTTTTTGGGGAAAGTTAATAGCATCAGTTCATCTCCTTGTCAGATGAGCTTCTCACTAACATCAGATATATCCACCGTGCATTCATTACCTCTGGTATGAATTTGCTCAAAGTTACCTTACCCACCTCTGTTGCGTTATCTGTTTTATCAGATAGTTAGAAGCATGGAAACGCAATGCTAGAAGGGACTCTAAATCATCTAGTCCCTCTCTCTCACTCTAAGGCAAGATAAGGATACTGAGACCATCCTTAAGAGATGTTTATCTAACTTGTGGAACTCATGACCACAGGATGTTACAAAGATCAAAAGTTCAATAAGGTTCAAAAAGGGATTAGACAAACATATGGAAAATAAATTCACTAGAGGCTCTAGACACAACAATCTCAGATGCAACCTCAGCCTCAGGGTATCCTTAACACTATCATTGTTGATACCTGGGAGTGTACAACAGAGGATGGATACCATGTTTCTTATACTGTTCCTATAAAGATACCACTGCTTGTTTCTGTTTGAGACAGAATAGCGGGCTAGATAGATTTTTGTCTGACTCCTTATAGTAATGTGACCTGTCCTTAAACCCTTTTAGTGAATCCTGTTCTAATGCTTGCCTTTTCTTATAGTTGGAAAGCTTCTCCTAATGTATATTTTTGTCCTATTCCAATAGGACATTGACCACTATCTTCCATATAGCAACTTTTCATGTATTGTAAGAGTTATTCTGTCACTCACAAGACTTCTCGCCCATTCATAGTTCCTTCAAGCTGTCCTCATACATCATTTTTTTCTAAACTTATTATCACTTTAGTTGCTGTCCACAGGACTTGCTTCTACTTATTAACATCCTTCTGAAAAGGACATGCCCAAAACTGGGTGTACTGCTCTGGCTGAGACCTTACCAATACAGAGAAATGTGGAATAATTACCTTCCATGTCTTGCAGATAATCCTCCAGCTAATGCATCCCAGAATAATATTTGCTTTTTTTTCTGGAACAGCATGACATTGTTGACTCCTATTCATTTTGTGGTCCATTGTAACCTTCAACTTCACCTGACCCATATTTCCTTAGTTTGCTTAGGCAAACATCAACTGGGAAAGTAAATCATTGCAGAATTAAGTTATCACAGATACTGCTTCCCTTTGGATCAGTTATTCTGGCAAAGTAGGAAACAATACTGAAGTAATATGATTTGTTTTTGACAAACTATGTTGGTTGACTTATAAGTACCTAGATGAGAATAAGGTGCTGAACACTGATTCCTTTTTTTTAGGAACCAAAGGTAAGTTGATTGGATCAATAATTCCTCTCTCTCACCTGTTTAAGCACCACTTGTATATTATCTCTCTCTCACATTTTCAGAGCAGATTGTGTAAAACTAACAAGGCATATCTTCTCCCCCGAATATATTATAGATCACTGCTAGGGAGGTTCCCTATGATGAGTAAAGAGGACACATAGATGTCATGCACTCGGTGATTAAAATATACAAAAGCAAAGCTTTATAGATTGCCTCAGAGATGTTAGGATGTGGGCAGGACCAAAGGATGACCTTTAAATCAAGGTCATCACCCTGCATTCAGTAGAGCTGGGCGCCGAGTCAAGTTTGGTAACCTACATAATAGGATTGGGCAGTGTCTACACCTCCCCCTATTGTGTCACTAAGGTCACTGCCCTACTTAGTACTCTCTCTCACCTCCTGAGGGTCACATCGATTGACCCTCATGTGACACCTCTAAAACATAAAGCAGGCCACCAGGAACCAGTGTATGCCAATGGTGAAGTCACAAGATCAAAAGTCAGGCAAGCCTAGTTCTGTTGCCACCTCTGATAACCTTGTCTCCCTTGCCACCTTTTCCTGTTGTGCCTGGTTAGACCATATGTTTTTGGGGGCTAAGTCTTTCTCTCTCTGCCGGTATGAAGAGGGATTGGTGTGATGGGTCCCCACTTCATGAGGACCCTGGGTGCTATTGTCATGTCAGTAATAATAAGAATGGTGCAAGGCAAGTTATGGGACTACTTTTCCATTTAAAGTTCAGCACTTCTGTAAGAGGTTGCAAGACTGGGCCTCATATTTGCTCTGCGGATGAATAGAAATATCAGGGATTTGAAAACCGACGATCTGGAACCTTTAACAAGCACTACAGTCTCTTAATAAAGAACAGATAGAAATTGCTGCTTTTGCCTCCAACCTTGCCCCATCTGAATATCTTTAACATGCCATGGGAAAAAGAAGCCTTTATGAAGAGCTGATTCATGTGTTATGTCACTTGTGCACTAAATACTATGTTATCTTCTGAAATTATATAAAGAGGGAGGATATTTTTAGTAATTGTTGACTATTCGTGCCACTGAAAGAAAGTATGTTTTTCTGGGTACAACTAATTCTGTTTGTGGTTTCAGAAACCATTGCCAATATTTCAATAATATATACATTACGAACTGCTACAGCTGGCAAGGTGTATCCATGTTGTCTGTTCCAGGGAAAGATTTTGTTGCTTATTTAAAATGAATAGATTCAGAAGTGGAATCCAGAATGGAAAATGAATGAAGGTCAAGGAAAAGGTAATATTTATGGAAGACTAAGCATTTTAGTATGCTGTTGGCTTCAGGGTCTACTCTCTCCCCAAAAGACCAGATTTTATGCTCTGGAACACTAAGCACACACCATTTAACTTGCATGAATCTTCTAAAGGGAGACCTTCTTGGTATGTGTGGATGCGAACAAGTTGAAGAGAGTCCAGCAGAGGGAAATGAAAAGGGTTAGGGGGGGATATGACTTCTGAGGAGAAGCTGAGGGAACTGGGCTTATTTAGCCTGGAGAACAGAAGACTGAGGGAGGATTTAATAGCAGCATTTAAGTACCTAAGGAGTTGTTCCAAAGAGGATGGAGCTGGACTGCTCTCAGCGGTGGCAAATGTCAGGACAAGGAGCAATGAGCTCAAGTTGCAGCAAGGGTGGTTTATATTGGATATAAGGTTGGATATTAGGAAAACTCTCTCACTAGGAGGGTGGTGAAGCACTGGAACAGGCTACCCAGGGAGGTGGTGAACTCTCCAACCTTGGAGGTTTTAATCGCCTGGTTAGACAAAGCCTTGGCTGGAATGATGTACTTGGGGATGGTCCTGCTTTGAGCAGGGGTTGAACTAGACCTGGGTGGGCAATATGTGGCACACCAGGCCATTCTATCTGGCCTGTGGGGCTCTTAAAAAATTTAGAAAATTAATATTTGTCTGCCTCGGCTGCCTGTCATGCGGCCCTCCATGGCTTGCCAAAACTCAGTAAGCGGCCCTCCACCTGAAATAATTGCCCACCCCTGGACTGGACCAACATTTTTCAACCAATGGGTCACGACCCAAAAGTGCATCAAGAATATATGAAAAGGTCACAAACAAACTTAAAAAATAGATGCTCCTTTAAAGAAGAAAAAGTGTGGAAGTCTTTGCTTTTCCCTTGCAGGCTGGCAGAGTTCCAGCCTGTGAGGGGCTGCTTGGGGCCCCCATACCCTGTACACCCCCCTGATCCATACAGCCTACCCACTGTCCCACACACTGTGGGGCTGGGGCCTGGGGGCAGAGGGCAGTGGGTTGGGAGTGAGGGGCACTGGGTCAGGACTGGCCACTGATGTTTACAAATGGGTTCTGGGACAAAAAAGGTTGAGAACCATTGGACTAGATGACCTCCTGAGGTCTCTTTCCACCCTAATTTTCTATGACTCCATGATTGCCAAAAAAAAAGGGGGCAAACTTTTCCATTATGAATTCTTCTATGGTAGAAGCTTTCGACCAAAATAAAGTACTATGAAAAAAGGTGTAGTAACCCAGGTGGGAAGCTAAGTATTAGGAGCCAGGTGAATTTAATTGACAAAGACCTATCTATTATGGATATTTGTTACGAAAAGATAAAAGGGGCTTGGAAATCAGGTCACAGTCAGATCTAATGTTCCTGCACTAATCTCAGCCTGACACTACATACTACTCCATTCATGTGCATGTGAGCTTCAGATCTAAGCTGACTCACAAGGATACCGACTGCCCTTCTTGCAGAAGAAAATGATAATTCTTCTTAAGAGAATCTATGTTTAAAGGAGAAGGCACCTAACTACCAGATTTTAAACAAGCATATTAAGGAGTGCAGTAATTTTTCTATGTTGCCTGATCATTACATCCTTATGGAGAAAAACTTTTAAGATCAGTGACATAACAATTCCATAATATTATATACTAAATACAAACATATTTTTCCTTCTACTGAACCTAACCTGTTGTTAAAGAGAGACCAGGTTTTAACTGCAGTACATTTGCATGTATATGCAGCATATGCCATTTAAATACAAGGTAGCAACATGCTTTGGGACAGTTATTTATCAGGAAGAACCAGTTGTTCTGAGCAGGTTTTTAATCAGAATATCTTTCAGTTAATGAATCCCACTTGGAATGCGCGACTTCATTCGATATTCTATCACTGAAGTTGTGTTGTATTACAATCACATCACAACTGAAGTTAAAGAACGTAGCCATTTTTTTCCCCCTGAATCAGACACCTGCTATCAATTTGAACTGTATCTGATTGAAATATTTGTGCAGGAAGGACAAGGAATCAATTATTCATGAGAACTAAACAATGGACTGTATAAACACAGTTCATGAACCTGAATCCTTTACAACCTGGCTTATCCTCGGTACATTTATAAGGACAGTCACATCTCTTGAACAACTGACATATTTATGGCACGGAGGAGAGAAAAAAACCCAAGGAAACAAATGTTTTTGTTAAAGAAAATGTGAGATGTTTGGGGCTAGATAGAAGTTCTTTCTTCCTTGCTTGCCTGCTTTTTCCTGTATATATAAAAGACCTAGATGTTAACTACATTTAACTAGACTTCCCATGAGGTAGTCTTTTCTGACATTTCTGGCTCAGATTTTACTGATATCTGGGTAGTTCAGAGAAACGCTAAAACTATGTAATTTTTAAGCGCTTACCCTGAAGTGTCTGGGCTTTGGATTCCTAACCTTCCTTTGCAGTTTAGCCAAGGGTCTCCCACTATTAGATCCTCGGCATTATAAGCATGTGCACACTCATTCCCTGGCAAACTCTCCATCACTGAGTTTCAAGCACTGTGCAATTAAGCTCTACGAACTTTGCAAAGTTGATCGAGCTGAACATATGCTAGCAGCCCGCCTGTATCTTGTTATCTCATCTAAGCCTTGTAGTGCAAATGCCGCTGATGTCAGAGAAGGAAACACCTTTTGCTTAGCCTGTAGAAGGTGTAATGCTGATGTCAGAACAAAACAATCTGAAAGAGCAGGCCTGGAGGAAATCAGACTCTCCTAAGCACTGCCTTCTATTAAGGTCCTTCTGCACTCAGAGTAGAGAAGTGAATGCCACTGTCATGTTTAATACATCATTATGTATATCCTGATTATTATCTTATGGTAGTGGTTGAAATTTCAATAACAATATTTAAAATACATGATAGTCTGAAATTACGTTATCCGTATTTAAAGTCCCAGGATTACAACTTCTAGTGGCGAGTGCTTGAATTAATGTGAAATATAATTTGAATTAAAATCAATTTTCCAATTGACTTTCAAGAGGCAACCGGCAGTGTTTATTTGTTTTTATGGAAAATGATACAGGCAATTAATTTCTTTCATACCTTAAAGTGTTTGAGTTATAAAAACCTATAATGTAACATGACATGCTAGATGCATAACATTTGAGCTGATTTTATAGTAAGTGATTGGCATTTAGTGATTTTGATACCAAAATTTCAGTGATATACAAGGTGAGCGCTACAAATATATGGCTCTGCTGTAGCAACTATTCAGAAGAAACAAAAACACAGTTAAAAAAAAGGTTCTATTGTGTTAAATGTTATGCTAAGGGAAAAAAATATTTATTGCCCTGGTTATAGGCTGTTGCTTTAAAATGAACAGGAATGACAAGGTTATGAATTTCCCTGTCATGTATCTCTTTCATAAAATACAGCATTAAATTATAAATAAAATATATGAGGACTCTATTCAATGAGAAATATGCCTGGACTTTGGCACTACATAGCCCTGCACAAGGCCATAGAAACTGCTTAACATTGATTTTCCTTGGCGTCTTTTGCAGTCTCATACTAGCTTTGCAATGCAGAGGTAGATGTGCCCTCTATTGTTTAAGACCATTCACCATTAATTACAGACAAATGCCTTTTCTTAACAATTGGCTACGATTGGCTTATTTATGTAATGTTCATCTTTGATTGGAGCATCAGAGGATAGTTGACAACATGAAGGTCTCCATTTACTAGACCTGTCTCCCAGGTCTGATATACCAGTTTTGTATAGCTTTCACCACCCATTTATGGAAGAAGGTTTTGAGGCCAATAAGCTTCCCTGGTGCTATGTGTAGTCTTCATAGTTGGTTCTACTTGCTCACCAGTCCCTCTCTAATGACTGCTGTCTCCAACGTAGAAAGAGCTTTGAATGCATCCCCACCTACCTTCTAGTTTAGGATTGTAGGGCAGCTGGAGAAGAGCTTTCCAGTTCAGAGAGATGAACTTCCCCAAAACAGAATCTGACGACAACAATTTTCCTGAGGACTGAAAAACTACATCTAAGACTTCTTGAATCTGCAAAACTGGGTGAAAAATCTCAAGAAAAGCTAGTTTTTCCTCTGGCATTCCTGCATTTCCACTTCTGGTCTTGGCTAGGAAAGCAGGGTCTCAGTGGTTGGAACATAAGGCCAAAAGTCAAGAGTTCTGGGTCTGGGACTTTTAAGGCCAAAAGTCAAAAGTACATAGTTCTGATACTGACTCACGGAAACAGCTCAGGCAATTTAGTGGCACCCGATTCTTCAAGTGTTCGCTACTGTTGGGAGCCAAAGCTCTTAGATAACCAACTGTAGACTTGAGACCAGTTTGAGGCCCAGATTTTTCCACCATTTTGAGCACCCACACCCCCAAGTCAAGTCAATGGGACACTCTTCTAGCAGAGACAGCAATGTAGTGCCACGGTCACTTACTCTGGTCCGTAACTTAGGCAAACACTTGGCAGAATGAACTGGTTTCCTCAGCCTGTGAATTAGAAAGTCACAGAGCTATGTGGTCCTTCTGTTTTCAGGAACTTATTAAAAGATTTTCACCTTGAACACACCGACCTATGAAAATTAGGTCATAGGAGCTGAGTTTGGGCACCTAAAAGTATTTCACAATGTAGGTAGTTTGGGCCTTGAGGTTTTCCTGCTGCAAAATTGGAATACTACATATTTCACCGGGGTTTTATGAGCCACTGCTATTGTCTGTCAAGGAGTCCTGAGATCCTCAAGTGAAATTATAGTTTTAGAAATGCAAATTATTATTGCGACTTTGCTATAAAAATCTTTAAAAGAGTTGGTTAACTATTGACCAGGAGGCAGTGTTCTTCGCTTTTCAAAAGCAGTTTAATCATCATTATTCTCTATATCTACTGATTTGTTAAGCCACTTAATAAGCTTTCATTATCAGTTTCGTTCTCCTGTGCTGGTCTGGCCACTTAAGGGATGGCTGTTGAAAGAGGCATTTAGCTAAAAAATGAACATGAACATGTTTTTTTCCCCAGTGTGTGTGTGTGTGTGTGTGTGTGTGTGTGTTCACACACACACACACACACACACACACTTTGACATATTCTCTTTAAGATCTATCACTAATGGCCAATCCACATGATTGGCTCATTCGTCGAATGTCGCTTGAGAATATAAAACAAATTTGGCAAGACCCTGCCCTAAGAGTCAGAGGTATTACTCTCATCAGAATCAATTCTGCTCTCAGATAGGAAAGGTCAATGATAATTATGCACATGTATCTAGGAACGCAGTTTACCTCATTGAATAATATTGCCTCTTTACTAGTCATAGCTGAAAGTAGGCAGTCAAAGAAAATGGGAATTAAAAGAGATTTTTGTATTATTTCCCAGCCGAGCAAGCACTACAGTTTTAGTCCAGGTTTTCTGCTGAAGCAAGTGCAGAGCTCGAATGCATTTTATCTGCCCAGGATGGATATGTGTTTTCCCTTGCACACTCCAGAGTTCACAGTATGATGGATGTATATAGCAATAGAAGATTTTGAGACTCCAAAATCAACTCAATAAGACTTTTCAGATTTTTAATTTATTGAAGAAACATTTGTAAATAGAGTCCAAATATTAAATTTTAGATTTGAAAAAACTTGGCCTCTAGCTTATGTACAGAGAAGAGTTTAATTGTCTGCGGCTCTGTCTCAATCCTATGTAAAAGCTAACAGACAAGTTTCTCTGCATTTTTTTTCTTTGTTTTCCCCTCTTCTGCTCAGGCTGCCATGCCAGAGACCTTAATCTTGATGAGAAGCACTCCTCTCTAGGGGTAAAAGGTAATATACCCACTCTAAACATTGTACTAGTTGTTTCCACACCTCTGAGCAAAGACTCCTGAAAAACAATGTCAAATGGAGGCTATTACTCCATGAATAAAACTTAATCAATAATATTGTTACAGTTTAGTGTTTAAGTTTGAGGTAAATATGTTTAGGGGGAAAAAAGGAATGAGAAAATCAAATCAACCATGTCTTAAAATGCATGGTGAACATGTCCCTGGCCTTATGTCCTTTGTGGAAATTGTGCTTATACAACAGATAACTCAGCAATGAAGTCAATAACTGGCAAACTTGATACTTCCAAAGGCACTAAAGAGGAATGTCAACCAACACTGATGAGCAGCTTTGAACCCAAGGCCTTTCAGATGCCGCTTGACAAGTTAACAGGCTTTTCTTCCTCTGTAGAAAGGAAGCTTCGGAGAGACTGCATTTCTGTGAGTAAAATAAACTCATTCTCCAAGAGCTGTTGGGCCCATGCCACATGCCTTAAAGGGATAGGATTACCAGCCATTCTCAATACGTCCTTAGATGCTGAAGTACATTTGTGCTAAATGGTAGTGGGGGGCGGGGTGCAGGAGAGGGTGTTCTCAGTAAATGTGGGGTTTTTTGTAGTGAGGAAGGGAAAATAAGACAGGAAAGGTGTCTCGTGACTGGTTAAACGGGAGAGCTTTCAATGCCATTTAAAAATGGGGACAAAAAGTATTTTATTCGCATATCTGCTTTTCCTTTCATTTAGCACTGAGATGCTAGCTTAGCTTAATTGTCATTGTTCTGTTAGAACAGAAATATTTTATACATTATAATTAAAATGCTAGCAGCAAACAAGCAGCTAAGGGTGAAGTTGCACATTACACTTAGACCAAACTAAATCGGTGGAAGGTTAAGCAGTGGTTAAAGTTCGACTGTGTTGTGAGCAGTCACAGGTTAGTACCATTTCCTGCCTGCGCAGCTCTGACTTACTGTTAGAGGGCTGGCAAGAAGGCGTGTGGCTAAGGATGGTGAGCCAGGGCATGGCTATGAGCCAGGATACCTGGGCTCTAGCCCTTTTCTGGAGGGGGAAGGCTGGAACCATGCATCCTAGGATGCTGGAAGACTGCAAATTGCTCATTTGATCCATGGAGGAGACTGAAGTTACCCTAACATGAACCAGACAGCACAGGTCAGAGTTAACCCTTGCCTGAAGTGGCATCACTTTAAAACACTGAAGGCACTTAGCATGAGTTAACAAGCTTTAACATAGACACCTGGATTTTAAGCGCCCTTAGTATGGTTTAAATGTAGCCTGTAACATCACCTTAAGATGTTTTTCACCCATGGATCACAGGGAAGGAAATTCCCTTGCTCTCTGTATGCCTTGGCAAAGAAAAGTATTCCACGGATTGCAAACTTGGAGAGATTGAATGAAAGAGCTAGGGTTTTTCAGCCTGGAGAAGAGAAGACTGGGGCAGGGGTGGGGGGTGGAGAATTTGATAGCAGTCTTCAAGTACTTGAAGAGAGTTCATAAAGAAGATGGAGCTAGAGATAGACTAGCCTGTGACTGTAAGGAACAAGACTAGGAGCAGTGGCCTAAAGCTGGAGAAGAATAAATTTAGGTTAGAGATTAGGAGAACTTTCTGACTATGAGGGTGGTCAAGCATTGGGGCAGGCTACCTAAAAAAGTTATGGTATCTCCAACCCTGGAAATTTTCAAGATAAGGTTGGACAGATCTTGATCTTCAAGATTAAGTTGGACTTGGCTGGGATGGTCTAGTCAGGAACTATCTTACCTTGAGCAAGGGGATGGACTAGATGACAGTGCGAGTCCCTTCTAGCCCTAGTTTCGTATGATCCTAATAGTGCTGTTATGGCTTGGGCAAAATCTCATTGATTTCACTAAGTATTTTGCTCGAGTATAGATTGGAAATTCTGGTCCATTGCTGGGGAAGAATGACAAGCCAATTCTGCAAACTGTTCAGTTCAGTTCAAAAGTGACCACAGACTTTGAGTGTCCACATGAGACCTGATTTGTCACAAGTGTTGAGGAGCTGCAGCCCCACCTGAAGTCAGAGTCTAGCAGCTTTGAAAAACGGGCTCCAAATCGCACTCCATAGCTATGCTGGCAAAACTTCCAGCACGGATGCAGCTCTCTTGGTAAAACTTCTGCCTATTACCTTAATAGGTAGTAAATTCAAAACTAAGAAAGGGAAGTTCTCTCTCACACAGCGCTAATTAAATTGTGCAACTCACTGCCACAAAACATTGTGGAAGCTGACAGTTTAACTAGATTCAAAAAGGGATTGGACAAATTCTTGGAGAAAAGAGGCATCAGAAGCTATTGAGCATGGGAATTAGGGGTTAGAGGCTGCAAGTGGGAAAGGGACAGTGGAAACAAATCCTGGTCATACTGTGTTCACGCCCCCTTTTAGTATCCACTCTCTGCCACGATATGACACAGACTACTGGGCAAGATGGACCTTCGCTCTGACCCAGGAAGTGGCAGTTCTTATGTTCCTGTGAGTGAAGTCTGTTGGTTGCCCAACTATATTAATCTGAAAGAAATTATGCATCCAATTTTCCAGCCTGGCAAATCTGAACCAAACCATCAAAGTTAAATCATTTAAAATTGATAGGGAATTTAGTTTTAAATACAAAACTACACAAACAGGGGTGCTACACTAAGATTTGGTGCTTATGTAGATTGGTGTAACTCTAATGAAGTCAATGCAGCAACAATAGGGCGTTTGTAGATGGCATCTTAAAGTGGGTTTAAAGCCAGTTCAATGCCTTTTGCACCGCTTTAATGGCATTGCTGTTTGTACATTCGGTGGCATATTGCATGTGAATTCCAGGCTCTGTAGCACATTCGGTGGTGTAATGAACCTTAAATGACTTTGGGATGCAGCAAATGACTCTGGGGCACTGCAAAGTAAAATACCTCCGAGGAGTTTTAGTTTCCTACCCTACAGCTGTGGAGCGAAGTGCTGGGTTCTGTGCGGCTCAAGGGCTGTGCAGGCAGCCCGTGCAGGCAGCCCGACAGCAGCCCGGGAAGGCAGGCCTCACAGAAGGAAAAAAAATGGTGAGCCTCATCTTTTGTTTTTTTCCTTGGAGCCTGTCTGCCTGCCTGAGCTGTGCGGGGGCCCGGTGCTTCCCTCCATGGCTGCACTGCCCCCCAGGACTGCCCCAGCCGGGTGCCTGTGGGTGGGGGTCCTGCAGCTCAGGGACTGCTCTGCCTGCCAGCAGCTCACTTTCCCTTCCCCGCCACTAGAGAGGCAGGTAAGGACCAGGCTCCGACACAGGTGTACATGACACAGGGGTTTACTTTGCCCTAAATTGAAGCAGTGTTTTAAAAAAACCACCACTTCAATTTAGGGAGAATTAAACCCCTGTGTTGTGTACAAATGCCCATAGTTTGCATTGTGATACTCAGGTCCCATGCTCAGGGTCTAGATCCAACTAGTTGTCTATTATCCTCCTATATCACACAATAGGTCAGAAGCTTAGGGAGTTTGATTCTGTAGCAAAGAAAATTAGAAATCACCCTAATATTGATTACACAACTATGTGTTACAAAGAAGGGACTATTCTTTCTGACCGTTTGCAGAAACTGAGCCTACGGTTTGATTACCCTTATTTTCACAGTTTCTCCTTAGTTTCCTTGGCTACAAATGCTATTTGTGGCTGTAAATTATCCCGTCTCCCTTTTATCCCCAGTACCATAAACATCTATATTTAATTTTAAAATTACCTTTCTGGGTCTTTGGGCATCTGCGCAATATTGCCATCATGTTGTAAAACTGGAAGTATTTACAATTTGTGTTAGAAACAAAAGATCCTAGGGAAGCATGGGCTCTGCAATTTGCAGAAGTGGAATGCAGTCGAGCCCGGCTAAAGGCTCGATGGAATCTCCTGGAAAGTATTCTTTAGCAACTTCGTTGTTTGTGCTGAGATATCTGGTAGGGCCTTTTGGGAAAACATACCACATATCTCTAAGATCCAACCAAAATATCATCTATCCTGCCCTCAATGCAGCAGCCTCACCGACGAGGGAAAAAAAGTCTTCCACTGTAAATCACACTAACCAAATACTGTTTTGCCAAATTCCCTATCCTCTCCTCTGACCAGCGAGATGTTGTTTTCTCCAACAGGGAATCTGATTATATGACAAATTCAGGAGGGGAAAATTAAGACAGCATATCTGTGGTCCACTAAGAAATTATTCAGATCTTATTTCCTTCCATCTCTTTTCTTAGCACCAGGGGACTTTGGGTCACAGCTAAATAGCTTATGAACTCATTTCCTAAATTTTCAGCCTCCCAAAAGCTTGCTTTTCCCCGGATTATTTTTAATTCAGTGAATTTGTAACACATAGGCAGGCTGTATCCTCCACAATACTTTATGATAAATCCCATTCAACTTCACATGTATGGTTGCAAGCTTTATTGCTTAACAAACATTTCATCTTGCTCTCCCATAATTTATATCTGAATGAGTTTATTACAGACATAGCATTTCATTCATTGTGCAGTTAATTCTGTAACATGCTGCCTGTTTTCTGTATGGTTGCTCCACCATTATGTGCTTTCAGTACAATTGAATTTTCCTTGGGAGTTTTATAAAATGGTCTATGAATATGTAGCACAAATTGTATTAACAAGGCAAATGTACTTTTTATTTCTTTTGTGACCATTTCCAGTCAATGGCTGGTAAGAGAGCAAAAGCATGTGCCTCACTCAATTCCTAGTTTCTATTAAATAGAGCTACCTGAACAACATTATTTTAAAGGGATGGTAATATCACTTTAAAAAGAAATATGAGCTCGTCAAAATGCTGGCCAATGGTGTAGTCAGCTCCAGCAGGGAGTGGAGAACAGCTCTTTCGCTGCTGGAGGTTTTTCACCCTTTTGGTCCAGTAACAAGACCATTGATAGATACAGCTAGTATGAGGGTTCATCTATCACATTTGCCCATGCAGTCTCTTAACTTGTGCATTACTTACAAGTTTGCCAGTGCCTCCTAAAACCACCAGCCTTATTATGCCATAAACACATGCAACAAAAAGATGGCCCTTGCCCTAGAAAGTTTACAACTGAAGTATAAGAGGAGAGACAACAAGCAGATTCAACGATCAAAGTGTGGGAGAAGGAGCACATGGCAATAGAAGATTAGAGACATAATGAAACACTGCTCCCCAACTACCTGCCCAGCATGAAGTGACTGGTGGGTACCAGGGAAGAGATGAAATTTAAGGATATAATGGGTCTTGAGGGTATCTGTGGTAAACCTCTGCTGTGCAACTGAGCTAGGATAGGTATAAAGAAAGCGCTTGCTAGAAAATTTCCTTAGCAGGCATTGAAGGCTGGTGTTGACAGACCAAAGGTAGAGTACAATGGCTTTGTGTAGTGTAACAGGGGACTAGTTGGATGCGACTAAGCCACCAGCATATTGAACTTGCTGCATGCATAATAAAATCTTAAAAATGTGTACTGCCAAGGGCCAGGACCTCGCCTGGAGTAAATTGTCACCGTTCCATTGGCTTCAATTTCTCCATGATGATTTACACAAGTTGAGGAACTGGGCTGCAGAGAGAAGCATGGGGCCATTATTAAATAGATGAATAATACAAGCTGGGATGAATGCCACTAGATCTGCATAATTGAGAAGCGTAGGGCAACGGCCCATAGGGTCTTATTTTATCTAAATCAGATAAATTATTTTACCTAAATGTCTTCCATATATAAGACATTTTTTTTATTTGGTCTAAGTTAGGTATCCAAGATTGCTGGCATACTGCAAAAAGCTCAGCACACTTGGTTATAAGCAGCAGAATCTGTATCCTCTCTCACGGGCAGGAACTTATGTCTTTCCATTAGTTATTATTCACATGCTGTGGGGTTGATTCCTCAATGACAGGACACAGGACTGGAGTTTGAGTTCGAAAGCAGGTAATCTGGCATTGTCAGAGGAATAAGAAGGAATGGAAATTTTTTATTTTATTTCTACCAGGGCTGACAATCTTCATCCGGACTCAGAGCAGAGATGTCCTGCTGAACGTCAACGTGTTACTGACTCAGCCCACGTGGCAGTCCCTTTAGTAAAAATGACTAAAACATTGAACAGGCTGCCTGCCACACGGTCCGGAGAAGCCAAGAGCCATATTATATCATTCTGTAGGAGCAAGTTCTCATCTCATATGCACCAGCGTACATGTGAAATAAAGGATTTCCAGCATCATAAATGGGAACAAAATTTGACTTAAAATACCTGATATGGAAGAGTGACCATAAGGAATTATGAACTTCATTCTTGAGCTTGGACTACTTAAAATTCTCCCTTTTCTTTAAGCCTGTTACCTAACCATGGCATTTAAGCATCCTGGATAAATGCGTTTTCCCACAATGCTAACACCACCAATGACATTTATGGGCTAATCTTGTGATTTCATTCTCCATTCTTTCTGATGTACCTGTGTCCTTCCCTTTTATCTATCATGAAGTCCGTGAGCCACCTCAAACATATAAAATCATACTTAAAAAAATCTTCGAAGACCAGTCCCCGACTATTCTACCCTGCAGAATGCTGCATTATTCCCAGTGGGAGAGCAGTCCAGTTCTCACTAATCCAGTATCAAAAGAGGTTTCAGAGGTAACCCCACTTCAGGTGCAAAGCTAGTAGCAACGATGGCAACAACTGGCAGTGGAAATATGGAAAAAAGTGCTGAATCAGAGCACTGGGAAAAAGTGTTTTAAAGACTGATCACATTCATAATCTGAACGGCCGGGGCAGCAGATATGTTTAACATTAATATTTATTCTTGTGCTAAGATTTTATTACTACTTTCACACAGAGGGTCATGCTACCTAAGAGACTTATCCTCTACCACACTCTAATCGTCTCATAGTCTTTTAAAGTATTAATCCATTACTTTTCCTCATTTAACCTGGGAAGCAGGGATGCTCTATTATGTCCATTTTACAGAGGAGGCATGCACATACAGGGAGACCTGACTGAGAACTTCTCACAGAAAATTCAACCCAGATCTCTCCCCATAAGGCTATCACCTTAAATCACAAGGGTTTCCTTCCTCTTTTGTCATCTTCCATTAGTGTGCTGGACATTTTACAAACAGCTACAAAGACAAGCTCCCTACCCTGCCACTAAAAGACATGTAATAAAAAACAAGGTCTAGGAAACAACGTCGACACTGGGTGAGGGGGTGATAGGGATGAGTGCATGTTCATGCATATTGTCAATATGTCTTTTTTCAGTGTGCTTCTAGACCTTCCTGAATCATCATCATGGACATTGCACTGCCAGCAGACTAGTGTTTGTAGACCTCTAAGAAGTGGAGGGTCTTGAAGGCAGCACGGTGGGCTAAAGCCAACGCAGACTTCCAGGAAGGCAAGACAGCATGGAAAAAGGCCCAAATATGGAAAGACAGGGGTGGGGCAGTTAGAGGGAAGTGGAAACTGGTGCAAAAGTGAGGTGAGAAAGGAAGACGGGACCTAAGATGCTTCATACCAGGATGGTTTCCACACCAGGTAATGGCAAAAGCCATTCATAACCAGTCACATCTAGGTGGGACTCTCACTTTTCAGAGACCAGAGGTACTTTTAGATGTGCCACACCTAAGAAAAATTACAGCCAGCCCCTTGCTAGTGAAAAGCAAGGACTTACGTGTTTGCATTCCCTTCTCCAGTAAAAGAATATGCAGAACATTCCTCAATCCAGTCTTCCTCAATGCAGAATATTCTTCAATTTCTGACCCCTTTCCTATCTCTTCTGTAGATCAGATGTGTGGAAAGGCTCAGAATTAATTGTGTGGATCACCGAATCACACTGATTCCTTATTATATTCCACTGAAAGCAATCTTATTGTTACTTTACATTCGTGTTAACAAAGAGCCTGAATGAGATATAGGGAAGAGATGTGATATTTTAAATAAATGTCCAGGTAGTGTGCCACAGGGGAGCTTAGGATCAAATGAGGTTTTATATTTTTATGTAGAATGTAATCACTTTTTTCATGATTGTGGCTCCTACATTACTGTTATTAAAGAGTTTATTATTCTATGGGGGATACTGCTCTTTCGTATTACGTGCTTATAGACTAAAAGAGATAGTGTCTTCTGATCCCTTTAAATCACAATAAAGCCATGGAACAACATTGTATTGTAGTATTAGAACTGGCAAAGTGTTCGACGTACCAACTCTGATCATGCTGCAGGCAGGCTGTTTCAGATCTGCCTGCATTTTAAGATGAAAAACCACCCCACTGTTATTACTTGGTCATCTGCTTCACAAACCTTAATGTCTCGTAGCAGTTAGTGCATATTTAGGGAAGCTTGCCAAATGCAGAGAGAAGAAAACATCCAAAAAATTACCCAAGAAATTATCCAAAGGGAAGTCAGTGACCTAACAGGCCAGGTACATGGATTTAAAACCCTGCAGAAAACAAACCAGTTAAGTTAGGACTCCCCCTGGGCACAGCTGTCATTTATGCAGCACGTCCACCTTCAGCCCCCACCACAACCTTGGTATGGTTACAGGGCCACATGCACTCCCAGGAATTAGTTTTGAATAGAGTATCCAATACATTAGGCAAACACTGGTTTACTTCAGCATCTCCCTTCACTCTCCATGGATTTGTCCTTCGAAAACAGCAAAAGGTTTGTTAGTAGAAAGCGCAACAGCGCTGCTGATATATAGGCAGCCTAGTTGAACCATTCCTGTCCTTCTCCTCCCCCATGTTCAAGTAGTGCGCAGTCTTCTTTTAGCTAGGAAGGTCACGCTCTTAGGTTAGAGAGCACAGAGGTGGTTAGGCATGTTAGTCTGAAGTCAAAGAGGCATGAGGTTTTGAGAGGCAGCAACATTTTTTGTCCAATGCTAGCATCCCACTTGGTAAAGAGTTCGACAGCCAATGGCTCAGTCTCTGGGACCAGGAGAGAGACAGTCTGCTCTATGACCCTGCATTTTTCCTGTCCCCGTTTCATCCTGCTGTCGCCAAGTAGAGACCAACAACCAGCAGTCTCTTGTGCCCCTAAGATTGTAGAGCGAACAGCTCTACTATTATTTTTGTCCTTTATGCGGCCTTGCCAGTGAGAATAAAATTGCTTGCTCAGCCATTTTTTTGTGCAAGTCCATAGGCCACACACAAGCTCTCTTAAGCCACAGCAGAGTCTACAGAAGTGCAAACAGTGCAGCAAGAATGTACAATGGACTGAACATTTATCCAAATAAGAGTAATACTCGTAGCTGCGCCAACTTAATGAAAAAGTCACAAGGGCTATCCATCCTCACGGTATTGGGACTAAAATGATTACCAACTGGGACCACAGAGGAATTCTTTCCCTCATGGTACGACTAACACAGCCCAGCTGGCCAAATGCATTATGGAGATTTTCATCATCTTTTGAGACAAGATACTGGATCACATAGTCCAATGGTCTGCTGCACTAGAAAAGTAAGACATTTTACAGCCCACACAATCCATCTCCTTGCATTACATTCCTTCTGTGCAAGGAACATGAAATTCATATTTTATATGTCAAAAAGTAGCCTAGAAAAAGCGGGGGGGAAGGTTTTGAAGGTCAAAGGAGGGACTCAGTGAAAGAACTCCATTTGTGGTCTTAGCAAATGTCTCCAAGGCTTGAGATGAGCATCAAATCCTGTTGGTTAGAGATAGAAATGCATTGCTAGGTATCTAACAATGCTTGCTACCAGAGTGGAGCTAAATTAGAAAAACACAGTTAGCATGCATTTTCAGCTGCTCTTCACCATAATGAGAGAAAAAATAATCTAGATGAACATGCCATCAATTCTTGCTTTTGTGCCTATTCCATGGTCAGGAGTTTACTGTCAATTTGGCTATTAGTGAGGATGGATTTTCTACCTTATTATATTACAAATAACACCAGTGTTTTAAAGACCATTCATAAGCTCTGTTGAAGGTAACAGGATTCCTTCCATTGACTTCAATAGGCAATCGACCAGGCCCAAGATAGTATTATTGGAAAACCATGGTTAAGTAACTCATGCTTTGAATAATATTTTAGATACAACAGATTGAAGACAGTGAAATATATATTTCATACTATCTCAGTAACTTCCCACCTTATCACTTGGCTTAGCGATAGTATCTTGCTCAAAAAATACAGCTGGATGATACTATTGTCCCTTGAAGCTTAGATCAGCTCACTGATACCATCTGGTTTAATATACGATAGCTCCTTTACATTAATTTTCTGGGTAAACATAGAAATCCAAGGGCAGCTTTCCATGAAAACACCCACTGTCCACATTTGTTCTGTCAGTCTGTTCTATTTTCTTCTTTTCTGCACCTTTGCCATTATAAGCCCAGGGCAGTGGCCTAACCTTTTTTAGAGAAAGAATAATAGTAAATCTGCATGAAGTTCATGATGATTAGTTTCTCTTGGAGCTGGGCCAAGGAATAAGCCTTTTTCCAGTACAGACTTTATGTGTAGGTTCAGTCAAGAATTCATTTATTAATCCTTCCTATCAAGCCTGGATTAAGCAGTTCAGGGGCTTGGGTGACAACAAGTAACTGTGTCTTGTGATGTGCTTCCCAATCCACTAGAAGTTATTCCCCAAACTTTTTCAGTGCTCTGTCTCCATTTAACTACATAGGCCTTTCTAGGGTACCCATGACAAAACATCTATGTGAGCTTTGATCTTTCCTACAGAAACATGGAAGAGGAGTGTTCATTTCTTTTCTTTTTTTGTAGCAGAGACCACATTCGTTAACCCTCTGAAATCCTTGTGCAACTAAAAGCACTGGCTGAGCCTTGAAGATCAGTGATTCCTTGGTTAGGGCAAGCCAACCAAGGGATGGTCCTGCTTTGAGCAGGGGGTTGGACTAGATGACCTCCTGAGGTCCCTTTCCAACCTTCATTTTCTATGATTTCTGGGCAATTGAGGTGCCTCAACTCTGTAGGTGCCTCATTGTCTCACTTTAAATTCCCCAGATGCTCAGTGTGTTCCCTCCCTGCTCCAGAGGAAACTGCCTCTGGAGAATGCATTAATCCATTATGGATTCCTGGTACTCCCAGCTTCATTGCAAAAGCCAAGCTTGGGGTGGGGGAGAAGTGGAGAGTCAGTTTTCTGGCTTTGTATCAATCCCATACCTTAGTTTGTCCACAGATCATACGATTTCCTACTCCCATGTGGTTCAGTTTTGGTCTGCTTGCTAATTTTTTGCAAGCTGCATGGGCCTGGAGATTGAAACCCAAGAAAATACGTTGACACAACATTTATAAATCTGACCTACCTTGGTTTCACTTTGAATTTCAGGTTTGAAGGAAAAAAAAACCCCCAACAAACCAAAAAAAGCAATATCCATGTTTCAAAGCCAAATTGGGATAAAAGAGCAGCCTTTTGCCCGGCTGTGTGGGACAGCATATTTTGTTGCAATTAAGTCTGTGTCAATTTGAGTTGCAAAATTCACCCCACCTGGTCAGGTCTGCTTAAAAGGTTGCTCTGCCTTTCAAACACAGCTCAGCTGACTTCTAAATGAAACCCCCATCTAGGCAAGATTTGTGGCAAACATTTCACACAGCTCTAAGGTTCGGTGAGCTCTTTCTGAATTATTGTTGTTCCAGGAGGGTCCTGAGGGATTTGGAGAGCTGCTGCGAGGTGATGATATCCCTTGTGGAGGACTAATAGACTGTCATTGTTTCCACTGGGAACAATGAAGGTCAGAAGTGCCAGCTAACCTATGTTAACATGCAACTTCCTTGCACTGCTCAGGAACAGTGTTGAAAATAACACCATGCCTGTATATCTTTCAGTGCCATTTAGCTGTGATTGTGTGGAATCAGTACTAATAATGTACTCTTTTTATTTGCTTTAGCTCTGTAGGCTGGCAAATCAACTCAACTCAAAAACCCCCACAGGGTCCACTAGTCAGGTCCTTTCTCAGACAGAGGTTTTATATATCGGGCAAAGAGAGGAGCTAGTATTGAAAATGGAAAGAAAATACCCCAGCTCAGACCATCGGCCCACCCCCAAACACATACCTAACCTCTTCCCACTTGAACTGTCTCTCCACCTTGTTTTGCAGCAGCTGCTTTTATAGCCTTACCCTGCAGCACCTGAGCAAGCTAAGTTAAAGCAAGCTTTAACCCCATATTTCCCAAAGCCTTCCTAAATGCCTTTGATTTTTCTGCTCTTTTTTCCCCTCTGCCTTTTTTTTTTTTGAGCCCAGTCCAAGGCTTGTAAAAGTCAATAGAAGCCTTTCATTAGAGTCAGCTTGATCAAGCTCCCCAAACTGCCAAGGGCTGTGGGTGAACTCTTCATCACTGGAAATTTTAAAATCAGGATTGGATGTTTTTCTAAAAGATGTGCCCTTATTGAAACAGGAATTAATTCAGGGAAGGCCTCTGGCCTCTGTTATATGAGCGGTCAGACTAGGTGATCTCAATGTTCCCTTTTGGCCTAATAATCTATGAATCTATGGAAACTCGAGTTTGACTGATAGCTTCTGTGCCCTCCAGTGCCATTTGGTATTAAACTCTACCATATCTACAGGCATCTGTTGATCTGTGTGCTTATTTCCTGATCTATCTACTGCTGCTTTCCTCCTTATTCAGTCACAGTTATGTGTGTATTCAGTGCATATTGGAAAACCTACACAAGCAAATGTAAAGCTTGTGGGGGGGGGGAGGGGGGAGGAAGAAAGCAAAAGTTTTAATAGAAAAATTGTAATTCATAAATATTATGACTAGAAGGGAAAATGAACCACAGCTTGATCACACAACAAGAATAGCAATTAGGTGCAATCGTTGGATTTGGTTTAGGTATGCAGCATACGTAGGTAAATACACTGAATGCTAATGGTTTTATAATAGTCTTATTAATTCACACACATAGTTAATATTTAAGATAAACTCCCCATCTTTAGAGTAATTTATGCATTCCACTTTTATAGAATTCCAATTGAATGAATATGAACATAATCATTTTACACAAATGTTCTCTAAGGAGTGTGCAGAGAGTATGAAGCAATGCAGAGGCTCCCCACAGCTTTATTCATAATGGATCAGTCTATTCATTCCTTATTAATTTAATGGAGTACAACTGAGCAGCCTAGCAGCTTGAGCTTATGAGTGTTTCACAAATGGGGCTTTTTGCCTGTAATCGCTTAATCCTACTGGCTAGGCCTCATAAATTGAATAAAGGAGTGAACTAGGTTTTAATTAAGTCTAAGGAATGAGCTTGTCTGAAAGATACCACAGCCTCTTAAAATCACTGTGGTGAAGTGTGTTTGTCCAGCACCCTAGCAGTGTCAACCATCCTAGGCTAGGAGGACGAAGACCAGTTGGCTTTGAAGTAGGATATTTGTTAATACATTTTTTTTTTAAATTAAAAATCTGTTTTCCACTGGTGTTCAGTCTCATTAAATCAGTGCTGTCCAAAAGCAGAAGGGAAAGAATTGCAGCAAGCTTGGTCTTTGCTGGACGCAAGAGTATTTCTGATTCATTCATTACATCTACTCCCATAAATTAGCACAGGGAAAGGCATGTATTGACTGCCTGCTCATCACAAGGACTGACATTTGATCCCAAGCTCTTTGTAGCCAGTTATAGTTATATCCATTTAGGTACCATTGAGGCACGTCGCGACATTTGTATGCCAACTCCCTCCCCCCCTTCCAAACACATTCTCACCTGCCACCTTACCCTAGAGGTGCCTCAACTCAGTAGGTGCCTCATCGTTTCACTTCAGAGTTTCCCAGATGCTCAGCGTGTTCACTCCCCACTGCTTGCCAATAACCCACCCAACCTGAACAGCTCAGTACTCACCTCCTACCTAAGGCTCTTGGGATCCAGCAGCTAGACATCCCTCTACCTAAGTCCACTGACAAGTCAACTGGGTAGATGTTCTTAAGGCAAACTTAACTCATAGAGGCAAGATCGGTCCCTCAAGAAACACAGTCGAAGGCAAGTGCTTTTGCACGGGGCTCACTGGGGGTGGTGTCCTCATAACTGCATAAAAGAGGCAAGGATGTTTGTGGGGCAGTCTCTTTTATTGCATAGCTGTGACCTGAAGGAGAATGCATTGTATTTGAAAGCTTGTCTAACTGCATCCAAACTATACAGCTGGTCTAATAAAACATCTCACCCCTGCCAAAATCCTTGCCCCTCACATCTTTCCTGGATCACCACAGCTACAACATCACTCTGACACTGCCATATGATTGCACAGGACTTAGTGCTTTCACCCAGGAAGTGGGGAACCCATGTCCTAAGGACACCTCCACCAAAGGGAGCTCCATCCTCCATCTCCCAGGAGAGTGCTCTAACAACTGCGCTACCAGTATGGCTGGGTGTGAGCACTTGGCACCCTTCCTGCTGAAGCCACTGTGCAGCCAAGGTGGGGAGAAGGGTAGGCAGAGGGTGGAGAATGAGAGCCTGGATCTGTAGCCTAGTGATTAAGGCACTCATCCAGGCTGGAAGAGCCCTGGATGCGTGGCTTTGCTCCAGAGACCGTTCCTTGTTCTATTTTTTTATACTCATCAATCATGAGATACAATAGGAAGATGAGACAGGTTTTGGACTCTGCCCTGGGAATCAGGCACCTTAAACGTAGGCATCTATGCATTAAGTGAGGCAGCGTTTAAGTCCTCTATTGGCTCTCATTTTACTGACTGTTATGTAATAGGAGTAAAGCCTTAATTAAGAAATCAGCATCCAAACCTTTATTTTTTTACATTCATTTTGTAAGCACAGATACACAACAGGATTCTGATGAATCGCAAAGCCAGTACCAGCTTGCAATACATAGCGGGGATTTCTACACAGGCTTTGTGCTTCCTGATGTTGCTGACTGGTTGCATGAAGTTTCTAGGCCAGGTGCTGAAAAAAGCTGGGCTTCCAAAAGCTCTCCTTTAGTTACCTATTATTAGTTCCAATACAAAGCGCATAGAGGTCCCAACAGAAATCAGGCCCCTGTTGTGTTAGGCACAGTACAAACACAAATCAGAATCATTTTGAGAGCTCACCGTCCAAACAGTGCCTAGAGGAAAGGGATCTATCTGAGGGCAATCATTTCTTCCCCCCCCCTTCATTTTCTTTGCAGACATTTGAAGATCAGGGGTGGGAATTGCAAGGCCGGAAAATTACAAAGGGTCATTTTCCTGGTTTGCTTGCAGTGTGTTATATTGAATTATATTGTTTCCCCTTCGTTAAGTGTTGTGATTAATTTTATTGTGGCTTTAGGTTGGGTCAACAGCAGGCAAGCTGGGGATCTGAACTGGCCCGCAACCCTGCCTGAACTGCCATAGGCTCCCAGACCTACACCTCTGTGTCAGTGTGTGTTCACAAATGTTAAGTACAAATATAAATGAAGTAAAATAAAGTAAATGAAGTCAAACCACTAGATTTTCAAGCATGCTCAAAATTGTGCTCCTCTTTCTTGTTCTCAGTATGAGCTAAGGGACTCCAAGCACTCTTGAGAATCCAGCCCAGAGCTGTGACTATAAGAATGATACCAAACTCTATCAAAAAGCTGGAAAATACATGATTTCCTGACCACCGTCAAGTTTTATTTGCTTAACAAAATACTGATAGGGAGGGGGATTAAAAAGGCACACTTCTAAGTAGTGGGTGTTTCAGTTTAAAACTGCTTCTTCCAGAACGGTGACAACTTCAGGCATCTTGCCAGGGTGAGTCGGGCTCCAGTTAACTGTAGGCAAGTCGTGACAGGCTGGAGGATTCTGGGCGTTTGTAAAGCCTGTTGTGTGCTTTCTATTATAGTAAAATGGGGTGAAAAATAAAGTTAAATGAGCACCAAACGTCCATGCTCCAATGTTGGTGGAAGTTGCATTCCTTTAAAGAGCTGTTACAATTGCTTAACCACCGTTCTTTAAGAAAATAAGAAGCATTGGTTTTTATCCCTTTTCACTAGATAACTTCCTCCAAGTGCCAGACTGAATGCATCAATAGCGTCACAGTCATTCCACTTCCCTTACAGACCATGACCCCACCCAATCCCCCTTTGAGCCAACCACGTCCTTAGCCCATTCTTTCACCTGCAACCAACAAGTTTCCTCCTTTGCCCCCTGCAGCAGGTGGCTTCTTGGCTCTTTTTGTCATGTGGCAAAATGACATCCATCCCTTTTCCTTCACTGGAATGCTACCACGGCAGACCTCCCATGCAGCTCTGGATATGCCATACTATGGGCACAGGGAAACATTGCTACAAATGCTGAAGCATCCCAGCTTGTGTGCATATAGATTTGGGAACAGGCCACGTGGCTGTCAGTGGAAAGGATCAAGCTCCCTCTGCATTTTCAATGTGAATGGTTTATTGAGCATTGCCCTGAAGTGCTTTTTTAATAAGTGGAAAACTATAGGTACCTTGCCAATAGTCTTCTGAATAAATGCATAAAGCTCTCTAAATCAAAAGCTGCATAATCAAAGTGCCACTGATCTATTTTTAAAAATGTCAGTTGATAATTCTTTTGCATTTAAACCAATGGCACTTACAAAAGATAACATGTATCAATAGACCGTATGTTCAATATTTGCCAAACCACCGCAATATTTTTGGGTGTTGCTAACATGGATTTATTGATTGATTTGCACTCATTACTTAAAGAAGATGCTCCCAGGCAAATTACATGCTCTCCGACAGTTTACAAAGACCGTCATTCAGTAATTGAGAAAGTGTGCACCTGCTTTTGAACAGTTGTCAGGCTGAAAAGAAAAATAAACACGAAACTCAGGGAAAATGTATAGAAAATGTCTGAACCAACATAGGATTTTCATCACATTGTTAATTGTTAATGTTAATGTGTTTCCTGCATAATTCCTCTGTTTTTCATCCTCCTGCAAAAGAAAAGTGCATCATCAGCATAAACGTTAAATCTGCATCAAAATTAGTCATGAAATGCTAATTTGTATATTTCTCTACAAAATATATTGCAGATTTCAGTGAGCACTTAGCATTTGTGACAAGAAAGGGGTCCAAAGCAGAGAGCCTCTTAGCAGCACAGTACATCTAAGGAACACTCATTGTGCCTTCCCTTTTCCTGACAAAATCAACAGAGTAAAACTATTTCAGTTTGGACACAGGGGCTAAATTCTCTTTTACTTTACCCTGGGATAACCTCACAGCATTCAATGGGATTGCACGGGGAAAAATAGGAACAGCATCTGCCTCCCTCTGCACTTCCTACACATTCGGTAGTCAGTTGCACTGAGATTCTCCATAATTTATATGAATGAGTCAACAGCAGAACAAATCTTTGCTAATATCTGATCTAATTTGTAGGAAGCCAGGAAGCATCGCTCATTAGGAAAGGAGATGGAACAATTAAAACACAGTTGTGACACAGTCATCACTGCATCCAGATGTTCACTAATATATTTGAATAAAATCTAAATTTGCAGTTCAAGCTTGTATAACCGTTCTCGTCCTGTTGTAAATCCGTTGAAATCATCAGAGGTGAAAAAGGGCCCTTGGGTTTGAAAAGGAGTAGGGGCCAAATTCTGCCCATCCCTATGTTTATGTGGTTCAACCGGGACTTGGATTATTGTACTTAATAATGTGAATCGTGAACATTACTAGTCAATGAATAATTTGGAAACGTGTGCTGGCACAAGATTCAGGGTCTCCCAGTGATTTATTTCATGGTGAAAAGAATTAAAAGATATTTAGGAAGGGTCGCATCCTTGCTATAGTTTTACTAATTGTAAAGAAACAGAACCCCCTGGATATTTTGACAGAAGAGCCTTGCAGTAGGAAGGCTGAGAAGGACTCCCAGAGGTACTCAGAAACCAGCTGCCATGTGGTCTCGGTCCCTTTTCCCCTGGACTTCAGGCCTAGCCTTCTAATCACAGATTATCCTGTGAAAATATTCATGAAGTCTTACCCTGAGGTCTAAGGAGCCTCTAGCAGCCAAGAGAGACACTGACAACCACAGAGAAGCTAAGGAGCTCAATAAGGAGCATTGCTTGATACAGCAAGAAATTGTTCTCAATACAGCAAGCAATGCTGGCAGGCCAACCAAAGTATGAACCTAAGAGATGTCCTTTTGTGAGACATAAATGGGTTGCTTTTCCTACTGTCTGTAACTCTTTGTCTAGTTTGGCTGATAAGAAGGATTCAGAGAACTATTTATCATTTCTTCTCTCTTAATAAATCTCTGTTCGATTTAGCTTACTCTTATATAGACCATTTCACAGCCATCCCCCCGAGTCAAGAGAAACCGACAGCATCCAAGCGGAGATGCTGATAAAAAGTTTCTTGATTCTCCCTCTTGCTTTTTCCAGCCCTGCACCTCAGTCTCAGTTCAAGGGTGTTGAGAGAGGTGCTTTTTGTCCCAGTCGGCTGCTCTGCCAGTAAGTTATTATGGACAGACCCAAGCAGAAAGACCGACGGATTAAGATGGAATCAGACTTGGTAGAGGTGTTAGCTCCAGTGGAGCTGTGGTGGGATTAGTTATGTGGTGAACATCTATTAAAAAAAATGTGGAAAAAAACCCCAAAGTATTCCCCCATCTCCAACTGTGGCTGAGAGAAAGCATTTGTCTTGAGTTACAGGCTTTCGTTTTGGCAAAAGGCATTATCCTTTTGCAACTGCTCTACTCCTGGAGTAGGTCATTTGGCTAAATCATTCCTAGGAAGCCATCCTCCACCAGAGCTCTCACACTTGTGTGCTAAAGATTGGCTTATGGCCTGAAGCGCAAGGTTCAATATCCCTTTCAATGTCTTTGTCATCGTGAATTATGATAACACTGAATATCCTTGATGGCTATATAAATATTCAGTCTCTTTCTGAATCTCGTTACGATCTTGGCCTCAATCATTTCCTGTGGCAACAAGTTCCACAGTTTAATCAGGCGTTGTCTGGGGGGAAAAAATCCTTTATCAGTTTTGAATTCCCCCCACCTGCACTGCTTTTATTTGAATTGATTTACCCCTTTGTCTCTTGTCAACTGCAACCAGGAGAAGAGAAATTTCTGATCCAACTTTCCCAGACTATTCACCTATATACTTTTGTCATGTCTTCTCCAATCAGCCATCTCCTGTCCAAGGTGAAGAATACCTGCCTTTTCCAGCTCTTCATAGGAAAGCTTTTCTCATTCTTGTTCTTTTTGAACTTCCTCTAATATTACACTGTGTGTATTGTTTTAGAGCTACGGTGATCTGTACAGCACAGAGTGTTCCTGATGGAAAGGGGTTATGATATTTTAACTGTTGCTTTCTACACAAGTCTATCCGTTTCCTAACACCTCTTTAGATTTTTTTTTTTTGTCTGCATGTGCTCACTGAGCAGAAGTTTTCACTGAGCTGTTTACAACAATGCCCGGGTCCCTTCCTTAGGCTGATATTTAGGGCCCCGTAAAATATGTGATTTGTTTGAATTTGTGCCGCCAAAGTATATTGCTTTACATTTGTTGATATTAAAATTCATTTCCACTTGCGACCCTTGGGTGATAGCTGAAATGAGTAGAGTGGTTTCATTTTTCACTTCCATTAGGCACCTGCGTAGTAATCACTAAAATAATCAAAGGCAGTCGTCCCCCACAGCAGGCAGTCTCAGCAGTCTTAGTAGAGAGGCCAATAACTGATTGGACTTCCACTATCCTCATTTCTAATAGACAGTCCTTTCAAGGCAGACTCGATAAACACTGATGAGGTAATGTACAGCACACAGAAAGACTACGGGTGAAATCCTACTCCTGTTCAAGTCAATGGGAGTTTTGTAATTAACTTTAATCATGGAACTGGGATTTCTTCCTAAGATCCTTCAGAAAGATGATGGACCAAACTCCTCACCTACAGTTATTCAGCCTATCTCCACTAACTCCAGCTGGGCTAGCTGAGAATCTGCTCTACCTATCATAAGAGCAGGGACCTATCATAGTTTTGCCAGAGGTGTGTTTTTGCAACCTATGCTCCACCTGTTCTAGGGATAAAGAGAAGGGGCTTAATCTCCCGGGCTGTCACATTCATGCCTTTCATGAGCACTGGATTCACATTCTGGTTTGTTTTTTTAATATGAGCTTACAGCAGAATGAAAATGATAAACTTCTCCATGCCCAGATTGTGAATCACAGGATAATATAACAAGTTAAATGAAACATTAGGAGAAATAGAAAGCACTTTAGAAAACATGTACTGCCTCTTTAACATTTCAAATTTTTCTTTTAACATAAAATTACAGCATAATATAAGAAAGGAATCCAGCGTGATGCTTTATCACAATACCCGGCCAACTTTAACTCATCTCAAGTGTTATTATAAGAAATAGAATTTACTGGTATGGACTTATATTCAATAGCACTCCTTCCCTTTTTAATGAAATGTCATTATTCCAATACAAATCCTTTCATTCTGCAACCCGCTCCCCCCCTCATCCCACTATATTTCATTTCCTGCAGTTATGTGATATTATTGCCTTTTTTTTTCCACAGCTATTGATTTAGGTGTATATGGTTATTACAATGCAAAATAAAACAGTTCCCCCATCCATTCTACCTTGTACCATTGAACATTAACTTAATTTGTTTCAAATCTGCATTTGATTTGGCAAGGAAACCATTTATCTTTATGAAGAAAGCCCTCATAAAGTAGGGACTTCAGGAGATCACTGCTTTAAAAATTTAATAGCCTTGTGTCTTATACACTAGAAAAATGAATTAAACCTTCAAATATTATATGTCTCAATGTAACCTTTTTGCATTTCATACTATGTTTAATTTATTATATTCAGGAAAAATTAGGGAAAATCTCACTATATTCAAGATTTTTTTATTTATACACTCTGCCATGAATAATATAGTAATTTTATGGGTTTGAATCTTGGTTGGTTGACTGTTGGTTGAAAGTTGGCTTTCTAATCTCTGATCCTCTAGTAACGTGATGCCTACAGGTTCTTGATGGATGGCTTTGAGGCATGAACATAAGGATTTTATCTAGGCCCACTGAATTTGGGTGAAAACTTCCATAGAGACAGTAGGCTTTGCAGCCTAGTCTTATGTCTTCTCTATTTTGCATACTTGATATAGGAATCAGAAACAGGAACAAAGAGCTGTGATTGCAAAGGAAAAGTTTAAGTTTTGAAAATTACTTTAAAGATGATTTGACGAATAGACAGTCTTTCACTATGAACAACTCAACTACAGAAGTTTGCAGGACTCGGGACTTCTTTTGACTTCTTTTAGTATGCCCTGTATTTGTGTTGAAGTCATGATGGTCCAGAAAACATACAAGAAGCAAGATCTGTTTGGTGGTAGCTGTTACTGAACTAATTATATAATTCAGAAAGATGTTAGAAAAGCTTTTGGATGGAAACTGGCATTCCTCATTGATCCTTTTTTATTTTGTTCCAT
>NW_017728998.1:10702657-10703342 GCF_001723915.1 Gavialis gangeticus | reverse complement strand
AAGTCATGATGGTCCAGAAAACATACAAGAAGCAAGATCTGTTTGGTTGTAGCTGTTACTGAACTAATTATATAATTCAGAAAGATGTTAGAAAAGCTTTTGGATGGAAACTGGCATTCCTCATTGATCCTTTTTTATTTTGTTCCATGTTTCTTGAGGGGGGGGAACTAGTGCTTTTCACTGTGATAGACATATACTAGGGCTGTGTGAAGCTTCGGGTACTGATACGATTCAGAGGAGATTTGGCTTGATTCAGAGGCCAAATCTCCGAATTGAATTGGGAGACCTATAAAAAGGTCTTAATTGATTCAAAGCTGTCTGAATTTATTCAGATTGATTCAGTGATTCAAATCACTGTCCCGAATCGATTTGTCCAAATCTGATTTGGAGATTCGGCCACCGCTGAATCAACTGAATTTGCAAATCAAACAGGCCCTCACCCGCTCTCTCTGCCCAGCCCCAGCATCCCAACTCATTTAAAAAAAAATAAATCTCCAAATCTCTCTGAAGCTCTCTGAATTGATTCAGAGTTCAGAATTGATTCAGAGAGATTTGGAGATTTGGGCAGTCCCCAGTCACCGTCGCAGGGAGCTGGACCCAGACTCTACGCTGGCGAGTAGGGGGTGGGGGGAGGGAGGGACTGGTGGAGGGGGCTTTTTTTTTTTTTTTTTTTAAATGGGGTGGG
>NW_017728998.1:10688200-10702574 GCF_001723915.1 Gavialis gangeticus | reverse complement strand
TTTTTTTTTTTTTTTTTTTAAATGAGTTGGGATGCTGGACAAATCGATTCAGGACAGTGATTCAAATCACCGAATTAGATCACTGTCTCCTGAACCGGCCGAATCTGAATCCAAAGTGAATACTAGCCATTTTGCACAGGCCTAAGATATAACCTATTTTAAAGATGCGTACACTGAGTAATATTAGTGCTTTTGATTCTGAAGAATGATGGAAAATCTCCCAATTATATCAATTCTTTATTAATAATGATTAGTGTGAGCAGTGAACATATCAAAAATAATGTAAATTAGTCCCGTAGCTACTTTTATGTAAAGGTGCACTCCTTCAACCCTTACTCATCAGTTGTTGTCTTAAAGCCAAAACAAATGAGAACTAAGAGTGAAAATTAGGCCATTTTTTCAGAGGATTCTAAATTTGGACTTTAGACGCCCAAGTTTGAAAAGCCTAGCCTTACTATACTGCCAAAGATTTGGATGATCCAATCTCAAAACGGCACTCAAAAAATTTTAATGTCATTTGGGGAAAGGGATTGTTATTGAAAGTGCTGATGTTAAGAAATGTATCATAGGAAAGTATTAAATGGTGCTCAGGGAGAAGGAGACAGCCCCAGGAATAAAAGGCATCTTGGCCGAAGAGGTGAAGACTGAAATGGAAAGATGCCAAGGAAATACTGAGAGAGGACAAGCCAGCCAAATGAAGGAAGCAGAAAGAAGTATGAGGAGAAATCTAGGCAGGGAAGAAGTTGCACAAAGTCTGAGATGCTTTTTCTGATCTAGAAAGTGAAGAGAAGACAGTGAACAAATGCAAAGGGGGATTAATGTGGTCCAAGATGATGACTGGATGATGGCATTTGTGGGATGTGCTTTCACGGTTCTGGTAGCTTTCCTCACTGTTTAAGGCCAAACTGAGGCCAGTCCTCGAATGTGTAGCTAAATGTGATGGGAGGAAGGCCAAAAGACATCTCTGCATTCTGTGCCTTCCATAAAAGAAAGATGAATGGAAGAAGGTGGTTTTCCATCCCTAGGTGATAGGACCAGTTTCTCCCATAACAACATACTGGTCATATGAGCCAGCCACAAGGCAGCATATAACAAACCTCTTTAAGAGGTGCAACTCTGGGCACATTTCCTTTGTATCTAGAAAGCACAGCTTAACATTTTGGGAATTTATCAGTAGAAACATCAGCTTCACCAAGGCCAGGATTTCATGCTCTCTGTAAACCTGGTCCAGCAGGAGTCATTCCACTGGAGTCAGTGAAGGGAAAAGGAGTAAAATGAGTGTAACTGGGGAAAGGATGAAGCCCGTGCTGTTCAGATCTCAAAATAAATCCACCATCTAAACTTCATTTCCTTCAACCTACATCCTCATTTTGATGAGCTATGCTCCTTGGCGCCTCTAAATTTTGTTGATTTTACTACTGTAGAGCAAGCATAATATGCTAGGAATACATTGTGTAGATCTCATTACAAAGCTTTCTGTCTGTATCTTAGAAGGTTGTTAAACTGCATTTAGCAAGCAACTCAGAAAAAGCTGATATGCTGTATACACACATTAGACACATGGCTTTATTTGCCCATTTCTTCCCAGTTGGTTAAAAGGACCATTTCTATTGGCTGATCTCTATAAATAAAATCAGAGCACTGCATTGCGATTAGTCAGCTAATACAATGAATTCCCAGTTTCGGGAAGAATAAGTAACGTTCTAATTTAGCGCTGATATTTAACACTACATTAGACAGACAAAAACGGTATACTGCAAAGTAGCCAGGTAAAACATGAGTTTTGAACAAGGTTAATTAGCCTGCTAAAGTTGGCTTATTTTATTCTAGGAAATGAGTATATTGCACTTGTAGGTGTTTTACATAAACAACATGAATTAAAATGACAAAGAAACCAAAGGCTTAGATGAACATTTATACTGCGCTGAAGGAATAGGGCTCCAAAAGATCCATATTATAGCATCTAATCATTACAGAAGAGCCTCTCCCCCAGTCCCAACCCCTCTGCAGGTTGATTGCCAGCCCTCTGAGGCAGGCTGGGCATTCCTGTTCTTGGCAAAGCCTTCCTACAATTCTGTAGGCATGGAAAGGTCTGAGTACAAGTGGAATCAGTGCGGTCCCCTATGTATGAGACAGGTTTACTTGGTTTAGATTAGTGGTGTACAATATACCTAGGGACCTACCTGACTCACAGAAGCTGCCTCTGAATTTCGTGGTCCTGGTGCAGTGTCAGGAGTCATTTTCAGTGGAGCACAGTGGGCCCCACCATGCCTCTGATTGGCTGAGGGTCCCTGGAAGTCCCACCCCTCACCAGAGATTGACAGAGGGCCATCTGTCAACCGCTGGGGAGGGGTTGGACTTCCTGGGGCCTCCTGACCCTCCCTGGAGGCATAGTAGGGTCCCCCTGCCCCTCCCTGGAGATTGATAGATGGTAATCTGTCAACCTCTGGAGAGGGATGGGACTTCTGGGGCCCCTCGACCAATCAGAGGCATGGGGGGACCTGCTGCAGTTCACTGCAAACCCCGCCCCTCCCCTCCCCTCTGCCTCTCCTGTCCCCCTCCCATGCTTCACGACACCGGGGCTTTCTGCCTTGGTTTGCAGCTCCCTTTTTTTCTTTTTCTCCACACTGTTCCTGCCTTTTTGTGGTCTCTGCATTTTTTGCAGGGACCAGGCTTTTTCACCAGCGATCTACCAAATTTGCGGTTTCTGCAAAAATTGCAAAATCCTGAATTTTGTATATCCCTAGATATAGCTCTTCATGGACAAGTTGACCTCCTAGATCATGGACATGTGGACAGTAGGGCTGGAGAATCTTTACCTTGATGGACCTAGCAATAACTCCCACATCTCCTATGAGGGTGTACTGGACGCGCTGGCCCCAGACTTTGTCAGCTCAGTTCTGATTGCGTGTCCAAGCAGCTGTAGGAAATTCTATCCCAGTGCACAGGCATTATATTCCAGCTATGCCCAAGGTCTAGAGAGATTTCTGGCCAGGATCAGTTTAGCATTATTGGTTTGGCATGGGTTGATTCACACAAAAGAACTGCTCAGGTTAGGCCACAAGTTCAGTTGCAGTAATGTAGGGAGTGCCCAGTCAGCGATTCCAGTCACTTCATGTGAGACACTGCAGAGCCCCGAGGAATACAGCCTCATTGTGCGGAGCAGCTGCCACTGCTGGGAAGTGTGACCACAGAGATTAAAAGTCATTCTCAGTTTTGAACGGGGGAAGGAAGGGGAGGGGGAATCTCAATCCCATGGACAAGAACAGTCTGTGGTTGACTGAAGCAGACACAAGGCTTCTAAGCGTTAGTGTATGAAGTATGGAAATTAAAATAGTGCTCTTGTGAAAAACACAAAGTGCTCCATGCCTTGCTACGGCACACAGCAACAACCCTGATGTTCAGGCACCATCTAGGTAAATCCCATGTAGCATTTCCAAAGGTACATGTGAATGGTGTTTCTGTGGCCAGTACAATCCAACCAAGACATCAACATGTCAAGAGCAAGTCAAAAAATGGCAACTACTTTTTTTTACACATTGATACAGAGGAGAGATGCAGAGAAAGAACCTTACTTTGTTGCCGTCACTGATGAGGAAGTCTGGACCAAAGCCTCGTTCTTTCATTAATACAGTACAAAAGTCTCATCATAAGTCTAATTTCCTGTAGCATCAAAAGTGCTTCCTGTTAATATTTCCCATGTTGTTGCTGTTTAAAAAAAAAAAAAGGCAAAACTTCTAAATATCAGCATTTTCAGATGACAGAACAGAAACACTAACATACAATAACTCTGCCATATCAGCCTCATCGTAAGGCTTTTGATTAAAAAACAGACCCTCTGGAATCAAAGTACCCAGCGTTAGGAGGAATAAAAAAAATCCAGAATTAGACCTAAAGTGAGATTTCTCAACTGCTTCTTCTATTCAGTACTGGTGAGGCCACATCTGGAGTACTGTGTCCAGTTTTGAGCCCCCCACTACAGAAAGGTTGTGGACAAGTTGGAGGGAGTCCAGTGAAGGGCAATGAAAATGGTTTCAGGGGCTGGGACACATGACTTATGAGGAAAGACTGAGGAAATTGGGCTTATTTAGTCTGGAGAAGAGAAGACCAAGGGGGGATTTAATAGCAGCCTTCAACTACCTAAAGTGGGGTTTGAAAGAGGATGGAGCTGGACTGTTGTCAGTGGGGGCAGATGACAGAACAAGGAGCAATGGTTTCATGTTGCAGCAAGGGAAGTTTAGGTCAGATATTAGGAAAAACATTCTCACTAGGGAGTGGTGAAGCACTGGAACAGGTTACCTAGAGAAGTGGTTTAATCTCCAAGTTTCAAGGTTTTTAAGGCCTGGTTCAACAAAGTCATAGCTGGGGTGATCTAGTTGGGGATGGTCCTACTTTGAGTGGGGGTCGGACTAGATGCAACTTCCTGAGATCCCTTCCAACCCTCATCTTCTATGATCCAGGCACCATCTCAAAACTCCAGGATCCAATCCCTGCCCCCCTCAAGTCATTGAAATCATGTCATTTAGACTCTGCAAACTCTGCTGAAGCCCAAAGCACGTCTTTATTTACAGGTTCAAGTATTTTTCTTTTTTGTTTCTGGAGACTGTTTATGTAGTTTGGGTTTTCATGTAGTTTGGCCAGGTTACAATACCCTCTAATCAGGGTATTATAAATTAAAGTATCACAATGGCCTCCCTGTTGGTATTTTGTCCTGAAAGTGCAGTAGCCTGCCATGCTTTGTTTTAACTGGGAAAAATTCTGAGTCTCTTTGGTCTGAATAACACCTTACTCCAAAAAAGAGAGCCAAGGGAACTGTTTTTAGAATGAGTTGGGAGAGGTAGATGGCCATTTTACAGCATCTGATTAAGTGAACTTGAGTTCACAAAAGCTTGTGCCCTATATCTCTCTTATTTACTTAGTCTATAAAGGTGCATCTCTACCCTGCCTTCTGCAGAATGAGTTGCCATTCAGTGTACGTGTCTCAGAATTTGACTCCTCACTATGCATGGGAATTTCAGAATTTCCTTTCCCCATTCCCATAGACAAATGCAACTGTATCGGCTATAAAATATATAGGACATCAAAAGGGCCCCAACCATCTTTGGATCAGTACCTCATCGTGGCACTTGCTGGGTTTCTCGTATTCATGATCACATGCACATACCTTGTTATTTGTAACTCTCCATATTTTGATTATTTAGATGCAAATCGATGGCACATCATAAATTCCCCCTCTCTCAAAATGCAATTGATTTTAAAACCATGCGAGTAAAAAACTAAGCGCTTAGAGTCTTTGCAAGTGTCCATGACATGAAAGACTTTAAGTGACTGTAAGCTATTTTCCTGGCTGTCAAGCTGCCAGATGATTTTCCTGCCATAAACACATGCCTAAACAGGCCAACTAATGCTTACCTTTTTGGAGATATGTGAGGAAATAAATGCAATTATGAGCAAGAGATAATCACAATTGCTTTACTATTAAAGTTGCCGTATGCTCTCACGGTTTAGTTAACAATACATGCAGAGGAGTGGAATTGATCGATATTTTCAGAAAAAAATGGGAAAAAGATAAATATGGCCTCTTTCATATTATATCTGTGAAAACACAACATTTAAATGCAGAATTTGACTTTCCAAATATCACACCAAAAACCTTTTAACAAAAACAGCAGGGAGAGAAAGCTCTTTAAACCATGATACTCCATGAAGGATTATGAAAATAGAGGTCATTGCAAGAAAGAGAATTGCAAATACAACTTGAAAAGCTTCTCACATTTGTAAATACATCGAGGAGAATGTATTCCTCTCTGGTTTTGCTACCAGAGGATATTTACAGGTTCCCAGGGAAAAGGGAAGAAAAAACTGACATCAAATTTGATATACTCTGTGTGGTGCAACATGCTGATGTGTGGTGCTAACATTGCATTGAGCTTCAAAGGAAATGAGTTTTCTTAGTCTGAAGTTACACATTATGAGCCAGATACTGATGATGCACTGAGCACCTCCGGTGAGTCACTGTGCACTCTTAATTCCCACAGAAGTCAATGGCAGCTGAGGGCACTCAGCCTCCTGCTGGAAATGGTCATACAATAGCATTTAGGTCAAAGGAGGTTTTGCAATGGATCTGATGTGCACTGGAGCAGGAGAAAGAACAGGAGAACTAAAATAGAAATATTGAGTGTCCGTGCACATTTTATATATATATATCTATATCTATATATATGGAAATAAACTCCTTATAGAAGGCACCGTCTTTTTGTACTACATTTGTACAGCTTAGAAAAATGGGCTCCCAGTCCATAAATAGAGCTTCCAGTTGCTATGATGATAATGAAAACAGTTCATTAGAAGAGTGAAGAGTTTCCTTTGGGTTATTCTAATTGTCCCGAATTCTGAGGTATGAGGCACAGCGATCTCCAATGGGGTCACACTTGTGGCATGCAGTACTTCAAATGCAGCCTCTCCAGTATGTGTATGGCAAAGGAAGACCTAGCATGCCTCCTTTAAGTTAAATTAATACCAGTTACTCAAAAATCAAGGCACTTGTGTTTCTGATGCCTAAGGCTGAGCTAATTGGGAGCCTGTGTATCAGAGAGGGCTGGGCACCCACAGTCAGAAAACAGGGTCCGTTTAAGGTATCTCAAGTTAGGTATCCAAAATCTTTGTTCACTCTTAAAAATTAAGGTCGTTATTTTTAAAGCAACTGAAGCCATGGAGATTTCTGGAATTTATGTACATGTACCTGATGACGGGTCTCCTGCTGTACCACATCCACAGAGCATATTGGTCTGTCACAGCCCCAGCTAGCAAGCTTTTCTGTTGCTTCATTAGACGTGGTTGCATTTCAGAAAGTCCAGAGGCTGAGTTCAGTTGGACCACGCACCTAGAAGACGAAGGGCCAAGACTATAATGGAAATAAATCTCACCTCATTTGCTTATCTGAGCCTTTCGTATCTGTAAGGTTGGGCTACAAAGCTCGTAAGACTGTACTTTTCTGTTGGGGCTGTGCGAAGCTTCAGTGCCTGATTTGATTTGGCAGAGATTTGGCCTGATTCAGGGGCTGAATCTCCAAATCGGAATCAAATCAGGAGACCCTTTAATCTCTCCGAATCGAATCAGAACCCTCCGATCGATTCGGAGAGATTCAGAGATTCGGACATAGTCACAGCTTTCAATGTTTTTTCTACATACCTCTAGGTACTTCCGGTCCACTTCCGAGTCCACCAGGGAGTGCGCAGCCCCCCCCGCCGTGCCCTCCCCTGGGCTTGGCAACTGGTGCTTCCTGGGGGGGCACCCTGGGTCCCCCTGTAGCTGATCGCCAAACCAGGGAGGTGTGGGGGAGCCACCCAGTGCGCTCTCCAGCAGATGGGGAAGTGGACCGGAAGTACGTCCAGCCCATTTTCGGGTTCACTGCCGAGCATGTGCCATGCGCCCCATGTGCCCCAGCTTCACAAAGATTGTGAGCTGCACTGCTACCTCGAGGTATGTAGACAATACTTTTAAAGCTGTCTCTATGTCCGAATCGCTGATTCTCTGAATCGGCATCGAATCGTCAGATTCGGATTTGGCTGAATCAAATCCGGGACAGTGATCTGGATCAGCTAATTGAATCGCTGTCCCTGATTCAGGCCAAATCCAAATCAAATAGGGCTCACTTCGCACACCCCTATTTTATGTGATCTTTCTTGCACTTCTTGGGAATATCGTGAGAACAGACAGCAGGAAAGGATCATCCTGCAGCAAATGTGGTTCTTCAAGAAGTTGTATTTAGTGTCAGTGCCATTGCAGATGACCATATGCATATGCATGCTCATGCAGGCAAGACCAACCTTCCCCCGGGTCCTTCATAAGACAAAGCCACAATGCAGAGGATTCTGAACAGTGGGGGGTGGAAGGCTGGCTCATGCAATCCAGCATCATGAAGAACCACAGCAACCACAGTGTAAACAGCTGTTTTTCTTCTTTGAGCTGCTTGACAGAACAAGGAGCACTGGTCTCAAGTTGCAGCAAGGGAAGTTTAGGTTGGATATTAGGAGGAATTTTCTCACTGGGAAGGTAGTAAAACACTGGAACAGGTTACCCAGAGAGGTGGTAGAAGCTCCATCCTTTGATGTTTTCAAAACCCGGCTAGACAAAGCTTTGACTGGGATGATCTAGCTGGGGGATAGTCCTGCTTTTGAGCAGGGGGCTGGACTAAATTACCTCCTGAGGTCCCTTTGAACCCTAACTTTCTATAATTGTATTATTTTAATGTCTCACTATGCATCCCACCATTAGGTTACAGGCAAGTAGTATTCTCCCTAGGCAGTGAGAGTGAGGACTTGAAGCCGTGTCAGTCAAATACAGATTGATATACTTCTGTCTCAAAGTTGATGACCACTGTTATTTACTAATTTTTGTAGCTTTTGTAGCCACTTTTTTTTCAGAAGCTATGCCCAAGTCCCAAGCTCTCTTTGCCTAAGTCCCAAGCTCTTAGGAACAAAACAATAGCATTTGGGTGTGTAAGTATCCCAAGTAATGTGGAACCCATGCACAAAATCACTTGGATTTTTCACCTTGCCCTAGGATAAAGGTCCCCACAAACTCTACGCAGAACACATGCATAGATTTCTTAGACATTAGGGGCTGGAAGGGACCTCATAAGATCATTGGGTCCAGCCCCCCCACCATAGGCGGGAAGTCAGCTGGAATCAAGTGACCCCACCAAGAAATGAATCCAGATGTTTTCTAAAGAAGTCCAGAGTAGGTGCTTGCACCACCTCTGGGGGGAGTTTGTTCCAGACTCTGGAGACACGCACCATAAAGAACTTTTTTATTATAGCCAGTCTAAACTGGTCTTCCTGGAGTTTATGGCCATTAGACCTTGTTATCCCTTGGGGAGCTCTGGTGAACAGATGTTCTCCCAGGTCCTGAACATACCCCTCTTATGAAGTTGTAGGCTGCCACCAAGTCCCCCCTGAGCCTCTTCCTCTCCAAACTGAAGAGTCCCAAGTCCCTCAGCCTCTCCTCATACGGCCTTCCCTCCAGGCCTTGGATCATATGAGTGGCTCTCCTCTGAACTCTCTCAAGCTTCTCCACATCCTTCCTGAAGTGGGGGGCCCAATCCTGGATGCAGTACTCTAGCTATGGTCTCACCAGGGCTAAGTAAAGCGGGAGGATGACTTCCCTGGTTTTGCCTGAGATGCATCGATGGATGCACACCAGAGTTTGGTTAGCTCTTGCCCACCACCGCATCACATTGGTGGCTCATATTCGTCTTGTGGTCAATCAAGACCCCCAAGTCCCTTTTGGTTGTGGTGCTAGCAAGCGTAGCACTGCCGAGCCTGTAAGTATGTTGGGGTGCAGCACCTTGCACTTCTCTGTATTGAAGGCCATCCAGTTTTGGTCAGCCCACCTTGAGAGTGTGTCCGAGTCAGCCTGTCTTCCCAGCCTGTCCTGCAGCGTGACAGCCCTCCCCCGTAATTTGGTATCATCCATGAACTTGGCCAGTTCATATCTGATTCCTGAATTTAAATCGTTGATGAAAATGTTAAAGAGTACTGGCCCGAGTACTGAGCCCTGAGGGACTCCACTGGTAACCCTGCACCACGCTGATTTGCTCCCTTCAACTAGTACTCTTTGGGTCCAACCCTGTAGCCAGTTGCCTAGCCATTGGGCATGTCCCTCTCACTGTCTTTTTGTACCCTCACAGGTCAGCTTCAAATGGCACAGCAGCACAAAACAGCACAAAACTAGTAAGCACAGGAGACAGCTGAGTAGGTGTAACTTGCTATGAAATGATCATTACTTAAATTAACTTAGGAAGGGCTCTTTACCTTTCAAAGGGCAATACAAAAAACAGAAAAATAACCCAAAACAACAACAAAAAACAGTATGAAAATCACAGGGGTGTGCATACTGAACAGCTCATGATTAAACAGAGTGGCGACTGCATAATCCGAGCACTGATCCACCTTCCCCTGCACAAAGTTCACATGAGTTCCTGTGCATATAAATACCTACCTTTGAAGTTTGCAGTGCAGGCCAAACTGGAAACTCAGTGCAAATACTACTGGTCATCAGAAAAGCCCGTATCCAGAATGAATGGAGTTCTTGCTGGGATGTCAGGCATCAATACTATTTGCACAGGGCTGATTCCAACTCTGATCGTCAAAATTTGGCCAGTCTCCAGCGCAAATTTAGATGGAATACAATGTTATTTTGCGGACTCTGGGTGAAAGAGTGGTTCCATTAAAGCCAATGGAAAAAACTGTCATTGCCTTCAGTACAGCTGGGATTTTGCTCAATGGTTCTCTTCCATTTGAAAGATCAAGCAAAGACCCTCAACTGAGCTTCACAGTGCCCAACCATCTGATATGGATAATACCTCTTCACTCTGCCCAGAGCTCTATTTAAAGAAGGACTCTGCTAGTGTTTGGTTTAGGTGATGCAGATCTCCCCTCTGCCCCATACAAGTGTGTTCCCTCAGAACTACTGAAAAGAAGTAGAGAGAGTTAAAAACAAAGCAAAAAAAACCCCCCAGCCTGGAGTAAGGTGTGCTTAGTAAGTCCTTATCCTATGTGTATTTTTTTGGATGGATATCTACAGCATGGTATTTTACAGAGGCACACAGCAGCTCCATAACTCTATTGGAGTCAATTAATGCCAGCTACTCAGGATTTAAAAACCAAGGGCTAGCAAACTTTGGCAATTTATAAACTACGTGCCAGCAACGTGCTGGAATTAAATATTCTGAAGTGCCTTTAATTTCAAAGTAGAGCCATATTTAGAACAGTCAAAAAAAAAAACAACTTAATATATCAATATCTGATTTTTAATACTCGGACCTGAGCTTGTTCTCTCCCTGACAAAGGAAACCCGAGGCAGGGAGTGAACGGTATTCTTGCTAGGATGCCGGGCATCAATACTATTTGTGCAAACAACCTCCATGGCTGCAAAGTAATTCTCCCTTTTCAAGCATTGAACTGTCTTGTAGAAATCTCAGTGGCAAACGTGCAGGGGTACAGCCGATAGCCGCAAATGAAGAGTAGTGAACAAATTCTTGGGAATCAAAGGTGAGACGAAGCAAAGGAAGATCCAGCCAGTCTCACAGCCCATCAACATCCTGATTGGACCCACTCCACATGACATATGATTGTTTCTTTCTGCCTTTGGAAGTATGCACACAAGAGAGAAAATGCACCTGGTCCTCCTGTCTTTTCCACTATTGCAATATCTTTCAGTCCTGCAAAGTCACTCCCAATTTGCACTGGGATAATGAAAAGATAGTCAGGCCTAAACAGTCCATTAGCCCATTACCTCAGCCGCTCTTGATTCAAATCTGTCCTAGATCACAAGTGAGAGGAACAGGGTGAGCTCTTCTCCCTTGTAAGGGGCAATTAATATCAAAAGGCTGCCAAGCTGTTTACCATAATAAGCTAGATATTGTAGCTGGGACCAACACAGCTGTTTCTAATGCCCAGCAGTCAAGGTACTAAAGAAAAGATTCTTGCTCCAATTACCACGAATCAGAAAAGACGTCTACATTAAAAAACTGATGAAGAAAATCTGCGCACGATCTCAAGAGAAAAGAGATGCATTGTGCAATGTGGCAATGTGATACCAGGTTGAGGATGGCCATTACGGACACAAAGGATCAAATTCCCTAGCTAGCGTATAACACTGTCCCTTAAATTATACCTACCTTTAGCTGATACCCAAGGGGTCCATCTTTTTTTTTTTTTAATACTTGTGGAACTTATTATACCAATAAAGCCTTTGGAATGGAACTGAATTGGAGGAGGGTTTGGAAATTTCAAACTACCCATTTATACCAGCCAACACTTTTAGTCCTGTTTTCATGAGCACAGAGCTGACAACAGGAACCACAGCACATGAAAAGCCACGTTTTCAGAGCATCTCCATCGTGCCTCTTCTTTAGTGCACTCAGCCATCCAGAGCGCTAGCAAGCAAATAAGGTAAATCCATGCCTGGCCACCTGGTTTGGAAGTACAGTCTGAGGGTTTATTCCTGCACAGGAAGGAAATGAGAGGTCCCAGCGTGGCTGAAAATGCAAAGTGAAGAATTTGACTAATGCCTTTTCCTAGTGACTTCTGACAAAAATAGCTTGTATATATTTCAGCACATTTGTAATGGCTGTCGTTCAAGCTGATAACATCCCAGGCTTTGGGTCACAGCCTCTCAATGGAGCTGCACTGAGCTGTGGACGTGGCCAGAGGATGCTGCCTGGAGATTTGAGTATTTTTATTTGGAAAGGTCCCCGATTGCTCCTGTGCCATGGCAGCCCTGTTCTGGGGGCTGCAGGAGGGGAAGAGATCTCTGTGCTTGCTGCAAAAGTGTCTGCTCCTCTGTATTTTAATGAAGTCACAGTGAAGGAATGGTCTGAGACTGAGAGTGGTCCAGACTGAGAATGGCCTGGAAAAGGTTTCTGCAGATCCAGTGTTTGTGAGCCCTTTATAATGGGGGAGAGCTGCCACCCTTTAATCTAGATAGCTTATGCTCTGTCATGGGTTAGGGTGGGATTCCACTCCCTCAATGCTGCCCCCATCGATAGTCCACTGCCAGTCCAGCTGCCCAAGTTTTATGTGAGAATTGTAAATGTGCCCCCTCCTGCTGATTTTAGTGAGGCACCTCAGTGGCAAGCAGGGGAGGACTGCAGCTGGGGCCAAATCCAGGCTTGATCTCAGCCAGGAGTATCCTACCGTCCTTGTTAATCAGCCGTCATCCTTAAGGGATAGGAGGGTCCTTGCTTACTCAGATACCAGCAGGAGAGGGCTTCCAGAAACATACTCATGCAAAGGACTAGGGAAGCATCTCAATGCATATTGTAATTTTGAGTCCAGCATTGAATTAATGCACCCACGTGATCTATAAATGGAGCCTTAAAGATAGGCAAAGATTTCATTAATACGCTAGATGTTCTAGTATATTTATTGGAAAAGATGAAATCACTATAGATTATGCTCACTAAATGCCAGTTATAAACTTCCAGATAGGTTTTTAAAGGAACATTGTTTCTTTTTTTTTAAAAAAAAAAACATTACAAAATTGACTTTAATGGTAAGTGACATTTTAATTCAGTCACAATTAAAATCAACCTGACTCTGTTCTTGCATTAGTAGCTACATGTGCTCTCTAAGTTTATATAGGGTTAAGTTTGTCATCCTTGGAGATTTCTTAATGGCCCTTGTTATCTAAACCTTGATTCATAATGGTGGCTGTGTGTTATGTTTTCAATGCACATCCTCAGACATATTAGGACATGAAGTGAACTTGACAGGGAGAAGAATATTTCCTTTCTCCTCTGAAATGCCCCATGAGGGTTTTCTGCAGGCGACCTCCTCAGACCTTGGCTTTACATTAGAGTTATTGTCCTGAGAGGAGATTCAGTTAAAGCACCCAATTCATTTCATATAGTGCTCTCTAGTTTATTCTTGGTGGCAGCTAACTTGTAAAATTTTATTATGAATCCTTTTTTTGGTTTGCTTGATGGAAAACAATTATTCTATCATCAGTTCTAAATGCAGTTGTATAAATCTTTGATATACCATAGTGAACCAGTTGTTTTCTTTCTTCCTTGCTAACTATTAGCTACACAAAAATGTTCACTGTCTGTTTAAACAGCGAGGAGGTTGAAATATCCTCCTGAAAACCGTATCACCAATATGCTATTTTTTTATAGCTCACATTTTCAAGGGCCATGTTCAAAGCAAGTCTGATAACTCTGAAACACACTTCTTAAAGGCAGCTTTATGGAAAGTGCATGTTGGCTAAATGATTCTTATTATTACAGCAGTACCTAGTAGCCCCAACTCAGACCGGAGCTCCACTCCGACAGGCAGTACACAAGCATTTAGCAGGAGTCTATCTATGCCCTCAAGAGTTTTTTCTTTGAGTGAACAAGAAAGAAATAAGACAGGAAAGAGACTCCATAGCTTGCCAACTGGAAACTGAGGCACAAAGAGATTGAGTTCCAGTCTACACAGGGAGTTGTGGCCGAGCTGGGAATCCATTGTGAATCTATAGATCCAGATCTATTGAAGAAGGTCCGGAACAGGATTTCTCAATCTTTCCACCTTGACAATTCTCCTTCTCGGTCACAACATTTCCCCTCCCCTTTCCCCCCCTCCTGCCCCATTTTGAAACTCCAGAAGACTGCAGCATACTGCAGTATTCCAGTTAGAATGCTCTAGACTCAATCAAGTTTGCTCTGATGTATTCTCATCAGAACACAACAGAGCACCTTTGAAAGTGCCCAAAGGCAACATATTTATGTGCCACATCTCTCACAGTAGGGAGAATGGGAAGAGGCATATATTTATATTGCTGACACCACCCAATCCAGGGTGTGCAAAAACGCTAACATGGAATTATT
>NW_017728998.1:10678807-10683200 GCF_001723915.1 Gavialis gangeticus | reverse complement strand
AAAATATATCAGCAATAACAGTGCTAAGTCCCCCCATTTATCGGGGGGACTTTCTCAAGAGATTGACAACAAATACTTGATCTTGAAGAGTAGGGAGTACGGTAGAGACGTTTTCTTTACATTGTAATGACATTTTTAACACCTCATAACCCCCTTATTGCCTTTTGTGACTTCCCTGGGGACTGCAGACTCATCATGACATATGTACTGCAGAGTAAAATAACTTCACGTGGTAGTAAAAATAATGCAAACACAACTCAAAGTCTCAAGCTCCTCCACCCCAGGATAAAGGTATGCCTGAGAAAGTGAAGAGTTATTATACGCCAGTGTGTGGACTGTGTGTCCACTCCCCTAGCTGATAATCTAGGATGGCCCTTTGCTCAGGGTTAACCAGCTCATCTGTCATCTAGTGGCTAAGCACTACAATGGCTCTCACTTCGAGAACTGCTTGTGTCCTCCCTCTTATTATGGAGTAAATTTACTATAGGCTAAACTCCATGGGAAATTAGTGTATCGTAATTGTGCAGTGTGTCTGCACTCTATGTAGGATACCTGGATGGTAGCAGGTACAAGAAAAACAGCTACTTGGAAATGGTTGAATTTGTGTTATATAATTGTTATTCAAATACGCTAGGGACAGAAAGTACACATAAACTAGTATAAGTAATCACAAACTAGTTCAAATATGTGACACAACAGAAGTTCAGTGCACATAAACCACTTTCAAAACGGCCAAAACTGTTTTCATAGATTAACAGATTGTAAGGGGCTAGAAGGGACCTCGCATGATCATCAGATCCAGCCCCCCCTGCATTAGGCAGGAAAGACAACTGGGGTTGGTCACTGTCCAGTCTCCTCTTGAAGACTTCCAGGGTAGGTGATTGCACCACATCTGAAGGGAGCTTATTCCACAGTCTGGACATCCTAGCTGTGAAGAAAAGTTTCCTAGAGTTGAGCCTGAAGCAGTCTTCCAGGAGTCTGTGGCCATTACTCCTGGTTTTCTCCAAGGGTGCCCTGGTGAACAGTTGATGTACTTGATGTACTCCCCTGATGTAGTGGTAAACTGCTACCAGGTCCCCTCTCAGCCTTCTCTTTTTTAGGCTGAAGAGGACTAAGTCCCTCAGCCTTTCCTCATTTTAAGATAAACCTGGATGGATGTAATATCCAGCTTAACTGATTTAGGTTAAATTGGTTTATTGAACTTCTATCCCACATACCCTCTGGTTTCAAGTTAATTTAAAATCCTCCAGCATCCCATGATGCTTTGCACCTTCCCCATAAAACTCCCTTCATAGGGTGGGCAGACTAGCCCTGGCCCAAGTTGTTTGCTCCAGCCGAGTAGGGAGGCATGCTCTAGCATACCCCAGCTTCTGGCCTGGGCCACTGCAGGGATGTGGCTGCATTTCTGGAATCAAAAGTGAATGTCTGTTCACTTGCTTATCAGTTCAATCTATGCACCTGTGAAAATTGAATCGATTTAGCCTTGGGCTTTTTGACTGTCTGTACTTAGCTACAGTGTTCAAACTGCAAGATGCTACGCACTCCAGTGCGGTTTTTTTACACTCTCAAAACCCAGATCCACAGTTCAATGAAGTCGTGTCTAAAGACATTAATTGACTTTAGCAGGCTCTAAGAACTGAAGAGTTGAACACTTGCAGGAGTGTTCAATACCTTGCAAAACTAAGTCCAAAATGTTCAGTTGTTTTCCCTTTATATCAGGTTGTTCCTATTAAATCTCACTGAAAACTGCACATTCACACTGAGGTCCACCTATCACCCTCTACAACATCTGTTCCTACCAGCATTTTCTTTTGCAAAAAACAGTCTAACATGCTACCATCTGCTGAAAAATGCAGAGGTTCTTATAGAGTCATTATGCAGCAAGTAACACATTGTTACATATGAAGTAAAAAATACAAACCACTGGTAATATGATACAGTTTCTTCAACGTGCTGCACCAACAGATTGCTCTGATGAGGTAGCAGATGCCAACTAGGAAATTAAAGGAAAGCTAATATTGCAGATTTGTAGTTAGACTTCATTTGAAAGCCCAGGAAACATTCAAAGCAGCACTGGAAACAGTCACTGCAATTGAAGATTCATTCTTCAGAATAGGGTTTGCACTATGCTGGGATTCAAAACTGCTCAGAAAAGTCAACTACTGGGGGGAAATGATGGAAACTGGTTCTATATAAAGCTTGGCAGAAACCTCTGCTACTGCTTTATATGCTTGTGTGTGCACTTGAATATCATTTTTGAGGCATGCACAATTACACGATCCCATGGTAATTAACAGGGTAATGAATATTAACTTAATCATTAATATTATAACAAAGTGTGTGTAACATAATTGAATTAGTCAAGAATGAGCCAAATGCATTATACCAACTAGTCTCAACAGTTACAAGTCAGAAATGCACAGTAATTTGTAATGATAAACAGTTACATATTTTCACATATTGATTGCCAAAAAATATCAATTTTTAGAATTAAAAGACAGAACAGCAAACAAAAGCAGCTTTGTCATCAGTAAATAGAAATATTAATCCTGGCTTCAGATAACTGTCCAAATAATGGAGTCCTAAGGGACACATTCATTCCCAGCACAAAGTGCAATGGAGAAGTACTGGTGGCAGAAGAGCCCCAAGGAAAGGTTGGTACAGATGCTGGGGCAAAGATCAGCGAGTCACCATAGCCCAAAAGTGGGATGGGCTGGCTAGCGTAGGTGTGTAGTGAGGTTTTGTGGATGTGTAGCCCTTCAGGGCATTTTGCTCCCACCTTCTCCACTCTCAAAGAGAGTGAACCATGGGCCAGAGCCATAAAGCATCTTGACCAATTTAATACTAATAGAAACCCAACAAGGGGACAAGTTGCATTATGTGGACTCTATGTGAATGCTGTGCCTACTTGGCCCAGGGCCAGGATAGCATAGGGAGGTACGATTTGAACATCTTTGACTTTGAAGTCAAAGAGAATTTTGCCCCAAAATATTCTAATCAAGAGGAAGATTATATATATAACAAAACCAAGACTGGAAACTGAGATTTCATGGAGCTGAAGAACAAAGAACCCCATTTTCTGCCTAGGACAATGTATATATTGTGTATTTCCAGTTTCCAGTCTTGGTTGTGTTACCATGAAGGACATCGACAACTGTAAGTCCAGTCTACAGTTATGAACATTGTAGTGATTCGTTCTACTCCACTCTTCTGAGACCATTGGAGACTAGCTGTTTCTCAGGCATGTAAGGCAGTGACTTGAGTTTAGGAGTCTGACACCCACAGATTCAAACTCAGCCTTGTTCTTTTACTCCTCAGGACCAATCATTTCTCCCAGTGCTTCTGTGTTTTGCATCTACTTATAATGATTAAACTAAAATTACTACACTCAAGGAATGCTTAATAAGGATTTTTTTTATTTTGTCTGAGAGTTGCCATGGAAATAATGTTGTGTACATCTGTAAGTAAGTGTAAATATGTATTTGGACAGTTGTTAAAAACATGTATAATTTTTCCCAAACACTACAGCTCTTTCCAAGTATTATAGTTTAATGGGATAATGCATATTTAAAGAATGTTAATAGTGTGTTTTATTTATAGTTACTTACTTAATAGACTACATCAGGCCTTCAAAACCTTTACAAGGAATTGTGTAAACTAACTAGGCTTAAAAATGCACATTATTTGCTCAGTGGATCCATCCTTTAGTGTTGTAATGATTGACAACAGCACTCACACTCAGAGCTTTCTAGGGTAATATGAATACATGCATTTTGGGCCAAATCCTGCTTTCAGTTACCTCCCTAATGTAATTCCACTAAGATAATGGGAGCAAATTTGTCCTGAAACACCATGAAATCTACTGAGAAGTCACATCCACCAGGACTGCAGATAATTCAACTCGTATTGTAAAAAAGCATGCTCTTGATACTAGACAAACATTTAAGGCTCTAAAAACCCCTCTATATCAGTAAGTTTTATTTGTGCTCCTGAACTTAGGGATTGGAAATTGAATTTCAAAAAGAGAATGGTAGCCATATGGCCTAACTCAGTGCTTTTCAACCTTTTTTTCATTTGCAGACCCCTAAAACATTTCAAACGGAGGTGCGGACCCCTTTGGAAATTTTGAATGGAGGTGTGGAGCCCTTTGAATTGTAAGTGTGGATATTCTCATACTCTTGAGTGATCACAGTAATCTTTGATGGACCCCTTAAACCAGGGGTGGGCAAAATGGCAGATCCAGTTGGTGGCCTGACTCCATTTCCCAGCAGCCCCTGCCTGTGTTGCTGGGGCCGGTTTCCATGGAGATCCCAACAGTGCAGGGCTGGGGTTTCCATGGAAACTGGTCCCAGTGATACAGGCAGGGGCTGCTGGGAAATGGAGTCCCACTGTG
>NW_017728998.1:10616478-10673807 GCF_001723915.1 Gavialis gangeticus | reverse complement strand
CAGCAGGGTGGGGAGCTGCTCTGGGGCTGAAGCTGGGATCTTGCAGTGGTGACAGCGTGGTCCGGAGCTGGGGTAGAGCCACAATCTGCTGCCTGGAGGCCCCTGCCTGGGGTGTGTGGGCTGGCATCCTGCAGCAGACCCTGCTGCAAGATACCAGCCCCGGAGCAGTTCCCTGCCCGGCTGCGTGCCCCACCAGTGCTGCTGGGGCCGGTCTCCACAGAAACCCCAGCCCCTGTGCTGTCACAGCATGGCTGCTGTTGGGGTCTCCATGGAAACTGGTCCCAGTGATACAGGCAGGGGCTGCTGGGAAATGGAGTCCCACTGTGGACCCAATCTGGCCCACAGGTCAGACTTTGCCCACCCCTGCCTCAGACAGTCTGCAGACCCTCCCCCCTGCACTGGCCTAACTATAGCTTCCTAAGCAATGGGCCTAGGATGGTAAGGCAAGACTTATTCTCAAAATCAGCCAAATCTCAGAAAAAGAATGATGCCTTCAATTCCTGTCCACTTTTATCATTTTCTATGTCTCCCTAATGGCCTGTACAACCCACACTGAGATAGTTCGCACCCTGGCAATGGCAAGAATTCCAGGGAACCCCAAAAAGGAGGGATGGCAAGTCTCTGCTCATAGGGAAGACTTTTTAATCCTTTCCCCATTAAGCATGGTGCATATTTCATAAGTGACTGCTTAACATTATCAAGACTTGTTAACACCACTGTATGGGAAGCATCAGTGAGCCATGCCTCACCCTTTCATAGCATTTTCAGTTTAAACCTAGATAGGTATTTAGACACAGAAAGAATGCTAAAGACAAAATACTATTTCTTTTTGCTGAACTTTAGCCTATTCTGGCCCCATTAATAAAGTCCCGTGGTGTTCCAGGTTCTGTTTACAGCATTGCCACCTGCCTGACAGATGAGATATCTACCAGTAATACGACTTCAGATGGAAGAAGCAAAAAACTGAGTTCAGTGAGAACATTTGAAGGCCTCATGTTACTGTTTTGTCACATTTGGGCCTTGGAAAATTAGATGCAAAACATCTAATTCATGAACTGCTGGGATGGTGGATGTATATTCACGTTGATGAGATCCCGAAGTATATAGATTCAATATATGCTCCCCACTCTTCACCCCAAGTCCCACCTCTGCATACTGGTGGCAGAGTATAAAAAGGCCAGAAAATCTTACTACTAAGGAAAGCGTCTTCCTGGTGATGGTACATCATGAGGTTGCTCAAAGCAGGGTCTGGTTTAGGCAAGTGAATGAGGAGAGTGCTGGAGCTCATTGCCCTGCAGACAGTGGTTAATGCTAATGTAGTACCTCAGGCAGCAGCCCTTCAAGGCTACCTAAATTTTGCCAGGAGGTACAGTGGCTCCCAGCTGCAGCCCAGGGGAGGAAAAACTAATTTGGCTTTGAGTCCTCTTTGCACCCTCCTAAATCCAAGCAGTCAGGCATGCTACAGGAGTGCTGGGCTATTAGTTCTGCTCTGTTAGTTATTCTGTTGAGCTGCATTGCCATCAGGTCAGCTGGATTCACGGTGCTGAGCCATGTTGTCCCAGGTTCTGCTAGGTTCTGGGCAGGTGGTTTGGAGAGGGAACCACTTCTTTACAAAGGGAGATGTCTGGTTCGACTGCCCTTACCCCTTGTAAACGTGGAAAAAATAAAAATATTTACAGGCCAGAACAACCACTGAGTTTCCGGAGATATTTTCCCCCATTTGGACCAGGCCTAAGGCAAGTTTTCTTCTTCACTTAATAAAGGAAATGGAAAAGTTATTAAAAAAACAAACAAACCCCAAACAACCCGAAAACAAACAAACAAACAAACAAAACCCCCGCATCTGTGCTGCCTAGGACATTGCACAAGCTGCTGAAATATTTAAGGTATCCTTTCCTACAAACATTTCAAATAGGGGAGTAAAAAGGACTGTCTTCTTGACGGATCATGTCCTATTGAAGAGAGAGCCAAAGTCATCCCTTCTGCAAGCTCCTTGAAATCGGCCGTGTTACACCTGAGACAGATTGAGCCCATGTTTTATATTTTAGTAGCGACTGCACGCTGCCTTTGCCAGTCAGCTCAGGAATGAAGCAAATGCCACAGCGAGGAAACCAGTTCTGCAGCCGAAGGGGACAGCAGAGACAATTATCAGAAAAACTTCTAACATCTCTGGCAGCTCTTGTGTGTTTATTCCTGCTCTCAGGTCTTAGCTAGAAGGGAAAGGCTTGAACTGCAGCCCAGTGAGTCACCTTGGTTTCAGATATCTTTTTGGTGTGGCACACCTTTATTCCGGCCTCTCTGTTTGCATTTACAGAAGTCAACAGCAATCAGGTGACCTCTCCCCAGCTTGGAAGGGCAGCCACATGCTCACAACATGGCTAATAAAACGGACAACCGCCAGCTCCTACATTTTGTAGATCACCAACACAGGCTGTTTTTGTTTTTCCGCAAAGCACTTGCTTTGCCTGGTACGACGGAAAAAGGGTATGCTCTTTCCCCCATGTGCCAAAATATAGGAATTTAGGTAAGCTGAGGGTATCTCCAGCGGAAGTGAAAGTGCCCCTCTCAACAAAGTGAAAGGAGCACAAATATATTAGAACATAAAGGAGCACTTGCTTGCGGTAACCCATCCCAAACTTCCAGAATTAATTGCATGAACAGCTCTTACATAGTCACAAGTTATTAATGTGGCACAGACATATTTGCTTCAGCACAGAAGGATTTCTCTCATCTGTTGTCAAACTGGTATTTAGCTTCTGTCTTAACATAAAGTCGAGGCGCGGGTCCTACAATTCTTCTCTGAGGGACGGTAAGGTTCTGTGAAAGGAAGATCGGGGAGCCAGCCAGTCAAACCCTGAGACCGGAGAAATAGTTTGGAGAGACAAAAAGCAACAACCTTCCCCAAAACTCAGTTCAAAAACCAATCAAACCTCAGCCTCGTTGAGATTCAGCAGAGTCTGAAAAATGTTATTATCATGGCTGGTGTTATTTATTTATAATTATTAACTTAAAGCATGCATAGATTTCAATTTGGATAAGAGCACTCTGTTTTTATCATGAGTTGTTGAGTAATTTAATGTGTGAGGATGTGTTTTTTTCCAAAGCATCTACTCTCCCACTGAAAGTCAGTGGGGAGCTGAATGCTCAACGTCCAGAGGCACCTTTTAAGAAACCCAACCTAAATGATGATATTTTTCTGAAGACACTTTGTGAGTGCAGTTAAGGCATGATATGGCGTGCATCACGCAGGGCTCTCATCATCCCTCTTGTGCTTATAACAAGGGGTAGCCTTATGTCTAATGATACATCCAAGAAAAAGCAGTGCCCTTAGCTCATTACACTCCCTCTCCTATCTTATTGCTTTGATCACCTCTCAGCAAGGAGAGGGTGAGGACATAACAATGAAGAACCAACTGCTTCAAAAGACAATGTAATGGTGCTAATAATACTTTGCACTGAGGTAACAACTGCCATTTGAGGACCTCAAAGTGCTTTATAAACATTAATTATTGGCGCCTCATTGTAAAGCTCTAGATTAATACAGTATGATTATTATACCCTTTGATTCTACAGAAGGGTAACATTTTATAAAGTAACCTCTGATTACACAAACCCAACCTGAGACAACCAGGGCCTCATGCTGAGCCTCTACAACCCAAATTGAAGCCCCTTCTATAAAGGCAGGGGGTTGTTTTCAATGAATGCGAGTCAAGAGTTTCGAGCACCTCTGGAAGTCAGGCATTAGATGCCTCAACTCAAACATCTGTCATTAGATTTACCATTATGAAATCAGGCAGCAGGCAGAGCCATGTGGCCTCTCAGGCCACATCTAGACGAGCGAGCATGCGCCTGTTGCAGCATCTCAAAGCAGTTTGAAACGCCGCAGGAGGCATGCCACAAATGAGAAAATGTTTCCTGCGCTGCATATTTGAAGCACGGATTCTAAATTTAATCAAAAGAAAATACCTTGTAAAAAAGCAGAGGCAACTGGAGGCTGGGTCCTCTGTGGAGATGCTCTAGGACCTGGTCATATGCACCTGGAAACATTTTTTGTAAGTGTGTTTGCTTGCTAATTATTTATGTGATTAATTGGTGGGACTTGTTAGTCACTGGCTTTAATTGCCACTGCTTTTCCAAAGATGAACACATACACTGGCAACTCCACTTCTTTTGAAGCCTTCAGGTTTGCTGTAATCCCTGTTAGGTGGTACCTCTACCCTCTGCACTGTGAGAACAGACAGTTTCGACGTCTCATGGCAACTTCAAATCACTCTAGGAAAGCTCTATAATTCTTTTTCTATACTCCCTTCCTAATAGTCTTTATCCGTCCTGCCCAATGCTTTGCAAGGGAGGATGGGAGGAGGGGCACAGGGCAGCATATGAGCATAAAACATGCTTTTTTGATCTGGCTACATTTTCATTACATTGGCTTCAAACATTATGGGAAAGCAAGCTCTCAAATTAAGTTTTAATTTCATCTAGTCAATTGAAAAGGAATGCAAGAATACTACCAAATTACCCAGGGCACTTGATAATTTCATTTTGGAGATAATCCTATCTGTTGGCATGATGCTTCCTTGCGCAGACTCAACAGTATTTTCCAGTATGTAAGTTTTCCTCCTTTTGCAAGCTAGTTTAATGGTGCTAAAAAAGGCTTTTAGATGTTGAAATCAAAAGGATTTGAAAGGCACTGGTGGATTTCAACGAACAAGTTTCCATGGTCAATTTAGCTCTAAACTCTGTGGCTTCTGTACATGCAAACCAGAAATTTATCATGTAGTATGTTTATATTATTATCTTTTCCTACGACTAACTTCTAAGTATGTTGCCGAATAATGAAGTTAAATACCAGAAGAAATTCTTGGTCTGATACAAAGGACACGGAAGTCAACACGGAGATTTCCATTGCTATCAGTGGGTTTTGGCTCGGGCCTCGTATTACTACCATCAATACAAAAATGTATCAGGAATTATAACATGCCAGTCCAGGTGGGAAACTTAGAAAAAAGGCAATTAACATTCCTCCACAGACTTTTGTATTTACATTTCAAAATTACCACTTAAGACTTTAATTCACCATAAAACTGCTTAAATATACATAACTTCAGTGTTATTTAAATGTTTTACGAGCTTCCTGAAATGATCGGCTAATTAAAAACACTTACCTAATTTAATGCTTCAAATTTACCTCCTTTTATTTGGAAAGAAGTGGGTTTAATGTGCAACTTTTGCTCATTTTCTTTCTTAGAAAATCTTAATATTTTCCTTAAACAAAATAATGATTTCAAGGCGGACGCTTTTCAGACATGGGGACTAGTGTGAGGAGTATTACAGCTCATTATTTCCTCCTAGCCTGGAAACTTAAATTAGTAGTAATAATTAGCTACCTTGTATGACATGGCGAATATAATTAAGAAATAAATTTATTACAGAAACTTGGAAATATCAATTAAAAAGTAGTCAGGGCAGTCCCACAAGGTCCTATATGATTACCTATGTTATCTGGGCTGTCACTTCCAATGTTGGCTTGAATCTCAAAGACCTCTGAGGGGTGCTCAGTCTGTCAAGTTAAATAAGTGAGACAACCTTAGCAGAAAAATGCAGTGATACAAGCAGGTGCAAACACAACTGTTTTACAGGAGAACAAAGATGTCAGCTTCAGCCTGAGTATTATTGACAAAAGTGCTCTTCACTTCTACTGTACTTTTGAATTGACTGACAGGACAATTCAATTTGCTGCCTTACCACAATCTGTTCAACTCGCTGGAAGGAGCAGAAGCTCCCGGGCACTACAGGACACTCAAATGTGTTACATTTGTTCTCTCTTATTACATTTGGGCACATTGAACCTGGCACAAAAGAACTCACATTCCTAGACCCTTTTAGTTTAAGGCCAGAAGGGACCATTAGCTTATCCAGTCTGACCTCCTTGTATATGACAGATCATTACATTATACCCGCTTACCCTCTATTAACCCATCTTTTCCTCCTTATTGAACTGAATGTCATAATACTGATTTGCCAAGGCATCTCCACGGAGTTTAGGTGAGCTGGCATAGAAAATAAGTAACTTTTTTTTTTTTTAATCTGCTGTCCCCTAAAAAACAAAAAGCATCAACAAAACCACTTGTGCCCATTTATAAAATAGAATCAAACTCTTGAAAAATACTGAGTGTTTAGATTCATTGCTTTCCTTTATTTTCTAAATCTTTTCACATCTTTACTCTGGCCAGGATTGGATATAGAAGAGCTAGAAAACAGCACTTCTAATGATTTTTTTTTTTTTTGGCTGGGTAGGGATCAAGAAACAGCCCATCTTCATGATAATAATAAGAATTTGAAATACTTTCCCATTCAGCTGTAGAACATGCACAGCCCTATATAAACTATGCATGTTGAATAATCAAGAACCCGGTTATAACAGGCGTCATTCTCCCATGAGATTAAATTATAATCCTATTTCCAAAGGGATATAATCTTTCCTAGAAATAGATAACTAATAGAAACTAATTAATAAGTAGAACATGGTCTTTTTTTACTTGACTTTTCCATACAGTAAAGCTCTGGAGACAATTAACAGAACCAGAGAAGAGGATGCTTTTATTTAAGATGCAAAGCCTATCGTGTCTCCTGGAGCTGAAACAAAACCTACTGAAAGAACAAGAATACAGGAAACCAGTTTGCTAGGCTTGTTTTGTTTTTTAAAATCATGCAGAGAGACTCAACATCGTTGTCCATTTTTGGCACTGAGGAGAGCCAAGATGGACAATTTGCAGCTACCGCACTTCATCGTACAAATGTAACACTATCTGTATTTTCCTTGCTTTGCCCCCATGAACTTTGGAGAATGTGCACAACAAAACCACATGAAACTCAGCTGATTACAGCTCATGTTACAAACTCAAAACTCAGAACAGATTCATAGACAGATTTGCTAAGGTTCACCAACCTGTTGAGTAAACCCCGGCCCAATTCCAAGCAAATCTGGGCTGATTAATGTTTTCGTTAAATCGGTATCATCTGACGTTCTCTGCTACTCATGTGAATCTCAGCTTTTGCTTTTCCTCTTTGAGACTTGGGGATCATTCAAACATGAAGCACAGAACAAAACTCAAGGCACATGGACCTGCCTAGGTAATGACTGAAGATTACACTTGCCTGACAGATAGCAACACATTGCATAGTCAGTCTTCCTTTAACTCCATTAGTAGCAAGCAATTTATAACTGTGGGGTGGGAGGGAAGGTTCAAACCATGCAGTCATTCCAAAAAACACAAGAGCAAAGTAGCAGTTTCCATCTTTCAAAGACTGGACCAGATTGTGATACATTGACCAGAATCCAAAAACACAAGTGGTCCCATTGAAGTCAATGAAATAACACCAGTTGTAAATAAATACACCATTGCTCATGGTAAATAGGGCTAATGGTAAGTAAGTTTGGGGAACATCCTTCAGTCAGAATTGAGTCTGATAGCTTCTTCACTCAAAAAGAAACGTGGGGGGGGGGGAAGAACAATACTCTGATTTCTGTTAGCACTGACTTAACATTTGTTCCAACTGTCTGAGCAATCAGACGGCTACATAAATACCCTGCCATGCCTGTGGGATCTCATGCTAAATTACAATCCATCACTGGGGCAGGCAGCCACTCTTGAAGACATTGTAAAGCATTTCTGAGGTTGAATGTAATTCATTGCTACATTCTCTGGTTGTACGGTTATTTCATCTAGCAGGAAGAAGTGGCTACATGTGGAGTGGTTGTACGCTGTAAATTTCACTTAAATTTTGCATCATATTAAACAATTATTGACTCCAGAGCCTCTAGAATTTATCATACAATTTATTATCTCCTCTCAACTAGACCTCTTTGTCAATAACTTTTACATATAATAACAATACCTCAACATACAGCTTTTCTCTATTTATATGAACACTACTTGAGACCTATAATAGCTTTCAGGCTCAGGCTAGGCAAACCTGCTCAGATAAAACAAGAGCTGACACCAACTCTGTTTGTGTTTGTGCCTGTGTGCATGCATATGCATGCATGTATATGTGTCTGGCTTGGGAAAAAAAAAAGTCTAGTTGCTACTTTGTTGTGTTATTTATTTCTTTTCTTTAATTTTGCCTTCCGCAAAATAAATAAATAAATAAAATCCGAAGGTAAATTTTAGGCAACTGTAAAGAAATAGCTCCAAGCAGCATCTCTCACCACACTGGAACCAAGAGGAACAAGAACAGAACAGGAGAGAGGGTTCTTGCAATATTTGGGGCCAAATTCTCATCTCAGCAGATCTGCATAAGCTTTGGACAAGCATGCAGATTTGGAAGGGCTAGTGTGAATGGAAGCCTTTGAACCTTTTGAAGTCAAACAATTGCTCACTCATAGTCAATCTTTCAAAAATACACAGAAAATCATTCACATCTAAGGAGATTTGATATCTGTCAGATCCATCAGGTCTTAAGGCAGGGGCGGGCAATTATTTCGGGCAGAGGGCCACTTACTGAGTTTTGGCAAGCCATCGAGGGCCACATGACAGGCAGCCAGGGGCAGATAAATATTCATTTTCTAAATTTTTTAGGGGCCCTGTGGGCCAGACAGAATGGCCTGGTGGGCCGCATCCAGCCCGTGGGCCGCATTTTGCCCGCCCTAGTCTTAAGAAGTTTTGCTGGTGACTGAAACTCCCTCTTGGGAATGGATGATGCAATAGAATGCAAGAAACCTTTGTATCTGAACAGAAATGAATCCTTTTTTGTAAAACAAACCATAACTGCATAACCCTGGTTCAAATTAAGGCTCTCTCTTTCTGCAGCCAAATCAGTGATATTTTCAATGCCTTCTGATACCCAAGAGATCTTCCAGATGACAAGCAAAGATTTTGATAGAAGTAGAATGATGAAAACTTAAGAGACAATTACAGTATTTGAGAATTAGACTGGGTTGAAAATCAAGCCTTCCAGGAAATTCCAAAATTCAAGCGGGGAGGCGGGTAAGACGACAAACTTTTTTCAGCTTTGGCATAAAAAAGGAGAAAATGCTGAAATTTCCCACAAAGGAAACATCTTTTTAAAATACTCTGAAATGGCAATCAAATGTTTTATTTCAAGAAGTTATTTAAAGAGTCTGAGAACCTCAACTTCCAAACTCCAAGGGATTTTGGATGCTCATAGCTCTGGGTGCTACAACTGATCTCAGAGACTCTGAGCTTACAGCTCTGCAGTAGACAGTATGAAAGCCATCAGAGTCCTCAGGGATTTGTATGCTTCTGACTCTTCCAGGAAACTGGAAGCTCTGGAAATTCCAGCTCCAGCCATGGTACCTAATGTTCAGTACCAGGAAGACTGACATGACTTGAAGAAGAGTGTCTTACTTTTGAAAGGTTCTCTAACTCTATCAAGTGTACAGTTGGTCTAATAAAAAATATCACCCTAAGAAAGAAATTCTTGCTTCTAACATAATTCCAGGACCATCACAGCTACGCCATCACTCTATCACTACCATGTTTCGGGGGTGCTGGTTGTAGCCATGTTGGTCTAAGGACATGGGCAGACAACGTGGTTTGAGTAAATCTGATATCTTGTATTAGACCAACTAAGGCTTGCTTTTAAAGGGCAAGGCTTTTGTGGGGACAAGACAAGCAGGATTTTCTTGGCTTTAGGGAAATTTTCAATGTCTCACTTCTACTCCGATTGCCTTTTATGACTCTTCCGTGGATTGCGACCCACCAGATGAGAAACACTGATCTAAATAAAGTGAGTTGTGCTCACTTCACCTGACTGTTCACAGTTTTTAACTCTGATGAATAAGACTCTTCAAGTTGACAGGCTCACACACATCAGTGGAATCTGCTGTTGACACTTTATCACTGAGGCCATTGGCATGAGATTGGCTCTCGGGCTGGGTTTTCAGCAAAAGATGGTAGCACACCTTAGCGGTACATGTGCACATTAATTAATGATACTTTGGAAAGTCTTCTGCAAGGTTTGGAGCTGGGATCATCAGTGCTCTGGGATCATTAGTGCTCTGAAGGCCTCTACTGAGATACCCATATAAGCAATAGAAAATATGAGACATGGGCATGCACACACAGTTACCCCCTGCATGGGGAACTTATTAGGCTACAGGTACTTCCTTAAATTAATATCTATGATCAACACGTAATGTTGAACAAGTTGGGGGCACATGATCTATGACCATGTGACTTTCCTAGAGGAAACATGGGAAACATGTGCCAGACCATGTGACCATGTGACTTTCCTAGAGGAGGTACATGGTCTATGATCATGTGTCAGTATTTTCCAGATTTGGAAGCACCATTAGTGAGCTGCATTAAGGTTTATTTTTGATGGGTCAAATAAGGAAAATAGGCTATATTTTTTAAATATGTCCTTCCTACCGTATAGCAAAAAGCGGGGATGGTGACAGGAATCTGAAGCAGAGACATACTGCAGAGGTCAAAAAAAGATCAGCATTTGTTTCATTTAAATAAATCAATGTGTTAAACAAGGAGCTGGTGGGATTATGCAGCTAGGAGGGTGGAGAGCAAAGAAAGATAATTATTTTTGTTTGCATAAATCATTTTCTTATTACTCAGGGATCAGGGTGGCATTCTGCAGGTTCCAGAAGGGAGGGCGAAAGAAGATCAGTATATCAATTTGCTGATCAGAGTTGCGTGGGATTCTGCACCTGGGATGGAGGAAAGGAACGGAGATCATTATTTTTATTTAAATAAATCAATTTGTCACTGATCAGGGATCACACAGGGTTGTGCTGATTACAAGGGAAAGCTGCAGAAATTCTCGTTTCATGGTTTGTTCATAATGCAACAATTGCTTAAAGCCTCATCTGCCGTCCCAGAGACAAAATATCCTCCTTACCCTCGTGACAGACGGCAGCCAATAAGATAAAAGTATTGCATCTGCCCAATAAAACCAGTAGGTGTGTGAGCAAGCAGAAATTTGGAAGGTTGGCTAGCAAATTTGTTTGTCTCAACTTCAACACCCTACCCCAGGGATTTCTGCATATGGGATGTTTTTGGTTTTCCTTCAGAAACTAAACGAATCAAAAGTGTCACTACTTACCAACTACTAAGGGCCGGGGCCTGTGTGCAACCCCAGGATTTGATCCAAAGTCCACAGAAGTCAGTGGAATGCTTCCAGTTGCCTTTGCTTGGCTTAGCATCAGGCTGAGAACCTCATTGAAATCAATGGGAGTCCTCGGTACGCACTTATGGGGCCCAATATTTGCTGCTGCTTTTTCAAAGCAATTAATGAAACGCTTTCTGTAATTTAAAAAGCTCTTCATGAATTGACTGGAAACCCACGACACTGAGCATCAGTGAACTCATATCCAAAACTAATGGCTTCAATATCACTGCCAAAAATTGACTAAGCTTTCTTTGTGCCTGCAAATGGGGTTCTGCAGGCAGTATCCTTCTATCTGCCTTCAAGGGATAATCTTCTCTTACAAATAAAACATTGTTTCATTTATACACTGCAGTGGTTGAATTAGGCCACAGAAATGAATCTTACTAGGTTTTCAATTTTCAGAAGCCAGTCAAGCTCAAGATTTGAGAGGGTTTATTTTCAATTAACATATTCTTTTGGTTGTTTGGGGGGTTTTTTTATTAAAGGATAGTCTGTGTATTTTCATGGGATTGGATGTGAATCAGACAAACCTCAAGCTAATAAGCAAGAATTGATCATTTTACATACATTATATGGATAAAAGATTCAGACAAATGGTAAAAGAGAAGTATAGCAGCAGAGAATATATACCAGTTAGGGGGATCCTCTAAGGGTATCTTGGCTTAGTTGGTCTCATTTTAACCTGAGAAAGAAAGAGCTCCCTTAGCTCTTTAACAAACACAGTAATTTTTAAAAAATTAGAAAAAAACCTGAGCCAAAATCATCCTGAGGGTAACTAGTAGAGGCAGTGGTGTTACCTAAGGGCTGAAATTGGTCCATAATTTCTCCTGGATTTTGTGTTTGTAACAAGGCTGATAAATCTAAGCTAACATCTTTATTTTTACAGTACGTTAAAGGAACATTTTTATTTAGTGCAGTCATATATCTTCACATTATTTTGAAGTATGCTCCTTTATCGCTTTTGTGTCTTCAGAATTGCCTCAGGAAAGCATCCTTTTCTCCCAGTGTTTCATTGTTGATACCCTTGTAGAGTACAACATGCACAAACTTGATTATGATTAATTGAGAGCTCCAGCAAATTATGTTTTTATTCCCTTCCATCTAAGGCTTCCATCTGCTCAGGGAAAAAAAGGGGGGGGAGGGGATTAAAATTTATAAAGACACTTAGGGCTTACTAGGTAAATCATGAAAATGACTTCCTTAACAATAATGGTTACATGGGAAGAAAGCATTTTGTAGACGGGATCCTTGCTCTTACAGCATCAAAATGTGTGCGCATCTCTGTATTAAAATTCAGGCTAATAGACCACTTTAACCATACAGAACACATTCTACCTAGGATCTCATTACAAAGGTGAAATTTCAAGCTAAATCAAATTAGTTTGGAATACTGCTCATTAGAACAAGGCATTTAACAGCCACTTGACACAATTAAGTATTTAGTCTATAAATATAAACACCTGTATTCTTCTGGTGGTTTAGCACAGTGCATGTAATATCAAGTAGGTTATATAAGAGGTTCTGTTGAAGTTCTTACCCAAGAAAATGCAGCTGCAAGTACTGGCCCCATTAAGTTTGGTCTACCACATCAGATAAGGCTCTTCCTTCAGGGTTTATGATTCAGTTTTAAGTTTGCTATCCCTTGGAACTTGGCATACAGGGACCCAACTTGGCAGGCTGGGATTTACTTAAGAGACTATATAATAGAAATGAGAAGTCATGTTTAAATTATAGGAATGCAAGAGGGAAAGGTTACTGTGTTATTTTTCTCATTGCTAAAACTCAAAGGCAGCTTTGTCTTTCAAACTGAAATGTAGTTACTCGTTAGTGCACAGCACATAATGGTGCCTTTGGCTATCGGGAGCTTGAAAACAAAATCAAGACAAACTTCATTGAGAAACTGACTGCTCAGGGACAACAGCTTGTCTTTTAACTGAGCCAAATAACTGTTGGGAGCAAAATGCAGGAAAGAGTCACTTCTTAAGAGGTAGCCTAGATAGTTATTGGAGTTGGTGCTGGGATAGAGAACTTTCTATATTAGAACACAGGTCCACAGTAAATGAGTTTTTCTTAATAAGCTATGTGAAATGGTCTTTTGGTCTTGGTCCAGTTTCTGGTGGACAGACCGCCACATGACTAACACAGCCATCACAACTGGAAGTCTTCTTGGTAGTTTTAGCAGCGTGCCAAAGGTAGGATGAGAGCTTGAATTACCCTGAACATTACCCTGAACAAGACATTATGATGGAAGGTCACACAAGCCAATATCCAACCTATATATGGCTTCTGCTATGTCAGAGAAAAAAAATCTTTATAATCGATGCGTTGGCTTCAAAAATCCAAAGGCATCTCAAGAATGGCATTACCTTCTTGGATAAATTCAGGCTAAAGAGGGGAAACTGAGATGAGTAACAGTGCTACCCACTTTGCAATGCATTTTGACTTGCATGACAAAATTACAGCCAAATCTTTCAGTTCAGGGTGAGGTAGGGGGCAAACTGAGACCTTCACCTCACAGCAGGCTGAATGGCTGAAGATAAGAGATGACACGTAAGGACATTACTCAAAATGGCCACTCAGAATACAAACTGTAAGAACGTCAGGGTCATATAAATAATGTACCACCTTATACTGTCTTTGCACAAGAATATTATTCCCAATTCCCTTAAATACAATAAAATGAAATAAGGATATTTATTCATAATCCACGCATTATTATTAATCTTCATGTGGAAGGTGTAGGATGATGGATATATATTGAATGTATGGTAAGAAGGGACAGATTTATGGATTGTAATAACATGAAGCATAACCACCTGTCACTGGTGGGAGAGGAAAACTGTTCTTGTTGTTAAGATCAGGAAGATTTTGTTCCCAGACATGCCACGTACTCCCCTGAATGACACTGGTCAAGTCATTTAGTTATTTTATGCCTCAGTTTTCCATTGTATAAGGGAACACTGTTTAGATGCCTTGCAGGGGTCTTGTGATCAGCTCATCATTAGTAAGTGATATTCAGTCGTGACGGGTATCCCACCCACTTCCTCATCCTCATGGTAGGGCATGGTAGGTGGGAGGTAGGCTGGGTCATGATTCCTCTCCATCTCCTAGAAGCAGCCTCTGCTTCTTCCCCAAATAGGACTGCACGTTAAGAAATGTTGGGGAGTGAGAATACAAAAGATACATCCAGGGACTCTGAAATCCTCGAGGAGCTGCAATGCAGCAGAGGCTACTGCTCCAGCTTCCTGTGGGAGTTCGAAGCAGTACAGGTGCTGCACAGCAGTCCTCCACACCATCCTCCTCCTCCCCACAATCATTTCTCTACCAGGGCAGAAGGGATTCAATCTTCTGTGGGGATCCCTTGGTGAGCTCTCTTTATTTCATTTTTTTGTACAAGCATGTGAATACCATTCTGGTATACTCAGAGGGCATTGAGATAATCAGGGCAAATGTAAGCTATAAGTGGAAAATGTATTCCAATTAGCTGGGCACTAATACTTCATTTGATACGTGCCCTTTTCCCAATTGCTGTGTTTATGAACAAACTCGTTGGAAATTATTCACTGGGTGGTTTTAGCCCATCATTCTTAGTCGGAAGATAAAGCAGTTGTGAACATTTATATTCACCAAGAAATGGTTAGTTCTGATAGAACTTGTACGTCATGTGACTATTCTGGTGTTCTGATTGGCTGAATAAGATCCCCTCCTGTCTTTCAAAACAGGAGAAAGGAGTAAGTTGCCATGTTTTGTATTTTACTATTTGATGCAGGAAATGGTCAGTACATGCAAAACCTGCTGCTGTTTTGAGGGAAATGCTGCTTATTTTAAGGTGGGCAATTCAAACTAGAGTGAATGTATGCACGGTCTGTATCTTCTCATAGAAACCGATGTATGCAAATTTGTAAGATGTCATTTTTTCCCGACTATATATTCCTCTGGCATCTGACATGTATTGCCTTTTCCTTATTTCACCTCAGTTTACCCAGCAGGAAAGTGGGATGAAGACAGGTGTTCCAAGAACTTTGGGGGAAGCTGATCTTGTATTACGGCACTTCTGGATTCGGTACCAACCCTGCCACAAACTTCCCATGGGGCCTTCCCAGTTTACTTTATTTCCTCATGCTTTAGACTTCTGTGAACAAAACAGGGGAATCACAATAGTTTCTTTTTCCTATCTTTCATCTGTTTTGTTTGTTTAGATGGTAACTCTTTGAGGCAAGCACTACATTTGTCCAGTACAATGGGAACCCTGGAACCTCTAGTCATCGCTATATTCTGAACAATAATGATGGCAAGTTAAAACAGGACTCATTCTGTATTGTCTATAATGTGAAGCAAGCTGTGGCTGGTCTTGTACTAAACCATCAACTCATTTATTTCTGTGGAGATAGGTGGTCAGCCATTGTTAGTCTTACAGGCTAAGTACAGGCAGTCAAAAAACCTGAGGCTGAATTGGTTCAGGCTGAGCTGCATAGATTGAACCAATAATCAAGTGAGCAGACATCCACTTTTGATTCTGGAAATGCAGTGGTCCAGGCTGGAAGCTGGGGTGCGCTACAGCACACTTCCCTGCTCAGCTGAAGCAGACAGCTTGGGCCAAGGCTATGAGGGGAGAGGGGGTTGTGACGGAGGTGCAAAGCATCCTGGGATGCTGTGGGACTGTGAGTTAAGTTGAATCTGGATGGCATCTGGGGCAGAAGTTCAATACACTGATTTAAACTAAATCAGTTAAGTCTGATACTGTATCCATCCAGGGTGTCTTAAACTCGTTCCAGCCATTTTGAAAGCAGCTTACATGCACTGAACTTCTGTTGTGTTACAGATTTGAACCCATTTCCAATCACTTCTAGCGATTTATGGGTAATTTCTGTCCCTAGCCACAATGGGCAGAAGGCAAGGCAAGATTGCACCTTAGAAACAAACTGGTTCAGGGGGACCTGAGCTTTCACAGGCAAGAAGGTACTTCATCAGATGCTATTCAATTATTTCTGAGAGGAATTAAAAAGAATGGCATTAAAAAAAACTTTAAGCTACAGCTGAAGATAGGCCTTTTCCGGAATAACATACAATGTTCACAGTATCCAAATGATTACTGAAGGACTGCAGTGAAGACTGATTGGCCTCACATCTCCATCCCCGGCCCCATCCCTGCCTCATCTTTTTCAACAACATCTGCAAAGACCAGGAGCACTGATGCAGCAGATCCATTCTTCAGAGAAACAAGGAGTATGTTAAGAGTTCAAGGCCCTTCCTTAGCATGGTGATGTGCAGAAACAGTTACGCTTTTATTGTCACGTGTGCTTTTTATTTTTTTAAAAAGGCCACGTGGAGGCATGCTTAAAAAAATGAGCACAGACCAACTGCAGGTGCTTCCTTCACCTGATGAAGGGTATTTGTACCCCAAACTTTGCAAAGAAGAATTGTTTCCAACTGTTTGAGTTGGTCTAATAAAAGATATCAGATTTACTCAAAGAACCATGTCTGCCTTAAAAAAATGCTATCATCTTTAAATGACATATGCACATGAATTAAAATGTAACCGTACATATGAGTATTCTTGGCTTGTTATTGGAGGGTAGAGCGGAGGGAGATGGAAATTCTTGACACCAAACCAATAGGAAAACGATTCAAAAATAGGGCAATCAATACCACGCTGTGATCAACAGGAAATTCTAAGAATAACTGTATATCATGTGTGGCTTCAAATTTACAACCAGGACATATAATCTCATTGTAAGAAGAGAGTCAAGTTCAAGAACTTAGCCTCTACAGTAAAGCTCTCATTTTAACTAAAGAAGCCGAGGTCGACGGCCTCTCAAATGAAACAGATAAGGCGACATAGGGTTCTTGTCAGAAACAAATGTTATGTCTCTCCCTACTGAAAAGCTTAAAGATATTATCAGCAAAAGCCTAGTTGGGCCTGAAATGGGTCCCAGAGAAGTAATATTAACCAGGCTCCTGGCAGATCATTTATTTATCTCAAGCTAAATTCAATAAAGAGAGCCATATATAAGTGAGGGAAAATAATGCAGCTGCTAGTAATTTATCATTGGATGGAAAGTCATTGTTATCCTTATCTCTCCAATGATGTTCTATTTCCAACTGGTAATGAATTATGGGGCTTGCCACATCTTTACTATGTGACAGGTCAACACTACCTCATGGGTACTGTACTGTATTTATGCAATCAATAGAGAGTTTGCTGAGAAAATATTGGCAACCATTTTGTGCAAGGGACCAAGTGCTGCATGGCCTTAAGATCACTGATGGTGGTCGGTTGGTTATAATAGCATTTCCGCACTCTTAAAACGAAGATTTATCTAGATGCTTTAAGAATACTTTTTGCTTTAACCTTAATAAAGCAAAGCATGTGAAATGAAGCACCGGCTTGTTAATTATAAAGCATTTTGGTCATGTAAGCTGGTTCAGGCACCAAAAAGATCTTTTTTTTTCCCTTTTTTTTTGGCTCCTTTGTTGCATTTATTAGAGGGATTTATTAAATCAAGTTTCTCTGCAGAGTTATCTAAAATGATTTCTGCCTGTGTGGGGCACAACAAAGGTACCAGGAGCAGTTTTGGTCAAGCCTCAAGCCCTGTCACAGCCCAGGAATTGCACATAAAATTTTGGGCAGGAAACAGAGCTTTTTTTTGCCCTGCCTACAAATAAATGTGGTGGATCCTAACAGTAGGACTGGAAAGAAAGGCATTAAAAGGAACAATATACATAGAAAGCTGGTTTCTATTTTAGCTTAGATAGAGGGTCTCTGCATGAAGTTTATTTAAAAAGAAGAAAAACAATGCCTTCCAATTTCTTCCCCAAAACAGCCCACTCTAACCTGTCTTCCTTCCCTGACCCCCTTCCTTGGGGTTTTACTATAAGAAGGGGAGATTATAGTCCAGACTGAAAATGGTACCCCTTCCAGAGCTGATCAGAAAATAGAAAGGCGATTTTCTTTCTGCAAGTTTTAATTTTAAACAAAAAGGTTCTCTTATGAATCAAAAACTGAAAATAAATGACAAAATAAAATATGAAACCTCATCAGTGTTTGATTGAAAAACTAGGACATTTCAAAACAAGGGAAGATTTTCCACAAAAAAAATATAATTTATGGAAAGGTGGATATTTGTTCCATAAAAAATATTATATACCAAAGCATTTCAACCAGTGCTAGCATCCATTTAAGCCGCTTGGGTCATCAGCCCTCAAACAAAAGACTAGAAACTACTGATTCATGATCATGCCATTAATATGATGAAAATCACATATTTGAGACCTGCATTTTCTGTAGAACCTGAATCACTTAATTTTGGAAAACAAATTTCATTTATGATAGCCTTAGTACTAGTGCAGATACAAAGCAGATATTCTTGAGCAGGTTTTCTTGAGATGTATTAATCACTTGCCTTTTGACAGACTGAAATACTGCAGACTGAAAAAGATAGAGAGGAAAATACATCCTAATATATTTTTTACAAGCTTCTAAAATTTTAACCAGCAAAATCTCTAGTTGGTCAAAACAACAAAAAGCTTTCATAAGTAATTTGTGGGAACTTGACCAATTTTTTTGGACATTTTTGTTAAAATTTCAGAATTCAAACCTCTTTTTTAACCAACTCCAGTCATCTACAAGTGGGATAAGTGGAAGCGATACAACCTCTGCTTAACATCCTGCAAATACTGTCTATATGAAGAACATGGACTTACACAGAAAAAAACATGATGACCATCATTATATGGCTCAGGGTGTCCAGGCAGATACTGAATGAAGGGGCCCCTTTTATTTAATTGACAAATGTTTCCAAAGCAGTATCGTCTATTAAGATGGTACCTGAAATGAGTCCAGGCAGGCGAAAATAAAAGCTGCCTGTTCCCAAAACATCACAAAGCGAAACCTTAAAATAAGAAACACCAGCCAGTTATAGCACACTTATATAATGTATGAGGTGACCAAAAATGATATGAACCAAAGCACCTGACATTTTACACTGTTGAAAACAAAACCTAAAATATTCATCCTTTGTTATATAATGAGCACACTTCCTGGTTCCGGAGCCATGCAGTGCCTTCTGGCGTATATGTGTATGTGCTTCTTTGGCTCAGTATGTTTCGGAAAGTCTTAGTAATGGAAAAACAAATGGTCTAGGTGAGGACTGAAGCCCTTTGGCAGAGACGTGTTTTCAAAAGATTGACCAGAATCTGCAGGATTGCACTCTAGCCTAACCAGCGATATCAGTATGTCAGCTCCACGAGCAGTACCACTCATTCACAAAGATTCAGAAAGCAAATGGAAGTATTTGTCATATACTGCGTCCCTGGTTCCCCCCAGCCTCTGCTTCACGTAATTCAGTTTTCCCATATAAGTTCTGAGATATAAATTCCATATGGATTGGAGAAACCAGGAAGGCTCTTGTATTGTTAAAATGCCAAAGCTTTGACTCTTTTTCAGTCACTTAGCTCAAAAGATCATCCCTCCCATGCAAACAAGGTCATACTTTCCACCTAAATAGTTGAGGAAATAAGGTAACATGTTGGTGTTTGTAGATTTTTGTGTGATTTTTTTTCACTTAAAGGGACAATGGAGCCAAGCACCAGATGACACCATGCAAACATACCACATGTGTGTACTTGTTCCTGAAAAGCCCTGAATTGACATGGAAAATGACTTGGTTTACACATGAAGAAGTGGGAGAACATAGGAGAATTTCTATGGTTTACATTTCACGAGCCTTTATGATATCCCCATGAATACCCCATAACTTAGGCATGAAAGTCAGCATATCTTCTTAAAAACAGTCTGTAAGGAGAGAGAAAGAGGAAGGAACAAAATCTAACATGGAAGTTATCTGTCTGTCTGCCTGTCTGTCTTTGGAGATATAAATATTCAACTGCAGTTTTGGGAACCCAAAAATAACAACACTGTTTTTTAGAAGTGGCAAGTGAAATACAGAAAGTCAAACTGGCCAATCCACTTTCATATTCAAAAGCTGATCAACTTGCACAACTTACATTGAGAAGTGTAAATGGTGAAACATTACCTAAAGTTTTTCAATATTTGTATTACTAATAATTTAGGTGTCATAACTCTTAGAAAGTCAAGATCAACTAGAAAAAAAATAAGCCTGTGAAAATCAACTTGTCAACCTCTCATCAGCAACAAATCCACGCCCCCTCAGGTAATTATTTTCAGATCGATTCAAACACCCTGTCAAAATTTCATCCTTCCTGTTGGAAACCCCTAACTCACAAATGCACCCCTCCACTCTAATTTTTACCCTTTGAATTGTACCTGAAAAAGCTAAAATTGAAAAAAACACTGCAACAGGTTAAACTATGGAGGCTGTATCCTGAAAGTTGGGAATGCTTATGTTTACAGGGGTACATTATGGTTTGTGTGATGTATACATTTAATATTATGTTCCCAGGTTCATACTGGATAATTTCTGGAGTCCAGAACAGAAATGGTCAGAAGTTTAACCATTAGGAATTTCTGTGCTATCAAGGGAATAACCAGTTGGCAGCCCAATCAAGATCCATAACAGCCACCTGTGCTTTAGGTTTATCCCTTCTAGCAAATGAATGGGAGAAAGGACTAAACTGAAACATAAAACTAGAATGTGTGGTGGCTTTTCATGTCCAAAGAAAAGACCTAGAATTGTGATTGCTTTGGGGCTGCTGGTTTTGGAGTGTAGTGCAAAGGACAGCCAGTTCATTCCAGGCCATTTAAGAGGATAAAACCTTTTCTTTGGATGATTTTTTGCAACCAAATTATGTTGAAGTGTTGGTATCAGTTAGTTTCTATGTGGCAGAAGGATCAGCTGTTGAAGGAGTTTTTGGAGGTGAGGAAGTTTCCTTTTCCTGTCTGAATGGTCAAGCCCTGAGCCAATTGGAGACCAGCCATTCAGAGTTGAAGAGGTCACTAATCACCTGTGTCAGGTGCATCCTTTCTTTAACACATATGAAAGCACGCTGGGCAGAAATGATTAAATCATTATCTTTGAGATTTATTTTGAGAACAAGCATTACAGGTGGAAATGAGTGGGGGGGGTTGTCATTTGAATGGGCAGTATGCATTCGTTGTGCAGAACAGCACACTGATTATGTGCCTGTTGACTTCAAAAGTGTGCCCTGTGGAAGACGGAGGGAGCTATGCCATCGTTCTCGGGTAGTTCTTGGATTTCAGCCCTGTTGCAGGACTTCCAAGAGTACTGGGGACCTGTAGCTCCCTTTGACTTTGGATAGTATTTTTGCTACAAATATATATATGTATAAATACATATTAGGGCTGTGCGAAATGGCACCATTTCATTTCGACTTGCATTTCTATGTTTCAATGGGACAGTGTTTCATTTCAAGTTTTGTTTAGTTTTGAAGCACTGTCCCATTTCATTTCGTTGAAACGGTTTCACTGTTGCGACGTTTTGCCCTTAGGCTATAATGGGGGAAGCACAAAACTGCCTATAACTTTGTCATTTCTTGGCAGATTTGGATAAAAACAGCAGGGATGGTAGCCCCTTCTGAGAGCAAGAAGCCTGCCAAGCTTCAAGGAGATAGGTGCAGGAGTTTCTGGGACACTTCACCTCATGGTGCTGAGAAGCAAAACTCGTGTCACGTGTGTGTGTGTTAAGGTACAGTGGGGTGAAAACTGCAGGGATAGTAGCCCCTGCTTAGGCCATGAGGCCTGCCAGGCTTCAAGGAGATAGGTGCAGGGGTTTCTGGGAAACTTCACCTCAAGCTGCTGACAAGCAAAACTCGTGACGTGTGTGACTGTGTGGGTGTGTTAAGGTGCAGCTATTTTTCTGTCCCTCCCCCAGTGCACTGGGATTCGAAGGGACCTCAGGGAATGACCACAGTCACTGGCCAGCTACACAGTCAATATCAGAGCAGTCCTTCCCCACTCTTCCCCCTCCCTCTCCTTAGTTTCTGTTCAGCTGCAGCAAGCCCGGCTTCGAAACTCGAAACGTTTCAAAACTTTCAAAACATTTCAAGTACCCTCATTTCATTTTGATTTTGCTGTTTCAAGCTCAAAACGAGTTGAAACAGCATCAAAATGAAACACCTGGTCAAATTTCACACAGCCCTAATATATATCCTTTCTAGGAGGCATAGAGAACTCGAATTTGAACAGAAAGCGGAGATTTATTCTTCTGCTTCCTATTGTCCTGTGGAGACTTCATTCCCCCCACAATTTTGTCAGTCAACAATAGCCAATAAACTTTATTTTCCTGGACCGCTTTAATGTTTCTAAACAGTTATACTGTAAGCTGTAAGCTGTTCACATTATCTGATGTTCCAGGCATAAGGAATACCTGTCCCTGTTTTCCCTCTCTCTTTCTGTACAAATACACATGCATGCAAATATTCCTGTCAGAGAATCCACCACTCCCTTACTTCAAAATACCAGCAATACAACTGTCGAATTGCTTCTAGGCTGGCCAAATCAACTCTGGGTTTAATTTAAGCACTCTTCTTTTGTTCACCTTTCTTCTAAAAGCGTTATTCTTTGTCCTACCCCTCTTGCTGCCACTGAAAATAATTTATAGTAAAAAATTAGAAAAAAAAAGTTAAAAGGCCAAAAGCTAAAAATACTTTTGATTATTCAGTCTAAACTTGTCAGTGGATTTAATCAAAAACATTTTTCAGGTTGTCTGTTTGCAAAAAAACCCCCAAGAAAATACCCTGATCCACATCACGAATATTTCTTCCAGAATTCCAAACATTTTCCACTTAGTTTCCAAGACAGTCCTCACTGTACACAACACATGCAACACCAGGAACCGCAAAAAATCCCACTGTCCAATTATTCACAGTTGATGAGAATGTGTAAACTTTATCCAAGTCTCTGAATCTACACCAGTTTATTCCAAATAAGAATCCGGCCCAGTAATCAGTTAAGTGAGGTTTAACAATCACAGGCATTGATAGGCAAGAAATAAATATTGATGCAATTATTTTCTCCATGTGAAGTCTTAAATAAATAGAGAAGCAATAGAGAAATATTAACTTTGGTTCCAGTTGATAAGATGTTTTTCACTGCGCTCTTTACTATAAGCTTCCTTTATGAACTTTGATAAAGGCAACTGGATAAAAATTAAAAAAACAAACAAAAAAAAAAACAAGTAAAGCTAGCGATCAACTGGTTATCAATGGAACCTTAACCTGCATGTGTATATGTTACATAAGACACTGCTGGTGCATAGGTCACCCCTGCCCTCAAGTGTTCTTCTGTCTCATACTTATATGCATTGCATAGGTCTCATCATACTGAAAATGGCCATGTAAAAGAGCACCGATGACTCATTTTACCTTTGGAAGATACACTGAGATGCCAATTACCAACACAGAACTACATTGTACTGGTAGCCAGAAGTCAGCGAGGAGAGACCCAACAAACTGTTTAAAAGGACAGATTCATAAACTGACTGTTGGGATAATCAAGGTTACATGATTGCAATGACTGTTACAGATCTAATTACACTACGAACCAGATGTCAAGTGAAATCTAAATTTTCATTGCCTAAACAGTGCCTATATTTATAAAAGATGTTCTTTCTTTTCTAACTGTGCTGTGTCTCAAAATTGAGCCTCCAGATATAGGAATAAAGAAAAAAAATGAGAACTACCTCTTCTCTTCAATCACCAGAAAAAACTAGCAATCATACTGATCATAAATTTATCATCAGCTTGAGTCAGTCTTTCTTTTTCTGTCTGCTTTTTCTTCTCCTTTTTTTTTTTTTGAGACTGAGTTTTGTAAATTTGATTTGCAAGGAAGTAGATCCCAGATGAGTCATGCCGCATCATGGGCAAACTCTCCATCCTTTAGAATATTTACCTGAAGTCCAGATGCATTTCTAAACCCTATACACATGCTCAGAGGTAGAGGGAGAGCATTTTAATTAGAGCAATTCCCAGGCAGCCACTCTAATTAAAACATCACAGCGTCATGTGCATTAAGCCCCTGCACATTTAATGTTGGCTGTGGGATGCTTTATCTAAACCTTGATCAAAGAGGTTTAGATAAAGCGCACTGCAACCATTTTAAAATGGGCGGGGGCTTAATACATGTGACACTGCAGCCACACTGGAGCACTCTAATTAGAACACAGAGGAGACTCAATTAATTGAGTCTGTTCCATAGTGTTTTAATTAGAACACAAAGGAGCACATGTATAGGCAGCCCCAGGTGCTGAGATTGAACAAGCTGTTGAGCTCAGTGTAGGTATTGCTAGATGAAATCCTCTGGCCTGTGACATGAAGGGAGTTAAAAAAGATTAGCATAATGGTAATCTATAATATAGGGGAGATAGAAAGAAAGGCTGGTGTTCACCCATGTGGAAAGCCCTTTGATAAAAACTTAGAGCACAATTTCAGCCAATATATTTAGAAGGTTTTAGACCACCCTTCATCCAGAGGATTTTTTGGAAAAAAATCCCTACACTACTTGGATTAAAACAGCTGTTTGGAGGCATTATCTTTCTACTACCCACAACAGTTTATATTGGGCTTATTGTGAAAGGAAATAAAAAGCACCGCCTTTGGCCTCAAGGTTATGACTGGAAGAAAAGGACCATCTGGGACATCTTATGGAATGCAAGAAGAGCTTAATATTTTATCTGCCTTCACTCCCATCAATACTTGTCAGAGGATTACAGTTTGCATTGAAAATGTTCATTCTCAAAGACCTAGTGAATCTTTGCTGGTCTGTCAACCAGACAAGAAGTCCTGGGGTCAAAAGTAATCCAGTCCTAGGGGTCCACAAAATATCCCACTTCTAGTGAATAAGTAGCTGGTAAATGAGAACAAGAGTGCTGTAGTGTAGAAAGTGAGACGCTAGAATATGTGAACCCACTATCTTCTATAGTTCAACAATATCTACCCTAGAAAAGGATTTATCAAGGGAAATGCTGACTCTATCCTCTGCTAATATAAATCAGCAGTTGGAGGGCAGAACACATAAAACTGCCTTAAGATTTGGAATTGTTTGGTGCATGCCTGAGTTTGCAATGGTGCAGTGAGCCAAGGAATCATTGTCTCCTGATTGGGAGAGATGTATATAGTGTGCATCTAATCCACACAAACAGAAACTGGGTAAATGGGCAGAGATTAGCAACAGATACAATCACACAGACTGTACACGGGTGTTAGTAAACACCACGGTTCCACCGTAACAGGATTACAGGGCTCTTTTCCTGGCATTTTCTATCCATATTCTATTACCAAACAAAGGCAATTATGCAAAGATAAGCCCCAAGGCAGAATTGTCATGATCCGCTCATACTCGCAAATATTAGGCAAACATTTTCTAACCACAATTAACTCTCTGCCTTTGCTTGGCCTATTTTTGATGATCAAAGTAATGTATCTACTGGTTGAATACCAGCTGCAAAGAGCTGCAGTGAGTTGCTATGGTGCACAAAGTCACATTTATAGAGCAGCAGTGCACACCACTCATCATTGCTCACATGAGTCGCTGGACTAATGCAATGTCTGCAAAGAGAAGGATGTATTTTTGTAAAAGTCACAGGGCAAGGCTCATGGCCCAGCTTTCTGGAGGAATAAACTGGTTGGGACATACTGGATGACAAAGGTGGAATCAATTATTCGTAGACTCCTCCTGCTCCCTGACACCCCAGACCGTATTTATGAAAGCTACTAAAATCAAAACTCAGACCAATTATAGAGTCATACTAAAAGAGGCATTCAGGAGTTGGCTTCCTCACGAACAGCCCAGAAAATAGTATGGAGATGTATCCCCTCCCTTCTCAGAGGGGAACTACCACTGTTCAGTGGTCATTATTTTCAGAGCCATCTCCTAGTGGAAAGCAGAGAACAACTTACGCTCCTGCAGGTTGTGATGTATAGACCACTGAAATTACTGGGACTCTTTCTGCTGACTCCAGTAGACTTAGGATCAAGCCATTAGCTGGGGTTCATGCCAAGAACTTTACAGATTTCAGCAGACTTGGCGCAAGGATTTGATATTTGTATGAAAGCTTTGCACATTCCCATTTAACAAGACGGACAGACAGTCCTGCAGCCAAGACAATGGGCTGGGTTTAAGACAAACATTTTTTCAAAATGAACATGGAAAGGCTGTGCACAATGTCAGGGTAGGTCCATTAAACCATATGCATGTTTATGGAGATGTTCTTCCTTTCTTTCAGCAGTCAGCGAGCTCTCTACTCAATGCAACCACTTTGCAAGTTGCTACTATTTTTGGATAATGTTCTTGCTTTCATTTGTAATCATGCCGGATTCGGTGTGGAAGATGGATTTTTCCAATTTAGCACTATTATATAGTTTAGTGTACAGAGGATTAGCTGTATTTTTTCCCACTTAGTCCTTATTTAACTGTTTGTGAGCTTCAGGGATTTATAACCCAGAAGGTCTAATTCAAGGATTATAGGTATCTGGATATCCAGTAAACCATTTAGCAGCATTATAGGTCTAGGGTATCTCTAAATAATCCTTCTGGTTAGCTGTATGGCTAAAAAAATTAATGTAGCTAGGACTGCCAGATTTGGGTAAAAACTATGATGAAGTAATGTAGAATTGCTCATTTATGGTCTCATTCTAGTTCCATCCAAGTCACAGATAAATTCACATTGACTTCAACGAGGTTACTATGAGTCTTTTAAATCTTATTGCTTTGAAAGCTTTCATTCTTCCAAGCTGAATTCTAATCTAATTTTCCTCCCTCTCCCATTTAAGGGCCGCAACTGTTGCACTTTTAATTAGATAAAGATTGCCAGTTTGAGTTGACCCAAAATAAAGATTTATAATGAAAAAAAATGTAATAAATAAGAGAAATATTTCAGTAGTTAATTTTATAAATTACAATGAAAAAAACTCTCTCCTTTGGAGTTCCTTTTTCCTTGGCATCATTTCAACACAAACATTGTAGCACTGCGCTAGTGCATGAGAACCACTTTGGTTTTGAAAGCAAGCAGGAACTTAAACCCATAGTTTCATGTATTCTCTAGTCCTTTATTTCTCCTTCAACTGCTGGTTTTGGCCAGTGTGAAGAAGAGCATTTTTACATGATTGCTTTAAGTTAACAGAGGGCTCATCTACACATGCAAATTAGCATCAGAGGGTGCATCTACACGTGCATATTAATGTGACACAATAAACTCCAGTGCTCATTGCACCAGAATTTACTGCTCCCGGGCACTGAGTTTACGTGTGCTCCTGGAACCGCAGCATGATGAGCTGGGTCAGAGCAGCCCTGCCTGGCTTGCAGGGTCCCCACAGAGTCAGCCTGCCAGCCCAGGGCTGCTCCGACCCAGCTCAACATGCAGCAGAGGGGCTGGCTGGGGCACAAAGTGCTCTGGTGCAGGGCTAGCCAACAGGAAGTCCTTGCACTAAAGCACCCTTGCACCCCAGCCAGCCAGGTCAGTGTCTACACATGTACTATTGTGCACAAAAAAACTCTGCAGCAGGGTAGGGCTTGTATTAACAGGAACTACCCTGATGCAGAGTTTATTAGTTTACTCTTGCTTAATAACCCTGCATGTGTACATGCTGAGACGTTTACTCTGGAGCCATTTAGTCTACTCTGCAGCAAACGTCTTGTGTAGATGCACCCAGAGAAAGTTAAAAAGCAAGAGACAGGCAAGATCTTATAAACAGAGGCTGTGTACTTCACTCAGGGAAAGTATCCAGCTGCTGTAACATGGCCTGGAGGAAACCAAGCCCATGTTTGGGGTGTGGTAAGGTGGCAAATCTGGGCATCCATCCTCCACTTAAGGGCAGGTGCTTGTTTAAACTCTATTTATCTGGGGCGGCATCTGAGGTGTCAGTCTAGAGGAGCTACAGTGGCCAAAATTAACCTGTGTTATTATTCTATAAAACATATATTATAAAAGGGCACCTTCACACAGGTTTTTTTTTTTTCTAATTCTCACTGCAAGTGTCAAAATAGAGTTCACCTGAGGCAGGTTCTGTGGTGAAGAGGAAAGGTAAGATTAGGTGAGCCATGCTTGCCATTGAACTGCTCTTTAATAAAGGCCACAGCTGCAAAGCTAAATTAGGCACATCCCCAAGTATCCACCCAAGAACAAAAAGTAAGAAGCACTGGGACACAAAGACACACCTTAGATGCACAGTTCTCTCCCTGGCTTGGGGGTATGCAAATGGTATTAGTAACTCAGCTTTTCTATAACAGCCATTTCCAGCACCTGATACACTGGCTCAGATGTGTAAGCCCCTGCGTTGCGGGGATGAAGTCAATGCTCTTTTCACGTCCACCTTTCTACTGCTTGGTAGTCTTGCCTGTTTCTGTGAATCCAGATCTATCGCCTTGGTGGCCCAAGCAAGAAGAAAGAGGGGTTCATGTGCCTACTCCCTCTCCTTTGCGAATGTGTAGGCCATGTTACAAAGCAGGCCTCTATGTTCTGCTATCTAATATTGCAGGCTTGAGGCCAATAGCATGTGCTATTCTGCCCTTTCAAACGAGCTTGCCTTGAAATGTGCAAGCATCCAAGTTTGAAATGAGCGCAAGCTAAGTCTGGACGTGGTGAACTCCTGAATTAAATTGGCCCCATACTTTCCTGCTGTTTTGATTCATGCATTTCAGGTGCACCTGGGCCAGACCAATAGTCTGCCCTCCAACTGCTGGAGTAGATTCACTTGTTTTCCATTTGAGACCAAAGCAACATCTAAATCCACAGGCACTTCAGTAACCCCTTATCCAGAATGCAACAAAGATTTCAGGAACGTGTGTCAAAAGTGTGTTGCTCCATTACCTTTGTTTAATTTCCCTTCTGATCTCCTAAAAGGCTGTTGCATGAATGTATTGTCACTCAAGAGATATAGGGCTCAATTTACGGCCATCCCGCAAAACTGCCATAGGCAGTTGCAGTCTATAATTTTCAAGTAACACCCCATTTATGAAAACTGCAACAATCCCTTTCATTGTGATTTGTGAACTTCTGGGCCAGAAGAGCTAACCTCACTTTTGTGCAACAGTAACTGAGAAAGGAAGAGAGAGAAGAGCGAAACAAAAGCAAACTGGCTGCTGCTTCAGCATGTAGACTGCAAAGTAAATACAAAACATTTTTTTTGAAACTGCTAATAAAATATCTGCCAGGAACAGAAAGAAGATCAGAGCTGACAAGTTGGCCATGGGGTCTGATATAGGCTTGTGCTGATAGGACTGAACCCTGATAACATGTCAAGAAATTGAACTGTGTTGACACGGCCTCTCTCCTCTTAAATTTTCTACTAAAAAAAAAAATAGTCTGTAAAATAAAGGGCTAGAATCAAGTCTTAATAATGCATAGTTCTCCTACGAAAGAACGTGGGAACGCATGAAATAATGACTAAAAATGTTCCTAAGATTCAGTGCATTATATTTACCAAGGGATCACCTACACTTTCTCTCACTAGAGGCCGGAAACTGGAAATTTTTGTTGTGAGCTGAATCAGGATCTGTATTATTTTGATTTTTTTCTTTTTTTTTTTTTTTTAAAGAGCAGTGTTATGATTAAAATAGCTAACTGGGAAACGACTCCTGTTGGGCCCGTTCACATCCTAAAGCTGCTCTTTAGAAGTGCCCTGCTTCATCCGGAGCTTTAACTGTGCTGGTTGGAGCCATTAATATAGAAAACAGTGCTTTTATGAATAAGCGTTATGCACAATAAGCAAGCATACACTCCCTTTACAATTTCATAAAATCAGCCCCAGGTGTCCATACTTAGCAGGCTGCCTCCTTCTGACTGCATTCAAGCAAAATTTCACCATGCCCTTCTTTAAAAAAAGCAACTCAGTAGTCACTTAAATGGCATTTGTGCCTTCGCATTTTGTGGAGTGAGCATTTACTCCTATTCCAATCTGGAATGGGAGTTTTCCAGTGTGAATCATTAAATTGCTCAAACTCAATGGATGTAACACGAGGGATTTTTTTCTTATTACATCACTCTTTTATTATTATTAATATTGTCGTGATCTTTTCTTTGGGGTTGTAATCATTACCTAACCGAGACCTATAGTGCTGCGCAGCACGTAGTCTACTTTCTCGTTCCAAATGAGCACAGCTGTAGAGAGATTAAAGGTCCAACAAAGAGTTTATCACAAGTCCATCTAGTATTGTTTCTAATCAGTGAACTGCACAAACACCAGTACAATAGAGCCAAAGGCTGGCAGGTTGCAGTGTATTCCTCACAGTGAGCACTGTAATGAGGATGTTTCAGCTGAACGGGCTTTTATTTGCTTTAGTCATAGATTTGGTTTATTGTGAGTTCAGTGCTTACCGCATGTACTTTGAGGAGCGAACTAGCAATAACAGCTACAAGTGAGGAGTAACTGTGGATCCCTTCTGTGAATGCAGCAGATCTGAACGGCGACGAAATCAGCCTGGCTCCACAGCACAGTGGAGAGGAGGGAAGACATTATTGAGCTCAGGCTGCGAGCATGCAAGCCCTTGACACAATGAAGCTGTGCTATACTGGGCCTGGGGACAGGGACAGAATCCTATTCATGGCCCTGGGAGTAGTTGCCACTTATATGGGACAAAGTCTTAGCGAAGTTTTACTCTCAGATGTTTTTGCCTGGGGTTTCGGTCAGGAGACATTAGGCTAGTGATGAGGCTGATCTACGTGCTTTGGGAATTCTTGGGACCTCACTGGATCCACTGGCCGACCAGGTCTCTCCAACTGCTTTGCACCCAATCCCTGGCAGATGACCCAAGTGGAGAACCACTGGCATGGTAGTGAGATAGAAACGTGTTTCCTTTCTGCCTTGAGCTGTCTACTCCAGCATCTCCTCCAGTGCAGATCCCAGCACCAGGGAGAGCTTTTATGAGGAGTGTGGGATGAGTAAATATTTTTGTGGAAGTGGGATGGGATAAACTAAACACTGGGAGAGCCTCTGTAGAGCTAAACACCCTTGGCCCATCCAGGAATGTCACTGGGCAGCACATAGGCAAGCTTCAATAGCATGGCACAATGTTAGGGCAAAATACAGCAGAGAGAGATCACTAGAAGTTTCAGCTCAGGCACTTCCTTCCCTAGGTAACCAAGTCCTTTTTAGATAACCACCAGAACTGTTAACGAAAGAAGTTATGCAAGTGCAGGAGGTTTGATTCACCAAGCCGCCACACTGGCAACAGGTTTACACAACCACTCCACCCAAAAGCAAGAGTGGATAATTGCACCCCTCTAGCAAGGGTGGTAAAGAACAGCTAAAGAAGTAATGAAAGCCAAGAAAAAAGGGAAACCAATGTAATTTTATATAATTGGGACGTAGGGGTAATATAGATTTCGGTATCATAAAGGAAAGATTGGCCAGTACATTATGTATTAATTCGTATTGCAGAATTGTACTTATCAAAGTAAACTGTACTTATGTAAAAAGCAAGCATATAAATCTTGTCTCATTGTCATTTGGCAACTTACAGCAGCTGTTAATTGTGTTATATATCTTCCAGAACTATGTACAGTAGATGCCGGATGGCTCCAGTTACATTATTGCACTCACAAATATGGTTTTCTCTTGGGGACCAGGATTTTTCTGTGCTCTGAAGAAAGCAATGCAAAATAACAAATGAGACTAAAAAATGTAAAAGAAATGCTGCCCCAGCAGACACAGCATAATTTTGTCCTATATTAGAGAAAAAAAAAATATAAAATCAGGTTTGCAAGCCAGTCATAGGCAAAATATTAGGGTCACATATAGTCAGGTAAACTGGTGTTTCTAAATCCTAACAACATAAATATGAATCACTAAATCTAATGGAGAAACTGGTTTATGCTAAAGGATAATCTAGCCCTTAGCACTCAAACTAGTTTACCTGCTAATTGAGCCCTTTTGGTTGGCTCAGTTGGAAGAAAAGCTACTTCAAATTTCCCTATAGGGCTAAACTCATCTGCTGAACACCACGCAGTTAGATGGGGTCTGAACCTGGTCCAAAGTCAATTTTTAATGCTTCTGTTCACTGGAATCAATGTCCTCTCTCTTTATCTTAAAAGCATCTTAATATTTAACTAATTGGTCCAGAAACAGTTGTGGGTGCCAGGAACGCCCAGATTCTGGATCCCACTTTAATACTGGGTACATCTATAGAGCTCAAGGCATTTCTGTGCTATGATATAACATACTAGCTCTGCACATGCTAGCTCCCAAAGTGGAAGCAGTATACACGAGCCAATATAGTGTGCTGAGTGCTCATGGACAACACCAAATTACCATGGCTACCCTAGCTAATACATCCAGTGCAACCATTGCTATGTGCTCTACATGAATACCCATGGACTCTCTGTGGCCTACAAGACTCATTTTTATTGTTCCCTCAGTTTTCCTACGTGTAAAATAAGAATGAGAATAAAACTGAGTTGAATAACCACAGGGTTGTGAGGATTAATTAGTTAATAGATGTACATTGAGGATGAAAACTGCTACCAGGTGCAAAATCTAAGAACTGTTATACCCATACATAAGCATACATGGAAGAGGTGGTTTGGAAACAACTTGATTTTTTTCTATTTGTGCATATTCCATGTTAACTGAGTGAAATCAATAGGAGTTACATGAGCCAAAAAAATGGAAAGTCTAGGATCTTGGGTAATTCTACAAGTGATTTAGGAGCCTAATTTCCATTGTGAAAGCTGACTTAATTACCACGCTCCAGCAGACTCCAGTGTCATGTGTATCAGCATCCCCGCGCTGAAAAATGGTGGCAGGGGTGCTTTAACTAAAGTTCATTCGAGTTGCAGTTAAAGCACCCCGCCACCGTTTTTCAGCACGGGGACTCTGATACGCCTGATGCGCCGGGTGCTTTAATTAGAGCGGCTCTAGGAGAACAAGTTTTAGTTAGCTTTAGCTCTAGGATCTGCTCTAATTAAAGTGCCCTCCCTCCCCCTCACTCCCAGAGCACATATATAAATGCCCACAGTTCCTGCAAAAAAAGCATTCAAGCGTTAAGCTGAAATAAACGGTAGTGTAAGAGTGATGTTATAGCTGTGACGGTCCAGAAATTATGTGAGGGGCAAGGATTAAACTAAGTTTAAATAAGCCATTTAGATCTGAGATATCTTAATTTTTTTCAAGAACAAGTAAGATCTTTATGTAAATCTCTATTTCTTGGGGGCTGTGGCTTCATTTGGGGTCATCTGCTCGGTTTTAAATTAAGTCTCCAGTGGTTATCTGAATCAATGGCTGAAATCCTAGCGTAGACAAGACCTAAGTGTGGGCTGTTAGGTAGAACTGGGCGTCTGGGTCCCAGATTCTCTTCCCATCTCTCTCTCTTTTACACCCGCGCACACACACACAAATGTGCTTTTCCTGGGAAGTCACTAGACTGTTTATCTTGTTGGGAAAAGATGCTATTTTGCAAGTGCGCTGGGAATAGTCAATGGACTTTGGCCAAAATTGTGAATTATTATTTGTAAAGTGTGTTGATAATCTTAGCTGCAAGGTGCTACCTAAGTGCAAAGCCATATTGCGGATTATAATAAATCATATGAGTATAGAGAATCAATTTTCTATGATTCTATATACTCATTTAAACAAAGGTCCATTGTTGGTGTCCAACTCATTTAGGCCCAATTCCTGCAAGGCACTGAGTTCCTTGCACTGAAGTCAGTAGGGGTGGAGACACTCCACCTTGTCCATCCCTTGCTGTCATAAGAATCTATTAATTTCAATGGGAAATGTGCCTGAGTGACATCTGGAGCAAAAGCAAAAGGGAATGCATTTTGCTTTTTCCATCACTTGGCTGCAGTTCTAATCTAAAAGTGTGAACCATGAGAAAGATTAAAGATACCAAAGGCCAAACGCTTGTTTTAACTAAACCGGAGGGTCCAAGGTTTCCTCTAAGATCCTGGGCTATAACTTCCAGACATTACAGATATATGGAACTTGGAGATAAGCTGGTATTTATTCTAGATATAATGAAAAAATACAGTGAACTGCCCTGGACCTTGCTCCTGGACTGCAATTAATATCTGATTACTACAGTAATCTCATTGGAAAAAAAGAATAAACTATATATTTTTTAAAAAACCCAAAATATTAGCAAACCGAAAAAACAAACAGCTGCAAAAAGGTACTGGAGAATGACAACAACAACAAAGGAAGAAAAAGTGATACCCTCTTTCCACAGTAAAAATTATACATCGTGTATACTGTTCCTGTTCCAACTAAGGAATACATCCCGTTGACTTTGAAGATGGCATCTAGCACACAGCCGGCTCTGAGTCAGGTAGAGAGATGTAGGAAGCAAGGTCTTTATTTATCCACATTTGACACAGATAATCCTATTGTTGTGTCTCCTGCTCTGTTACAGTATGGATTTTAGTCTTATTAATGGGCCTAATCCTGCTCACACTTGGATCCAATTTCTATGAAAGGCACTTCCATGCATGTCAGTGGAGTTTCACCAACTGTCAACAAACGTGGTCCACAGGCAGTAAAACTATTTCACTGCTTCTTCTCTTCAAGATGAAGAGAACTGGAGGCCTGGGTTGCTATTCCAAGGCTTTACATACTGACTCTAACCTACTTTAGCTGCTAGATCGGGGTGGCCAACCTGCGGCTCCAGAGCCACGTGCGGCTCTTCAGAAGTTAATATTCTTCCATTTGGTCACCGTGTGCTTGTGCAAAGATTCAAGGAGAAGCATATTAATTGCTGAAGAGCTGCATGTGGCTCCAGAGCTGCAGGTTGGCTGTGCCTGTGCTAGATGGTAACTTGAGGAATGACAACAAGGAAGGACACTATCACTGTTTTATTAATATAGTAGTGCTTTGTGACCCCAGAAAAGGTCAGGTCCCCTATAAGAGAGGTATGCTACAAATACAGACCAAACGACAGTCCTTGCCATTGCAGATCTTACGATCTAAATAGACAAGACAGAGAAAGAGGGAAAAGGGGGAAAAGAAAATAGCACAAGTTAAGCTCAGCAATTTTCTCTTGTTCTTCATACAAGAATGTTATTGCAATATTTTCCTGACACAACTTTAGTCTTTCAGGGAATATCTGTGGATTTAAGTGGTTTGGTTTTTTTAATGTATACATATAACAAATGAGAGATTACCTAATTGTTCTCTCTTATTTAACAGAAAAACCATTTTTTCTCAAAAATATTTGTGAGTGATTTGATGTCTTTCGCAGATTAATTACCAAATTTCTCCTCCTCTCATTTACCTAGCTCTAGGCTATGACACTTCTTGTCATGTTACTTTTCTTTTGCCTGCAAGTCCCTTCCTATCAAAAAATGAACAGCTCCAACTTTGTTAAGAGTCAAGGAAACCCAGAAACTTTCAATAAGGGCGAAATCATCTTAGATCTGACGGCCAACTTCTGTCCGATGTAGAGATGCACAAAGGAGCCCCCTTGACAGCCAATAAAAAGTTGTTACAATTTCCCTGAAGCCACAAGTCCTGAGAAATTTGTGTTGAGCTTCTATTCAATTATTCTGTCATCAAGGAATTGGCTTTAATCAGGAAATAACTAAAACTCCAGATTTTAAAATATCTATTTAAATATTGTAGAGTATTAGACAAGAGCTAGTTATCACAAACCTATACTAGTATGTAGATTTGTAAGCTCTTTGGGGCAGAGAATGTGTGTCATGTTTTAGCTTTAGAAAATACTATATATATTTGCAGCATCAGAGATGCTTGTTAAACTATAAGTAAATGAGTAAAATGGAGCGCATGTCCCAGACATCTTCAAATATTTTCATTAAGTCTCCATCCCTTCATGGAAAGACTCCTTCAAGTAAAGATCTGTTCTGCTCAAGGTAGATGTCACTGGAATGGAGCAATCTGTGTCAATAGGCAGGTACTTAATTGTGCCTTCCCGATAGATTATCACCGTCCCATCACTCGCAGGTCTGGCTGAGCAGGAGAGATTGAAGGTGCTCCCAGCTCTATGGAAGCCACCTCTGTGAATTAGTAAATGACAAATGACATACCATTATGACACCTCTTTTTGACTGGTGCATGAGAGAAGTGGGGAGAGAGGGCAGTGCAGTACTATGCTGTAATATCAGTCTAGTCTGGGACGCTTTTGCTCAGAGCTTTAGTTTGAAGGCACTGTAGGTGATGGTACATACACATACTCCACTGTTGATTTTGGTCATGAAATTATGTATGAGTTTTTATATATGGTTCATTAACTAAAATAGTGTGGGGTTAAGGGGGGGTGGGGGTTGCTTTTTGTTACAAGTTTGGGGCAGGGGGAGAGGTGTTGTTCTGTTTTAATTTCAGTGTGGTGGCCATTAAAGATTTGGGTCCAAAACTTTAAACTCTTTGCAAATTCTTTACATGCATTTCACTTTTTAAGGAAGGTATACACATAGCAGTAACGGGCTAACTGGGCATTCACGCTTCGTCTGAGAGTGACTCTGCATTTTCTCTCATACATTTGGCATTCATAGAATCATCATGCATTTTCCCTTCATCCTTCTCATGCACAGACAAAATGAAATAACCTGAATCCACGCAACGTTCTCTGCAGCATACTACAACATCTAAATTGAGAACTCTGCAAACTCATTGTTGTTTTACGGGAAATGTGGAAAGCAAGGCCATCTTTAATAGCCATCAGACGGTGTGACAAGGAAAAGCTGCCTGGGATTTTTCTTGGGATATACCTGAAATATGCACAGGCCTAGGCATTGTGCCAGCAGAATGGGGGCATATTAGTGAAGTATGGGGCAGGGAAAAGTTAGCAACTCCCGTGCAGAAACCTGCATTTACCGTTCAGCTAAGGAGTAGCATTAGCAGTCACCCAAAGAAATCTATAAAGAGGTGGGATGGGGAAGCAAAAATAAGAATTAAGACACAGGAAAATGATCTGGAACAGAACTGTGTTTCTCCCTTGAGTTACAGACCAGCTCAAAGCCAAAGGTACTAGTAGTCCCACTTACGGCGGTATCTTCCTCCTTGTTTTAATTTCATCCACGAACAAACAACTGGAACTCTGCAAACACGTCACAAAGTTGTGTTTTTGATAAAGCTGGAACTGGATGAAACTCTCAAGAGAAAAACCCCCAAAACTGAGTGGATGTGACTTTCACACATGTTGGTGTTCAGGGAGAGCAACTTAATTGAAAACATCTGCCCACAATTTGCAGGGTTCCTGTAGAAACGAGTTATAGCCTCTGTCCAGTGTCAAGGTGACTACCACAGCTTTTCCTCTCTCTCTCTCATATTATTCATATTAGTCTAGTTAAAAAAAAAAAAAAAGATGCTCCACAAGGCTCATGTTAAACAGGTTAGATATGCTGCAATCGCTTTCTGATTGAGACGCTATTAATGAGCGATGCTGGACAAGTAACGTGTCGTGTGTGTGTGTGCCAGCAGCCTTGTTGCGGTGGAACACAGGGATTTTGCCGAGACCCTTGGAAAAATTATATAACTATACTTATTTACATTATGTTTTAACTGAACCTGTCCCGCATGTGTGTGCATACACATGCACACGCACGCAGACTTTACAGTGGGGTGCAGAGTTGTGATAGCCGAATGCCAGAGTTTTGAAGCACCGTAGACCCCCACGAGGAAGAGCATCTTTCACTGCACCATCCTCACACACCTGCTGCTGGATGCTATCAGGCAAGCAGTACTTCCAGGACACTGCCCCACATCTTGGCTAGATACACCCCTCTTGGGCAACTGAATACCCATGTCCACACCAGTTACTAAGTCCTCCATTCCTGCCTCGCCCTCAGGAGATGGTCATGGCCACTTGGCAGCGATCAGTTATTCCCATTTATTTTCACTGGTCCTATACAGCTGTTGCCTCAGCCGTCTGCAAACATATCTGTTATTTTCTTTTCTCTTAGGCCAGGTATAGACATTACACTTTTAGTGGTATAAGCGATTGGAAGCCAGTCTATATCCAGTCTATACAGAACAGAAGTTTGGCACACAAAACCAGTCTATACCCGCAGCACAACAGAAGTTTTGCACACACAGACTTGTGTAAAAAAAGCTGAACCTAGCTTAAGATTTGCTCCCCTCCCCTCCCCACCAAAGGGCGAACGTATGCTCTGTTCGCTACCAACCTAAACGATGCCATTTACAGAAAACCACCTAACTTGGATCAATTCTGCCTCGGGCTTTTTGAATGTCTGTAACTAGCCCTAGTGTTCCCCAGCTGGTGCTTTAAAAACAAACTGCACAGACGGCATCCAGTGAGCAGTCCAATGCAGGTTCAGCATTTGCTAGGCTACTGAAAATAATAGGCTCACTTGTTCGAAAGGTAGGGCAAGATGCTGTTATAAAGTGATTTCCACTTAACTGAGAGCTAGCAGCTATTAACATCACTAAGGATTTATCGGCACTGCCGCTGCTCTTTTGACAATCTGCACCACTTTTAACATTGTGCATTTTATTTCTAAATCTATTACTGTTCGACAGTCCCCCTAATCAATCAGCAGACAAATTTGTGAAGGTCCTTGGCGGGAACTTTCCAAAATGACAGTTTTACTGCCACTGTGGCAGCTTGTACAGGGTGGCTATTATGTTTTTTTGATTCTCTCCAAAAAAAATCCAGTTTGCTAGCAGACTAGTGCTCCTAACCTATAAGTATCCTAAGCAATGACACTATTATGCTGACAGGGAAAAACTACTGATGCCACAGAAGTGCAGGGGGTTAGTAATGAAAGACCTTGCACTGCTGTTTCTGTTTGTGCTCACTAAACCTAATTTAACCAAATGCAACTGCAGCACACCCGACTGTAACCAAACGCAGTTCCCAGGTAACTATTTGCTACAACCGCGCTGTTCAAAAAGAAATGGCTTTACAAAAAATCGAGTCGCTGCGCTGTCCCAGACTGAAACTCAGCTGATGATGAGGCAACACCGGATAAATATTGCAGAACCCCATGATTCACAGGCACGGAGAGATCTTTTCTTCCCACAGAAGGTCCTGCCGATTACAATTACAGCAATAAAAAAGCAAGTCATATTAGCCAGGATGGATATTGACAGGGAAAGTGCTAAAGGAGCTTTGCTAATTCCAGTGCTGGCAAATATTTCTGTTTGCCAAATACTTATATTGATTTTTAAATCTCACTCTCCAGTGTTCCTCAGTTTGATGGTGACCATCCCTGCCACCCGGATAGCTTCTGAAAAGCACCTTATTATGAAACCAGTTGCAATAAAGCCCACGGTCTATTCATACGCTACAGTAAGGTGCTCAGGAACTAAGCTGCTCAAGGTGGCATAAATCTGTACAGAGTAGGATGCCCATGTAGCGAGCGAGTAACAGTGGGAGAATTTGACCCCATAGGAATAAAACATTTAAACACCAATCCCTTAAAACTGTAACAAACTAATCAAATGGTTTTCTGATCTCTGAGCTGCCTTAGGGACGTTGTACTCCCCGGGCAGCGATGGAAATGTTTATCATCTTGCCTGTTGTTTTTTTGTCGCTGAACAAAGTCAGTTCCTGGCATGTCATCTGTGGACTAGTTGGTGCTGTTATGAGGACGAAAGTCCAGCATCGGGATCTTGAACAAATATTAACTGCTTTATCCCATCTCACTGATTATATTATTTCCATTTCATTTTTATTGGGCAGGATTAGTGATTTACTACGGGCTGTAAATTGCAGATGAAGCAGGCTCAGCTCACCTCCTACCGGCGCCAGGGAGAGGAAGCTGTCTCTCCCGAGCAGCTCCTGGTTGCAACACTTCAGGTCAAATTTTGAGTCTCTGCAGTTTTAAGGCACTGGGTACACCCGGGGCAAAATCTGTGCACCAAAGTGCCGCATACACAGCTGAGAAGCTGCAGTTTGGGGCATTGGTGCACGGTTTGGATCTCGCCTGCCTGCAGAACCAAAAGGCAGGAGGAGAGCGCCCCACCTATGGTTAATCCAATAGCCTAGTGATTAGGACACTTATCCAGGGAGAAGGAGATCCAAATTTTAGGCCTCCTTTACCCAGAGGGGATTGGAAGCTGCATCTCCTGCTTCCCGGAGCTGGGCATTAACCCCCAGGCCTCAGATCTCCTGTGCCTCATTTGAAGCTGACTCCACTGGACCTTGCATTTAATAGTCCTTGGGTAGGATGGATGGAGAACAGTGAGGCTGCATCTGCCTTGTTGGGACCAAAGGCCCAGGCTAGATGCCAGGACCCTTTCCTAGCCAGGGCAACATCCATCACACTGAGCCACCCTCTGGCTTGTTCTCCTCCTCCTGGCCCCAGGTGCTCAGCCTCAAGAGAAAGGCTGGATAACGCTTATCGTGGGGCCTGGTAGTTAGTGCATGTTACTGTGCAGAGATACCCTATGGCCTGATTTTTTGAGTCACTCCGAGGAAACTACCCACCTCTAGGCCAAGTCAGGCTGTGGTGCCTAAGTATGGATTTCGGAGCCGGGCTTCAGACACACAGTTCGCCACGAAACAAAAGGCACAAAAACTGCAGCGAGAGCTCGACTGATCTGAGATGGCTCCTGTTCTCTGGAAAGCAGTCCAGCGCTGCCTGTGTCATATTTATCTAGGCTCTCCTGCTGGCTGCCTTCTGTACGCTCTGATTCTCTGCTTGGATTGGGATCTAAAGTGCAGAGGAAGCTCGAACAAATAAATAAAACCATTGAAGAAACCAGGTTGGGTGCACAAACGGAGGTGTGTGTGCAGCAAGCAGACACCAGAGTCCTCCAGCTCACAGGGTAAACAGCTTGTTAAAACATCACCTGAAGCGGGAGTTTCTAACTCATTAGGGCTCGGCTTAGGATATGCTTGAACAACTTCAACAAATCAGGCCATCATCCTGAAGATCCCTGGAGGGTGGAACGGCTCCACGCTGTCCCCCATCCCCGTGTGGGCTAGAGTTTGTACCAGCAGATCCAGCCCTTATTATCATCAGTCTTTGCTATCACATGTGTTCACGGCGGACAGGCTTTCATCACTGAAGCACAGTGCTCAGCTCAGAGGGGTACTATGTACCACGAACTGCGGAGCCGGACGAGTATAACACTCGACCCAGCAAACTTTCTCGGCAGACCCCAGCAAATCACTTCTCTACATTTTCTCTGAATTTCCTTGTCTACGTTATGGGAACACGAACCAGGCTCCTAACGCCAGTGATCCTATGCTTGGGAAATGTGTAGACACAAAATTCTCTCATCATCTCTGCCACCAAAGGGAGAACTCTTTAAATAATTGCTGGACTCTCAAGCAACTAATTCCCTGTCTGAGAGCTGGAGTCAATGTTTAACTACAGATTTCTCTGGTAAAACAAGGGATCTACTGGTAGAATTTCCCTTCTTTTACTCGTCCTCAGAGACTGGCCTACATAAAATACTATATTAATATTACTTTTTATTCCAGTGCAAGAGTGACTGTTTCAAGGAAACTAAATTCCATGTGATCTCCTCCATCTAGGTGTCCAAATGCCATCATGCCCACTGATCTCATAAGAATTTACTGCCCTGCCATTTTCTCGTCAGCCCCGCGCCAAAGCCACAGGCTGTAATTTGGATTCATGCAGCACGAATCTGGAACCCCTCGACATTCAAAGGGCTTGGTCTGAATTTGTGGTTTTGTTTTCTGTTCCACTCCCAATGTAACATGGTGTTTAAGGATGAATGATTTATAGGGTAAGGGCCTACCAGCATACACGTTATTAAAAACAGTGTAATTCCTTTTGTGGAAACATAAACTGCATGCGCGTCTCGGTGGGTGTTCTGACGCTGCTTGGACTAAATGCCTGGACTGCCCTCCATCGCTGTCAACAGAAAACGCCCCCCGTTGACTTTGCTGGGAGTTAGCTAGGACCCTAAATAATAAAGGTATCATTACATCATCTTACAGGTATAAATAAATAGTGGGATTTTTCAGGGATGTCTTAAGGAAAATTAGCAGCTTCTAAATGAATTACTTAGGAAATCAAGGCCCAGCAACGATGTATTTTTGATTTGGGGCAAATTCTCACACCATTTCTAGCAAATCTCTTTAACCAGCTCTCTGCTATGGGCCACGGTCCATGTGTAGTGTAGCTAAGACAGCATAAGCAAGGTCATTTGAAGATGTACCCTTACTAAAGAGGGATTTAGATGTCTAACTTGAAGCAAGATAGATGCTGCAAATTTTCATTTGCAAATGCAATACAATTGTCCCAAACAGACCTACAAAAATTACAGCAAACAAGAGCAGCAATTGATTTCAGAAAGCTCCTACCAGCTCCTGTCACCAGATCATTGTTATTACCAATAAGCATAAGGAAGGTTTCCTTCAATACAAATTATCCAACAAAATCAGTTAGCATTGGCTATCAGGATTCAGCCTTACATAACTCAGCTTTTAAATTCCATGACATCTTTACCAGCTTTCCCTCTTAGTTGGCAAGAAGTCGTTCATTCTCTGCACAGTTCAATTTGGTAATTGCATGGTTGCTTTGTATCGCAGATGATCTCTGTCTGGTATAGTATATTTTTTCATGACATAATCAATCATGCTATTAAGGAACAACTCATCCTTGATGGCTTATTCAGAGCTAACCAGAAACCACAAAATACTTTTGCCATTCACAAATATGCAGCACTTTTCTATGCATAAGTATTCCCCAGCCAAAGTATTTTAACTTGCGTATGAGGCAAAAGCAGCGAGAACCATTTTCCTGTAGATTTCCTGATACAGTCAGTGCGTTCTTAAAGTCTGTAATGGATAAATTGGAAAGTTTGGGACATCAGTGGGGGGAAATATCGTTCAACGTATGAATTAATGTACCCTCTTTCTGTAGCAACATGCATTTACTGTGTATTTCCTTTAGTAGACAGTGGGAAAAAATCACCGACCCTTACAGTTTACAGCATATTTTATTTTTACACCACTGGAGCTAAATTCTACTGTATATCATTTCAAGGGTATTTTTTAACACTTCAGAGCTGGTGAATGGCATTGCTGAATTCATCTTCACTATGCTCTTACCAGCTAGGCCAGCTATGTCAGTGGTGAGGCCTGCTGCTCTTGTGCCCTTCAAGTGGGTACGTGAGGCTGGTGGCCTGCTCACAGACTGCTTCTTACACTACTCAGCCAGTGTAAATTGGCCATGCTCCACTGGAATCAATTATAGATTCATAGATTCATAGATTCAGGGTCGGAAGGGACCTAGTAGATCTTCTAGCCCGACCCAGTTTAATTATGTTAAACTGATTTACGTCAGCTGAGAATCTGGCCCGTGATGCTAACTAGCTCCAGAACACCAAGGTCTGCTCACTAATGTTTTAACAGGACTTGTTGCACGTAATCACAGCCATTGTACAAAATCACATCTGTCTTACTAAAGTTTAATTTCGGAGAAAAACTGGGAGTAAGCATCTTTGGTGATGCACTCTTCAAGTGGAAGCCGCACCTCTTCTAATTCCGCCTGTTTGGACATGAAATGTTCTTTTCTGATTTTCTATGTTGAAATGATTTTTTGCCTACTGAATTTTTTATTTTGTAGTATACAAGACTCCTGTTTTTTTCCTTTATTTTTTTTCAGGAGGTGGGGGTGAGTTTGGTACAAGTGATTAGCCAAAATGTGGAAGTTAGTGTGTTGGGTTTTTTGGATTATGAGGAGAAAGCAATGTCAGTCAGGTGTTTCTTTCATGCAGTCTTGTGTATTTACAAGCCCTATACAAAAGTTTGCTTCCCTCCACATAGCAGGAATCAAACAGCAGGAAACGGCATATTGGTTCGCAGTGCCAAGTCCCTTCCCAGCCAGTACACAACCTGTAAGCACCTTTGCTATGCTTTTCTTAGGCCCATGTTCCTTGGGCTTGACCTGGTTGTGCATGTAGCTTTGTGCTGCTTCTCTCTCAGCTTTCCTATGTTTCCTGCTTCTCTTGCATATATAGTCAACTGCACACATCCACTAAACAGTGTCCGTGGAAACTTCTCTGCCCACATCTTGCACGTGCCTTTGTTTTGGGTGGCGAGAAATCCCTCTTTTGGGCAGAGGCTACTATTCTTTTAGCAGTCTGTCATAAAAGACCTTAATTTTGTTGTTCTTTTATCTGTATCCGTGGGTTCCAAAGTAACTTGGGGATGTACACTTCCCAGCTTAAGGGCCAACCGCCAGCTTCTCATATGTTTGACTGAGCAGGCTGTCTCTCTCCTTTCACTGCCTTTAACTCACTGAGCCTTGGACTTCCAGGTACCCATAGAGCTGGTGGCTTTGCACAGTGATTTTTCCTTAAAGAATTACCTATCTATTGTCCTTAAGCTACATACAGGCATTCAAAAAGCCCAAGGTGGAATTGCTTTAAGTTACGCAGTTTTATGTAAGCGGCACAATAGATCAGTAGTGAACAAGGCACACGACTGCCCTTTGATGGTGGGGAGGGGAAAATATTAGACCAGGTTCAGCCCCTTTTTAAACCAGTCTATGTGTGTTGAACTTCTGTTCTGTTATGGGTATAGACCAGTTTCCAATCACTTATACCAGTAAAAGTGTAATGTCTGTACCTGGCCTTGGAGTCTTGGCACTAGAGGACTGTGATTTCCTTGAGTTTTCAAGCCTCACCCAATAAATGGCTGGGTGACAGGTGCCACTTAGGTCGTCTTTGATGGACTACGGGTGCTCAGACATCAGTCTGTAGCTGATCTACTTTCTTTGCTGAGCAGCCATTGTGCCCCATATCAGTAAAGAAGTAGGTTACCCTTGATAGTGTGCAAGGTAGTGTGTTACAAAGAACTGAAATGGAGCACATCTGCTTCTAGCTCTGACACAGACTCCTGTGGTCTTTGCCAACTCACTTAGCTTTTTGACCTCATTTCCCCGATTGCAAAATGAGAAGAAAGAAGAAGAAATAGAAGCAAGAGAGAAAAGAAGGGAAAAAAAAGGAAAAACAAGAGACTATGAAACGGAATAGACTCAGCAAAAGAAAACCCACACCGCTTTAATCAATGCAATTTGATTTATCTCTTTTCCCTTTCTTTACTAAACTAACCTGGCAGGCATCCTCTACCTCTGTATGCTTTGTGCAAAATGAAGGGATGACTATTCTGAGCATTTACATTTATATTACTATTTACTTTGAATTTTATAGTTAAATTAAAAAATAACTTTGTATATATATTTTAAAAAGCAGGCAGGAAGAAGAGGCTTGCTGTTTACCAGAATGTACACAAAACCCTGGCAATTCATGAAAATAAAAAGAAACAAAGGACATTATCTGCCACCCCAATTTCAGGTGAGTAATTAGCAAAGCAGGTACCTAAACACCTCCCATGCTCAAGTTACCGTGGGTGGATATATGTATGACATGTCTAATAAGAAGCTGAGCATCCAGCCACTAAGATGCTGATATAAGCCATACAACAATCCTCTTAAGGATTTAGGGAAATCAGAAGCTCAGCTTTGCCATCTGTGGCTTAATAAATATTTTCTTCAGAGGCTTTGTACCTTGTTTTAGCTTCCGAGAAAATAGTCATACTGGAAACTGTGAAAAGCAGACACCTCCATCTCTGTCCCTTTCTCCTCCACCCTCACAGCAAATGTTTCCTTTCCCAGGCGCTACATTTTGTTAATGAGCTAGTGCAAATGCACGTATTTTACCCCCATGTGTCAGTGCTTGAAACCATTTCTGTCCCAAACCAAGGCAGCTCTAACCCATGCCCATGTTGTCACCATTTTCAAATATGTGGCATCATACAGTATTAACACCAGTAAATGATTCCAGCCAAGCATACCCTATCTTCCCGCTGACCTACCCAAGCTCTGAAACTAAAGAGCTAACCAAACTCTGGCTCAGGATGAAGGAAACCAGAAAAATCAGTCTGCTCTTAAGAAAAGTACAAATTAAAGAAATAAAGATTAATAGTGTTTTCCTCTGGAGCTTTAGATGAAGATAAAGGGGAGTTTGCATAGCATGTTGGCATCAGAGACGCTGGTGTTTAAACAGATGTGAAGAAGGCCGCTGAGGAAATTCAAGCAAAGACTAAAAATTTCCACTGCTTTTATAAGAACTTGGAAGCAGAGAAAAAAAGAAAGTAGGAACATAAGAGCGAGAGTGCTTCAGGGTCTAACAGGTGAGTTGGGGGGCGGCGGGGAGGGGGAGACAGTCAAAAAGCTCAGGGTATATTCCTAGTCCTGCTTCTGAGATTGAACAGGGCACATTTCCTTCCTGGGGCCCTGCTTCCCCTCGCACCTCATCTCTGTCTTCTCTATCTAGCTGGGGGAGGGGGGGGCATGAATTTGGGGAGAGGGCACAAACTTAACACCTGCCGTGCTGCCGAACCAGGCACTGCTGTCGCTGCCACGGCTGCTACTGCTAGTGGCCCAGCTGCGGACACTTCTGTATGTCCAATGCACAGAACTGCCCAGTTATTCATCCACTTAGAACAACGGGGTCTCAACAGCTGTGTCTGTATTATACAAATTAACAATATCTTAAGCAAAAATGCCAGGTGTTGGGTTTTTTTACTGCTTAACAACATAGTGACAAGCGTTGGTCTCAGGATCAGATCCTGACTTGTGAACATAATATTTTTTGCAAATGTGCTTGCTATACAAAACACTGCCATAGAAGTGAGAGGTTTTAATACTAGCACTTGCATCGGGGAGGGTTTCACCACGGGGGGAATGGACCTCTAGAGAACCTCTACTTTTCTATGATTCTCCAACCCATTTGTCAGATGGGATTGGCACATGCCACTCCTAGCAAATGCAAATATTATAACATAGCGCCACAGAGCAGAGCTATTTGATCAAGGTATGTGCCCACCATTTGTGTGGAAGCAATGCCTGGTAATCAGGATGAAACTCTGGTCTAAAAATCAAGGCCTACATTTGTAGATCGAACCAATGCAAGTACATCTCTGCAACTCATGCTGCAAACCCCGCTCTCTCTCTCTGCTCCTACCTGCCAAATCCTGAAGTCTGGTTCTGCTGCCCTACTAGACGTCGAAACAAGCAAAACTAACAAGCTTCCTTGTTCCTTTCTAAGCATTTGTGAATGCATTCACTTTTTCAAAGCAACTCTGTTTTTTCAGGCAATACATTTTAAGGGCTTGACTGACAGTAATGACTTTTCATAGTTACTTCTCTTTGAAAAGCAGACCCCAAACAGATAGGAACAGATCTGAAAACACAAGAAATAAACAAGCGTGTGCTAAAATGTTTGCCCAGTCACATTTCTAACTTGCATATGTAATGACTACAATTGTAGGCAAGTGAGATAAGAAATAAATGGATAATATTGATATTATATTTGAACAATTGTGTGATTCGCCAGTGGTAATGCATACAAAATTGCATACCAAAGTCATTTTAAAAATCAGGGACAGTCCTACAGCATTGTATACCAAGAATTCAAGCAAGAATTACAACACAATTTTGACACCGTTTAGAATAAATTCAGCGTTTCCACATTGTTGTGCTAAAATCTTTTCCAACAGTCAGCTTGTCTGAACTTGGATAGAAATAAACTTTTTTTTTTAATCACCAGGAGAGGTGGATGACTTTCACTTTTATTTAACAAAATGCTTGTACCATATTTTTTAATAACCAGTATCATCAACAGCAGCAGCCTACAACCCTGCTATAAGGAGTGCAGATCTCTAGCAAAGCTCTTATCAGATCCATAAATGCATTAAAGAATGTGGTGAGAAGTCAATGGAATCAGCTCTGTTTGCTAGAAAGGCCCCAACTGAGACTGGGCATTTTGCCTGGGACAGCAAACTGAGGATTAAGGGCTTTATGGGACATGTGAACTCCACACAAATGCAAACATTAGCATGATTAAAATTTAGCAAACTATGATGTACAACCCCTCAGGCAAAATCCAGTAGACACAGCTGTATTTATAGCTTGTTACAAAGAAGCTCTGTTAGTGCTAACAGAAATTCAGTATCAGAAAGACCGAAGATGATTTGAGGATCTCTCTGCATTGCCAGCAATCTCTAGATCCAGTGCAGTGCATTCTTCCTCAGCTAGGCTAAGTCCTTGCTACAGGAATCATTGCTACAGTTGCTAAATGGAGCTATTTTTCCTTTGGATCATTGACTTAGCAAAACAGCACCAAAAACCTGGGAACTACAAAACTGATTAGACCATTTTTGGATCTTGGTCAGAGATGGTATTTTGTCCACCTGCGGAGGTGATGAGGACGGGAAACCGTTGGAATCAATGAAGCTGATGAATGGAGAATTGGGCACTGTGTTCTGGAGTGGGTACAAAGAGTGGCATAAAATAAAAGTGCTTAAGATGTCAAGCTAGGCTCCAGTACCTGTCACCCCAGTTTCATATCCAGCAGAAAGAAACAATCATCTTTGATCTCTGGAGAAGAAGCAGGTCAGAAATATTGGTTAAGGTATCTCAGTTCCCTCTACTTTAACCAGTTGACTCATTATACAGTGTTGCAGATGACATTAGCTTTGGCAAAGAAAGAGAATGCCTTTAGAAATAATGAAGGGTAATAGCTTTGTGATGATAAAACAACAGCTATCTCTACTGTATGGCAGGAGACTTCAAGAATAATAGCTGTATTTTCAGTTGACAAGATAAAAAGAATGGCATGTTGGTCAACTGGGGAGAAGAGGGTGCCATATAATCCTACAAACCAAAAGCCATTCCTAGCTCAGGCTGGTTAACTGGATGATTACATTCTCCTCAAAGAGGAAAATGAAAACAAAACAAACTGTCAACCTTCCTTCTTCAAGGAAATAAGGATGCCCAAGATCTAAAACCCAAACTCATTTTTTTGTTCTCGGCCATTGGGCCCCGCTATAGCTGGCCAGTCTTCAGCACCCATATCATCAAAGCCTCCTGTCAGAGTTCGGACCAGTACTCTTTGGTTGGCCAAAGTTGTAATGAATGGAGATTACACGAAATTGCTTTAGCAGCAAAGTATGCAAGTGGTCTCTGCTTCCATCTTCCCCGCAATGTCCTGCCAATAGACCCCAAGTTCCCAAACGATGGTACATGAACTTGACCGTTCCATCACTTCAGGCCTTGTTTTCTTAAGAGGGTGGTAGGTGAGCCAATAACTAAGTGTAGAAGCTGCTGCATTAAGACCACTGGACCATCCTTAAATGGCTCCTAGCATTACACATTATTGATAACATCAGGGAAGTCCTGAACCGCTCCTCTCTGTATGTTCTTTGGGTCTCCACTGTTCCTGTATACCAACCCGCCATTTCCGCTGTTAATTTCTTCCCAGAAGGCAAGTCCTGATGCTACTCTTTTTATGTCTGAATGGAGAAGCATGCCAAGACGTGTGCTGGTACGCGCTGATTTTTTAGATGAACCATCCTGAGCATCCCGGTGTACTGTGGGAGACAGGAGGTGTAGGGCGACAGAGCTGGGAGCAGCCTTGCCTCCTGCTAAGTCTCAAGAAGCAATACACATCACTTGGTTTCAAGCAGCACTAGAAGGCAGCTTTTTCCCTGATATGGAAGCCTGCAAAACACTGGATTACATGGTTGTCATCACTGCTTATTGGCTTTTGTTCTTTTCACACACGGTGAGCGCTTGCGAGGCAGCAGTGAAAGGGTACTACAGCTCTGTGCGTGGATGTCTAGAGGGAAGTTCATACTTCATTTAATGTTAAAAGCACTAAAACAGCAAAAAGTAGAACAGCTTTCTTCCCAGGGAACTGAGGCTGAGGTGCAGGCGTTGACAGGGATGCCAGCCTTCTGCAAAGAGTTGGAATCCGTTGCACTTCAGCTAGTTATATTACTTAAGGCTTGATTCTGATAGCCTGAGTTATATTGAAGAGCACCTTCCTAACCAGCCCTCTTGGAAGCAATGGGGCTCCCCCCAGAGCAAGACACTATCAAGACCAGTACGAATAGCAGACTCTAACCCTCCCTATTTAGGGCCAGGTTCTGTCTTTCTTCCTCCGGTAGATCAGTACCACATACCCCACTGGCTTTAATGAGACTACCTGGAGCTTAAGCGATGCTTTGAAGTATGTAAGAGTGGCAGAATCTGCCAAGCTGTGCCCTTCATATCAGGCTTAATTCTCAAAGGGCTGCATCACATTTTATTCATTGCAGCATCTATGTGACTAAGGTAAGCTCTGCTTTCTTCACTTGATGGGTGGGAAAGTTGAGGGGCGAAGCTAAGTAAACCACACGGCAAGGAGTAGGGTTGTATATTCTGGCAGCACCACCAATAAGGCATGCAAGGCTAAAACCAAGTGGCAGTAATTGCACACAATAAAAGATGTCACCCATGTGCTGGTAAGGTCAGGCCCGAAGTTGGGGCTCCTTTCCCAGCCTTGCTGTTCCTTTCTGTAGTGTGCTGTGGGTCCCCAAGGAGGTTTGAAACAGCGGTCAGCTCAGTGCTCTCTTCAAAGAGGGGAGTTGACATGGCAGGTGTGTTTCCATTTGGTCCCTTCGCTGAAGCTCTTCGCTGAAACTCGTGCCAGCCTTCGTTCCAGTCAGCAGGAGGTGCAAGGATTCGCTCAGGAGTGGGGATTTTCCTTTTTACTGGACAGCCCATTGGGATACCAGAGAAGCTCCATGCAGAGGAAACTCCAGGAAAGCCAAGGTTCAGCATTGCTCTGTACAGAGAACGTAGTCATGCTCAGAAAGAAATGTATGACAGGGCTACAGTCAACTTCCGAACCTCACTAGCACTATGAACAATAGAGTGGGTCAACTCCAAAAACTCATTTGCCCTCCTAATTGGCTTATGGATAAAGCCAGTCAAAATGTTTCTAATGCCTCTGCCATTCAAAAATGGCCTTTTTCAGCCACAATTTTTTTTTTGGAGGGGAGGGGCATTTATTTCCAAAATGTTCCACTTTTTCAACATAACCAAGAAAGACCATCTTTCCATTTTTGGTTTTTCTTTGTAGCTATATTTTCGTGTTTATTTTTAATGGAAAAAAATGGATAAGAAAAAAAAAAAAGAGGGGAAAGGAAAAGGAAGGAAGGACTTGAGCTCTGGGATGAAACCTGAATACCAGAAACGTTCAGAATCATTGCTTTTCCAAAGCTGCAGAATGAACCTGATTTTGAAATGAAGGAAATATGGGTAAAAAATCTTTTACCAGCTCTTAGTCGTTGGGTGGATTCAGGGAGCAGGCGAGGTTGAGTGGTCAAAGAAACAGGAGTTCATCAGTTCACCAGGCACACCAGGCATGCTACCTGATATCCCTTCAGTTCATTATCCCATTATCCTGTCTCTGACAATGACCAGCAACACATGCTGCAGAGGAAAAGAGAAGAGCCCCAGGATTGGCAGTTTTGAAGATTGTCTTAAACCCTGAAGCCCAAGGTTTAACATTTGTTATTCATTATCACAACTCTGGTCATTCTTGATATTTCTGCGAACACCCAGACCTTTTTCAATCTGAAGTTCTTGGTTTCACCATCTATAGCATCTCATAAGCACCTAAATCTTAGCTTGTGCAAAGCTTCTGTATGTATTAGGCAGACAGAAGTGGCCAGAGAAGGCTACCTTGAACATGGAAGTGATTAGTAGAGCTGAAGGATTTGTATATTTGGGGACTGAGGGGCATACTTCCTTCTTGTGATGCTCATAGAGACAAGAGGCTGGGGAGGGCCAAGGTGAGGTCTTCAAAGAGCCCAATCTGGGATCTTTCAAACAGGGAAATAAGTGGTTTGGAAAAGAAGTGATGTTGTAGCCATGATGGTCCAGAAATTGTGTAAGAGGCAAGGATTTCTTAGGGTGATATATATTTTATTGGATCAACTACATAGCCAGGCTAAATATAGACAAGATTTCAGATGTAAGACATTCTTCCTCAGGTGTCTTGGTAAATAAGCTAAGAAAGCCCTTCTGGTGGTTTGTAGCTGTGTTTCCAAAATAGGCATAATTCAGTGCACTAGCATATTCGGATCCTGAGGCCTATGAAGTGCTGAGTGCCCCCTCCTCCCATAGGATTCAATGGGAACTGAGTGTGCTGATCAAAGGCTCAGCCATTGTGTGCCTACACAGCAAATACATGTTTCTCAAATGCACATAATTAAAACTGTGCCTTATGCGCAACACTTCATCATGCATCTTTTTGTAGGGTCATGTTCTGTATTTATTATTATTTCCTTTAATTCATTTGAGTGTTGTTTTCAAAATATTTTGAACAACCTTCAGGGGTTGAGACTTTAATTGCAAGGGAAACGAAGCCAACGAGACTCCCCCTCCAGCTTTAGGAGGAGTCGTCTGGCTATACTTTTAACTATTTACTTTAAATAAAGAACAAGACAACTGGAAGCCAAAACCTGTGGGGCCAAACACAAGGGAACTAGCTCTAGTTCAGTGTCAATAGATATTGTTCACCACTTCGGTATTTGACCCAATTAAATACAGATTTTATTGCCTGTCTGGTTGGCAATTGGTGTGTTCCATTATACTTATTCTTCTTAAGCCAAGAGACCCTCATGTAGACTTTCATTTAAAAACACGTTTGAGTTTCTAACACTCATGGCCGCGAAAGAAAGCTTGGAAACAAGTGCACCCTTACAGACCAGTCAAACACAACCACAATTGTGACTACAAGCAGCAGTCTCATCATTTTTAAATGAATCTCATGATTTCTCATTTCCTGACACACAATTAGAGGTCAGAAAGACAGCAAACCATTATAAACTAAACACCCTAAATTTAAAAAAAAAAAATGTTCCTCGTTATCTCTGAAGGTTTAATGAGCAAAAGTGAGTAGTGCTCAGCTTGCAATGGCTAAACGTGGTCTCTTGTTTACACTGGGGAAAATAAGGATCAACTCTATGACACTCAACAAAGCCAAAGACAAGGGAGGGATTAATTGTACCCAAATATTGTTAAATTCTAAATTTGAGAAAGGGGCGAGGATTTCACCCAGGAAGAAAATGTTTGCTTTCTGGTTGTGCAGTATGGATGCAATGTAATGGGTGGGTATTCTGCTTCTTATGTATGCAGACAAATTAAGGATGGGAAGGGCAACATGTTAAAACAGATTAAGTGAAACAGAGCACAGGCAGGTAACGTGTTTGGATCTGTCTCCTTTATGAACGATACTACCAGCATAATGACAATGTTTGTAAATCACATGCTAAGTTTCGACTAGAGAGACTCCTTTCTGTTCTGCGTTTGTCCAACACCTATCAAAATGGAGTGGTGGCCTGTGATCGGGGCTCTCAGGTACTGCAACCACCCAAATAAACCATCTAAATGAAATGAAACATAGCTGATGTACTCAAATCCTCAATGCACATACAAAATCCAGCAAGATGGCAAAGAGCAACTTGGGAAATGCGAGAACGATTTTTGTTTCATTTGGAAAACGGAGCTAAGAGAATGCCCTTTCCTCCCCTGAAAAACACTTGGTGCATAATAAATACATTATGTTCAATCGGCGGCTTGGTGTCGCTGAGGTAATAGCAATTGATACTGCCCAGAGCAGCGATGAGTTTCTGAGCCCTGTACATGCTAAGAAAAACGGAAACAAAGGATGTATGGAAAATCCATTAGAGAAAATCTATGTAGAGACAAAACATTTTGGTTTTCAACAGTTCTCAAGAGGTCCAAGTGCAGTTGGTAAGAGTTTAAGATGGAAGTCAATCAGCACCCAAGCTCAGGCAATCTTGTTTTTGTAAAAGAATACGAGATGTTAGAACAATCGCTTCTATTTTTACTGACTAGTCCTTCTCAGTAGCTTCTCCTGAGGGTAACTGGATTTGATTTGCGGATTGAGGGTGGGCATAGTGTAATATTTATAGAGCAGTGTGGATTTGAATTGCAAAGAACAATAACTAGACATTTATTTCTTCAAACTTTTTAGATCATATGTTTTGATTTCAGTTTGCAAATTTCTGGTGCGTGATGGGTTTTAAAAGGTCCCTTTGCTTCCAGGACTGGACTGGATCCAAAATGTAATATACACTTAAAAGGGAAAGCAGCATGGTCCAATGGACAGCAGACAGGGCTAAAAGTCTGGCAAACAGCTCTGCTACTGACTTATTCCAGAGCCTCAGGCATAGAGTAGTGTTGTAACTGCTTCATGCCTCAGTTTCCACATCCCTAAAATTAGGCTGATCATATTTACTCCTTTTGTAAAGTGTTTTGAGACCTGTGGAAAGGTGTCTCCCAGACTTCAGGATACATAATGTAAAGGCTTAGGTGACCCTGTTTGCATATTAATAAACCTTTTTTTTTTTGAGGGGGAAAGGGGCAGGAAATCAAACCTCTCTTTCAATGTATTGTGTGTGCCTGGGGTGGGGAGCAGCTCTTGTTCTCTATTCCTCTCGTTTCACCTTCCAGCATGGTCTGACATGCTGTAGTAGTGGCACAATATGAGCAGATAGACTTTGTCTCATCTGAATTTTGTCCTGATGCAAAATTGTCAATGTCTAGTACTTTCAAAGCAACAGCTGTTTTGAATGTAGTGCCAGGAACAATATTTCAGTCCCTGACTCATTCTCTTAGCCCACAGCCTTATGTATGTATTTACTTATTTATTTTGATCTCTTAAAACCAGCAGTACATATTGCTTTGATCATATCACATGATGTAAGACAATGGAAGGGAATATACCCAAATTATTCATGTTTATTCCAACTTTATCACATCATTTTCAATTAAAAATCACCCTGGAGAGTAAAAAAAGCTGGAAAGCAATTTAGTTAGTGGAGTCAACTGAAGGGATGCGATTACAGTACTGCACAATCAGTGAGTCACATGAAATACATGTGCATCTCTTCTGTGCCCACGCCCTCAGATTTGCCTGCATAAACATGCGTTTACACATGCAGCTATCAAGCAGGGTATGCACAAGTGCGCATGTGTGTATGGGATCTTATAAGGTCGTGCATTCATACAATGGCTCACCCATTGTAAAGGCCTCTATCAATTTGGCCATTGAAATCTGTATCAGAATATTATCTGATGAACCCCTGGATAGATCGTGCAGGCTACATGGGGAAGGGGGATCTCGCTACGCATGGTGTGAAAGCCCTTTAACAGTGGGATGCCGGTACACACTGCATTTTGAACAGCTGTGGTGTTCAAACAATCATAGTAGTTAATTCAATTAGCCCATCCCCCTTTGTGGGGGAGGAGCGGAGCAGGCGGGCCCTAAAACCCCACGCCGTGGCGCTAATAGAGCCGCGGTACGCCCCATGGCACAAAGTCCCAGGGCCGGATTACTTACCCTCCGCAGGTGTGCCCAGGAGGAGGGGCTCGCAGCAGCTCGGGACCCCATAAAGGAAATGCCGACTGCCGCCGGCGGGGAGGAACCGGAAGCAAGCGGCGGCGGAAGAAAGGCCGGCTGGAACCCTTGGGGGCGAAGGGAAGTAGCCCAGCACCGAAGCCGGGTCTTCTGGGGTATTTACCTTGAGCCGTATTTACCTTGATAGAGGAGCACGGCAAAGAGGTGAATGGACCTCAACAGTGCCTAAAGGGATCAAGGGTCCCCAGGGAGCCTGGAAGGGGACTGAAAGGCCCGAGGAGCACCTGAGGGAGGGCACCGATGCCCACAGCGGACAGGGAGACACCCAGGGGGCCATCAAGGTGCTCAGACCGCTCCCCGGTGGGTGAGAAACCCTAGCTGTTAACTTTGTGTTGTTATTTACCTTTTCCTTTGTGGAATCTGTGTTAACGAACTGATGAGGGACACGCGTGATAGGCGGTCCCTTTACTTTGGTGGAACAGGCGAGGGTGTAGGGGCGGCGGAGCCCTCGGCTACGGGGGACACCCCAAAGACCCCAGAGTCTCAACTTCGGACTGACACAAGTCGGACAATAAACACTGAACCAGGTGATCATCAAAGTCGTGGCAGGGGGTCCGGACGTGTACAGCCAACGGGGAGCAACTCTGAGTGGGTCATAAGGGGGACGACCCTGAAGAAAGGGGCGGGGTTTGCCGAAAACAATAGACAGCAACCCCTGCCCCAGACACCCTTCCAGTGGAGAATGTGTTTCTTTTCAATATAGTGGTCAGGTACCGACATTGCACTTTTACCGGTATTAGGGACCCGAAATGGGTCTACAGCTGTAACAGAACAGAAGTTTGACACATGCATGGACTGGGTTAAAAATGGTGAAACCCGGTCTAAGATTTGCCCTCCCCACCAAAGGGCAAATGTGTTTTCTGTTTGACTGACTCAGGATTTCTCCAGCCGGTCTGAAGAGGCACGATTCCATCCTAAATAAATCTCACTCACTGACAAAGTTTTTAATTGATATGCAATTTTCCCTGTAATACTTTCCTTTTCTATATCTAGAGAGTTTATTCCTTTAATATACTTGTGGTCAGTTACTATGCCCCTTCCCCAAACTTCTGCAACTATCATTGAGCAAGCTAGAGGGAAGGACCAATGGCATTTGCAGATTTCCTATAACTTCCCCCCATTAGGGTACCAAGGTGCCCAAAACTGTTCCAGGCATAGCCTCATCAGAGACACAGAGGGTAGTGTTACACTTTACATTTAACGTGCACTAACTGCACTTACAATGCTAGTGTTGGAGCGTTAAAGCGTATACTAATTGCCATCCTGGCATAGTAAAGTTAGGCCTTTTCCAGAGAGAAGTATCTCCATATTGTATTATCTAATGCAGTGGTCCCCACTGGGGAGCCTCTTTTAGTTGATCCTGGGCTGGGGGAGCTGGGTGCATGCACGTATGCCCCCCACCCCATCAGGTCAGTCTGGGGGAGGGGAAGGTTGGGGACTAGATCGAGGCCCCTGTGGTGAGAGAGAGAAGGTATGGCTCAGCCAAGAGCAGGGGAAGGTAAGTGGGGCCCCAGCCAGGCCGGGTGGTAGGAAGATTGGAGCCCAGGGGGTCATCTATGGTTGGGGGGAGGGCTCCCACTGCTGGGGAGGGGGCAGCAAAGATGGCTGCTGTGCCCCCATATCTCTGCATGGGGCAGGGGTGGGGGCAGTGAAGATGGCTGCTGCTGCCACTGTGCCTCAAGCCCCAGCACAGCTGGCCACGTGGAGGAATGATTTAGCCCAGTGGCAGGACATATGTGGCATCCAGCCACTCCTGGGCCAGCTGCAGCAGGGCTCAGGACACAAAGCCAAGTCTGCAATGGCAGCCACCTCTGCCACACACAGATCAAGGGGGAGCATGCCTCCCCAAATGTGGGGCAGCATGGGCAGCTGCAGCAGTGGTGAGGGAGGGAGTGGGGATGAAGCAGGAGCAGGCCCTGCAGCTGGGGCAGGGCAGGATGGAGCCATGAGCAGCTTGTCTGGGGGGCATGTGAAAGGGGGGCACGCACTCCAGGAGTGCACAGGGGGCGCATGCCCCTGGATCTGCACATGGGGTGGGGTGGGGTGGGACAGGCTGCAGCTGCAGGCAGGGG
>NW_017728998.1:10615289-10616230 GCF_001723915.1 Gavialis gangeticus | reverse complement strand
AGTGCACAGGGGGCGCATGCCCCTGGATCTGCACATGGGGTGGGGTGGGGTGGGACAGGCTGCAGCTGCAGGCAGGGGCCAGGCTGTTCCTGGCAGGCGGGCTGGTCTGAGGCTGTTCCTGGCTGGGGCGGCTGCCAGAGCGGGCTGGGGCTGGGCGGGCTGCATTGGTCTGTTCCCAGCTGGGGCCTGGCCCCCGCTGCACATGCTGGGAGTGGGGGGGGGCTACAGCCAATTTTTGGATGCCGTAAGCCCCTCTGCAGCCCCGCTCCAGGTGCCACTGCCACCACCCAGCCCAAGCATAGTGCGGGCCAGCCCCTCCCACCAGGAACAGCCTGGCCCTAGCCCCAGCCCACCCTGCATGCATCCCCTGTGCCCTCCTGGAGTCTGCCCCCCAGATGAGGGGGGCTTTGTCCTGCCCCGCCGTGGTTGCAGGACCTGCCCCTGCTCCAGCCCCACTCCTTCCCTCACCGCTGTTGGGGGAGGCAGATCAAGTCTCCAACGGTGAGGGAGGGAGTGGGGCTAGGGCTGGGGCCTCGATCTGCCCCACCCCCCCAGCCCTTTCCCCTCCCCCCACAGACTTGCTTGCTGGGGGGGTGCACCCCCAAATAATATTTTCTCCCTCTGTCTCTATCTGCCCCCCACCATTCCCTCCCCACAGATTGAGGTGCTTGGGGGCGGAGGAAGCAGTAGATCTTGGGTTGCTTTAAAATTCCAAAAGTGATCTCCTACTGTAAAAAGCTGTAGATCACTGATCTAACGTGTGCTGAGCTAACGTCAGACTGCTCCGCAGACGTAATGTGACCAGCAGACTGCAGCGTGGCGGGCTGTCTGGAGCCCAGTGAACAACTGAACCTTGAACCATCTCCTGTGAAGTGCAGGGGCTGGGACTGACTGCTGTGCAGTGTCAGGGTCACTCCCAGCCCCCATGCCACACTAAATCC
>NW_017728998.1:10611929-10615278 GCF_001723915.1 Gavialis gangeticus | reverse complement strand
CCCAGCCCCCATGCCACACTAAATCCTTGAACTGGCTCTCGTGTGACTGACAGGGGAACCGGGGAGTGTCCCAGCCTCCTTACTACACGGGAGCCTCGAACCATCTCTGATGCAATTCCAGGGTCAAGACCAAAAATCAGATGAATTTTGGTCTCAGCCTGGGGGGCACGTGGAGCTGGTTCCAGACTCCAGCTGGGTACCACATTCTATATTTAAAGTATAGTAATGCAAATGCTCAGAAAACTTCTAAGTTGTATTCAAGCTTACAGTGATCTAAAATATAACATGTGTTAAGTGCAACATGTAACGTACCCAGAGAGAAAGTTTGTCACCTCTGTAACACACGGCTTCCCAATTGCTTGGGGCTTTCTTGCTGCCATATCGCCACACTGCAAACTCATATTTTGCTGTCCTATATTATCCCAGTCCTTTTTAACAACATTCCTTTCCAGATTTAGTTTGGGACTAATTTTTTCCAGGTGTATTAGCTCACCATTTTCCACACTGCATCTCATTTTATTGTCTTCTGTCCATATTTCCATCCCTCATAGGTCCTTATTTATTATCTCTCGTCCTTGCTGTTGTTCATCCAAGCTCCCAATTCAGCATCATCTGTGCATGTCATTAGTGTAACCTCTTTCCAGAAATGGAACCACTTCTTCCTGAACTGGTTCAGAATTGACATTACAATATAGCATAGCTCTCTGTCAGACGCCTCCCCGCAACACAACACGCTGTTGTTTATAATTATCCTTGTGATAATTCTCAGTCTTTGTGACATGATGCTTCTATCCAAATCACTTTAAATTCATCTTGCAGATGAGATTTCATAGGATGCCAGATCAAACTCTTTACGAAAATGCAAACCTTTTAACTTATCTAGAGAATTCCCTGTCATCTGGTCCATTTGTAATTCTGTTAAAAAGAAAAGTGATCGCATTTGGCAAGATCTGTTTTATATGCTTCCTTCCTGCTACAGATTACTGTTCACTTACCCTCTAAAAAAATGTTGCATAAAAGGATCTCCTTATCCATTCCAGGTCCATTCTCTTATTTAACCTAGATATACCTGAGACACGTCTTTAATTCATACGGCAAGATTAGGGCTGTCCAGTTGAGAGCAGTGGTTCAGGAGTCTTACCCTACATAAGACATCAATGTTTATGGTGGTACTGATTTCAAGTAGCACAAGAAGAGGCCCTGAACATTTAATGGGGGGGAAGGAACTTTATTTTTGAATGATCAGACGAATGAGTTTGCCAATTTATTAAGTTATAGCATCGGAGATATGACACATCTCCCTATACGCAGAACAGGGGTTAATGGTGATAACTTCGGACATGCCTACTCTGCTTCTACAGCCGTCTTGAGGCTGTTACTGAAAACTAAGCTCTATCCACCTGTTCCCACTCCACATGCTCCAAGCTTGGGCATGATGCAGTGAGGATGCCTCTTGGGTGCTGTGAACATTAGCTTTTAGGACACTGTATGCATACCGAGTGACTAAATGACTCTCTTCCCACTTCAAATGATTATGTGCTCTGGGAAACAGAATGATCAAAGATGGTCCCAGCGCTCACTACAGTCTAATACTGTGTCCTTCTTGGAAGAGGAAGGACAGCCATGTTTACAAGGAGGAAGGATGAGTGGGTAGGTAAAGGATATTGGAGCAGGGAGCAGGCAAAATGTCACTTACTTGCCATACCCAAGGAGAATCAATCCCATATTCCCACAAAAAGTAGAATTTCCTGACTCTTTGGAAAAGCCAAACGGTGCCTGGAATGGTTCTTTAAGATCCAGGAACATCTACTATTGTTCATGCGGGGACAGTGCATTAGAAAACTGTGAGAGACATCTTTCACACTGTGTATATCTCCCAAGGTACCCCTCCTTTCCCAGTCATTGCTGCATGGATAGAGCTTGCCCTGCCTTTTACAGGATTTCTAGGTTAATCCTGAGGAAGTTACAGGCTGTTCCACAGCTGCTGCTATTTGTTCCCTATTAATAAACCAGAAAAGATGTTGGGAGGAAGAGAAAAGGGACTGACCATAATACAGTAAAATGATTTGCACCTGTTTTCTTAAGAACCATGTTCTGTAACTTCATTACCTAAACCTGAAAGCAAACATCTAAAACTCACACTCATAGCCACATAACAGACTCTCCTAAGTCTACCTACATAGTGCACGGTGTGTACAGGTATATGATACTAAATACAACAAAGGTAGTTCAACAGGCACAACACTGCCTGTAGAAATCACAAGGTATTTAACATATAGGGAAATCTATTCATTAATAGTAACACTTTCCCTCATTTTTACATTGTACAATTTACTAAAGCCCATAACACGCTCTTGTGGCTTGTATTTTTCCCCCCTGTATGAACATCTGTACGTTACCCCAGGAGCAGTATCTGACACATGTGATGCAGGAGCAGAGAAAAAAAAATGCATTTTCAGTTGAAGTCTAAAGCAAACAGATGTGCAAGACATCTGCTAGCAAGTTATAAGGAAGTTACTCCTGCTCTAGGGCATAATAACCTATGTACCTCTGTTTAGAAAATACTCATCTTTTATGGAAAAGTATATTCCATACCATGGATTTTATCCTCAGACATATGGGAACTGAGGTATAGATCTCAGGCTTCTGAACAACTTTTGTATACAAGGACAACATTTTCAAACCTGGGTTATCCAAACCTAGGCACATAAATCCACACTAGGCATCTAACGTGGCCCAATGTGCCAAGGTGCTATGCCTCTAGGGCTCCCAATGGAGAAAGGGCTGTAATTCCAGCATTTTCACTTTCACGTGTCTTCTGGTTGTCTTCATCAAATTGTGTATATATAAAAAAATCTTTGGAAGATGCTACACTTCGGCTTAGCTCTCCACTCCAAAGAAAACTGCATTACAGTGTGCCTCTTCTGGTTTACCCGTTCAGTTTCAGACACAGTAAGTAAAAAACCTACTCTAAAACAGATACTATGGCGCAACACCAGTACACACACAAAATCCCAATACCTCCTCCTAAAGCAATAATACACACAGGGTGTGTCTACACAAGATGCATTACTGAGCATTAGTGTAATTTAATGTTCAGGAAGCATGCATGTCTACACGTGCTCATACTCGCTATGCAGTAAAAACCTTTAATCCCATGTAAACTTGCTGCTTGCAAATGCAAATAGCAAATTTCAGCAGGATTAGTTAATGCTCAGTAGCACATGTGTAGACGTGATCCGGGAGCAAGTTTGCACCCAGGTCTGCCCAGACACTAGGGGGCTGGCCTCAGGCCATCCCCAGGGCTGCATACCCACAACACTGAATAACCGGAGAATAAAGGAAACAT
>NW_017728998.1:10603995-10611918 GCF_001723915.1 Gavialis gangeticus | reverse complement strand
CTGCCTCTATGGCAGCCCCTGTCTGCAGGGTATAAAAGTGTACGGACATTTTGTGCCTTGGGGTGCACACCACAGGCAGCCTGAGGGCTCTGCGGGCCCTGTGTGTCCCCCTGGGCAGGCCACAGCCCTGCTGACTGCCTGGACCCCTGCATGCCGTTGGGGCCACCTGGGTGCTGCAGGCTGCTACAGCCCCTGCCCAAGCCTACCAGCCCCCCAGGGCCATCTGCAGACCAGCGTCACCTCCCAGCTGCATGCCCGCAGCAGCCTGCCATGTGCCTGCAGGTACTGTGGGGCATAGCCTCTACCATGCAGCTGCTAGTCCTGTGCTGTGCCCCTGCACTGGGCACTCCTGGCCTCATCCTCCCTGCCCAGGTCCAGGGCCACACAAGTCCCATGCCCATGCCCTCCACCCAGGGCCCCAACTGGACTAAGGAGATTGGTGACTTCATGGCATTATGGGGTGAGGCAGAAATGCTGTGCTAGTTTGAGCGGAGCAGATTCTCCAACACCTACATTTATGAGACTCTAATCTGAGACTCCCTTATCTGGCCTGTCAGGCCAGATGAGGGAGCAAGGGCACAACTGGTTGGCATAGGAGTGCTGCAAAAAGGTCAAAGCCTTGTGGACACAGTGGGCTGCTATGACCAACCAAAATCATTGATCCAGCTGTGCCCAAAAGACCATGCCCTTTATGCGGCAGCTGACTAGTATTCTTGTGCCCCAGGACCCATGCCACAGCCATGCAGTTTACACAAGCACAGGCAACCTGCCTGAGCCCCCACCCTGGCCTGGCACCTCAGGTAACATATAACAGCAGGAGGGGTGCTCAGGTGTGCAGCACCCCATCTTGCCCAGCTCCGGGTTCCACTAGCAGCTCGGGGAGCCCTGGCCAGTGCCTACCGCACCAGCTGTGCAGGCCCAGGGTCAGGCACAAGGAACAGCTGGCAATGACACCACTGGCTGTCCACAGCACCAGCTCCTCCCCCCCACCCCCACCCCCCAGGGGACGCAGGGCGGGGAGACTGGGAAATTTTCAAAGAAACACTAGTTGAAACAGCTAAGGAGGTTATTCCATCAAAAGTAAGGCAAAGAAACAGAAATGGATAACTGAAGAAATCCTTGAACGTATGGAAGAAAGAGGAAAACCTGTAGTACGGAAGCGTATAAGAAACTGGACAAAATAATCTGATCAATAAGAAAAGGAAAAATGACTTAATGAAAAATGTACAGAGACAGAAGAACAAAAGGATAAAGATGCTACATCAGTGTATAGGAATATCAAAAACATCGCAAGCAAAGGAGGACGTACTGCTAGGGGTGTATAAAAGCCAAGAATGGTGATGTAGTTATGAAACAAGAGCAAGTACTGAAAAGATGGACAGAGTGTATTGAAGAGTTATTCCATGACTGTTGAGAGAAAAAGCCATCTATTAAGAAGAACATGGATGGCTTGAAAAATTCTGACTCAGAAATATGAACAGTTATCAACCCAACGAAAACCAATAAAGCTACAGGACCAGATGAAATTTCAGGAGAACAAGTAAAATGTTTGGTAGAGTTTGGTATAGAAAAGTTAACAACCATTATCAATGAGATTTATGAAAGTGGAGAAATACCTGAAGACCTCAGTAAATTGATCTTTATTGTGCTCCCCAAAAGACCTGGAGCCACTGAATGTGAACTCCATCAAATCATCAGTTTAATCAGCCATGTGACAAAGATCCTATTAAAAGGGCTGATGTTGAGAGCTAGAAGTAGAATAAGACCATCGATTGCAAAAGTTCAGTGTGGTGTTGTTGATGATCGAGGTACAAGAAATGCTATCTTCATGGTATGAATGCTTTCGGAGAGGGCAATATAAATGAAGAAAGACCTTTTCTTCTGTTTTACTGATTATACCAGGGATCTTTAAGACAAGGCTTGAGAATCACCTTTCCTGCCATGGCAGGGGGTTGGACTCGATGATCTGCTCAGGTCCCTTCTGACCCTACTAACTATGAAACAAAGATAAGAGTTTTGGATTGCTATGTTACACGAGTCTTCATGTATGCAACAGAATGCTGACAATATCGCCAAATATGGAGAAGAGAATTGAATCAAGTAAGATGTGGTTCTTAAGGTGCATCCTGAAGGTATATTGGACAAATCACACTTCAGATGAAGACATTTCGTTCAGCGCAGGATGCAGGAGGAAGCTGCTGATTAACATCAGAAACAGACAGCTGGAGTTTCTCGGACATGTTATGAAGAAAGAAGAAATTGAAAGTCTGGTCATAACTGGAAAGACTGAAGGAAGGAGAGATTGTGGAAGACACAGGTTGACTTATGTTAAGAGTCAATCTAAATGGATGAACGTATCGACACTACAAATTCTGTATGCCTCAGAGAGACGAGATCTATGGAAGACCATGGTCACCAACATCCTGTTTGGATATGGTACCTAGAAAGAGAGAGAAATAGTTTTCACAGGGAAGATGTTTTATTGTTGGTGGGTGGGCTGGGTGGTGGAGGGGCTCTGTGTGTTGGGCAGGGAGGGGTGCTCTGTGATTTGAGTGGAGTAAAGGCTTCTTTGAACATGTGTCTGCAATGAGAATGGTGTTGGGAGTGGGCAGGGGTAGGAGGTCCGTGGGCGGTGGGGCAGGCGGGCTACAGCAGGGAGTGCTGGAGGAGGTGGTCAGCTAGAGCCTCCTGCACCTGGTACCCCAGCCCCCGCTGGCTGGTGCATGGCTCTCCTGATGCATCATCAGGGAGGGCCCACAGCTGCTGCCACAGGTGATTCTCCTGCCTCCAGGCATCCTCCATGCACCGTGCCTCCTCCACCCAGGCCTCATAGAACAGATCCATCCAGGCCTCACAGATGTTATGCAGCACACAGGCTGCAATGATGACCTGGGGGAAGTTCTCCTCGGCGACCTTGAGGTGGGTGGTGAAGGAGTGCCAATGGACGGCCAGGTGCTGGCAGCTTCAGCCAGAGCCTAGAGCTTCCTCCGGTGGCCACAGAGGCCCATTGCAGGGCTGCAGGGAACTGGGTGCAAAATTTCTCCCTAATCCTTGTATGTGTAGACACCTACTCAAAACCCCTTACTCCAGCTTAGTTTAGAGTAAATCTGGAGTGGAGTAAACACATGTGTAGACATTCCCGTAGCAGGTTAGATATTGCTGCATTATACGTGAGCATATCAGATTCTCTATGAGCAGAGACTAATTCTCCTACCCACCGAGCTCATGGCAGCGCAGCCTTGACTATAAAAGGTGGGGCGTGGGCAGCTATTGAATGGGTGATTATGTTAATCTTCTAGTCAGGATTGTCGTTGCAGCATTTAGTGGCACAGCCAGAGATTTGTTATGTAAGCTGCCTGCCCATAATAGAGTGCAAGATTCAGCAGTCAATTATGTATCAGTGGTAGAGGCGCTGTCTAAAGGGTGTTCACATGGACCTCTTATGTCACGCTCACAGGTTTACAATGGAAATTAGTTTTTGCTTTTATGTTTATTCATTCATTCATTCCATTTCTCCCAATCAAGCTTCTGTCCCAGGTTACACCAAAGTACTTTATACAAAGCTCATTTTAGACCCACTGATAACAGACGATGACACGGAGTGATTCCTTGGCAGCTTTGTTTCTTAGGTGAAAGACTGTTACCAAGGCATGGGCATCATTTCCAGGACGGATTCCCTTCAGAATGGTGGACAGGATGTCACTGATGCTGGTGAGGCCTTTGCCACACACTACAAGAGCAATATCATCAGCATTAATGAAGTCACACAAAACTGCATTCTCCACGTCACAAATGTACAAGCTGAATAATGTAGGAGCCAATATGGGTCCTGGAGATAGTTCATCCCTGACGATCTGATCTTTGCTGCTCCACCCTTTCCAAAGGCACAATATCAATTTTGTGACGAGGTGTCACGTTATAATATAGTATTTAACATCTCCTGCTGCCTCGAGCCCAGTTGCCCATAGCTCCATACCCATGTCTGGAGAGCAGACAAAAGTACCTGTGCTCTCCCTTGATTTTTAGATTCTGCTAGAATCCAGCCTCAGTGACATGAATACAATCAAATTCCTGAACATGTTTTTGAGATAGGGCTCAAGCTCTTAAAGTGTCTCCAATCCTAAAATAATTCTGAGATGACAGTAATGACCAGGTCAAAAAATCTGATTGCCAACCCCACAAAGCAACTTCCAAGCCTCAACTTACCCCCAAAACAATGGCCCACAACGTAGTGTTGCATGGCCAGGTTCAGTCACCTCTTCTACCTCAAACATCACTATGTCCCACATGGTAAATCAGAAAATGGTAGTAGGTGTTGTATGGACCGTTAGGGAGGCTGAGTTCCTGCTCCATCAATGCTGCAATCAGGGAAAACATCATTGTGCTTTCGCATATGCAGTGGGCGGTCTTACATTTTCAGACGCAGCGTCTTAATTTAGATGAAGAAAAACAAAAGAAAAGAACCAAAGGAAAGACTCCCTGGTAAATCACAGACTCTCTGCTCCTTATGTGCAACACCAGTAATTCACACAAGCAGTTAGAAATGTTAACATACCGATAGGACTCCAGATACCTAATGTGAGCGTTCTGAAAAAGCTCAACCTTACACAATACACAAGTACACGACAGCATCACAACTGCCATGTAGATCAGTCTGGACAAGACACAAATACAAGACTGTGGATGGAAAACAGGGTTTACAATGCTAACTCCAAGTGGTTGCTCCTTGTGGCTGTTTTGATAGGAGCCATTATAGACTGGTGTGCAGAGCACCTGAATTTTTCTATTGCTCTCCCCTAACCTTGCCAATCTTTGAGCTTGGATTATAGCAGCGAGCAGTTTCTCTCTTCTGAAATAGTAACAAAATATTGTGGCTTTCAGACCTTTTATCTTGTAGACTCTTATCTCTTCCCACTTCCAACTGTGCCTGGGGAAAGGCTGAGGAGCAGATGAACACCCAGGAATTTAGCGTGATATTCGTATTTTTTTTTAACCTAAGGGCTAGGAACAAAACAAGCCTTGCTGCAAAGTACAACGCTTGACTTTATCTTCCGATCCCTAGATCTCACACATTAAAGCATGGTGTTGCCGTTTGATACCTGCCGCTGCTAAAGAGAATGCATAATGATAAAACCACCAGCTAAGCTCTTACATCATTTTACAATCAGGCATCTCAAAAACTGTTTATCTGATCAGCACCAAACTCTGTCAGAGCGTTGACATGTGCATTTCTAAATAATTTCAGTATGTCAACCTGAATAGACACACAGAATCAGAGAGTTAATTATCTTTGACAACTTTGCCAGCTAATTTCCTATTTATATGTACCAAACTAGGGGCCTCTTTTATCCTCCCTTGTCACAAAGAGTTTATCAATCAAATCAAGGCCTAAAATTGGCTGCCAAGGCGGTCTGCCATCCCAAAGGGGAGTTTATCTGTTTGAAATCTTTCCGACTACCTAATGACAGCAACATTGACATGAAACATAATAGGCATTGTTTTTTGTTGCTTTTTTTTTTCCCCGCTATACACTCAAAGAGGACATTGCCTCCATGGGATAACAAGAGGCACTGGTTGGCTCATGCCTTCCTCTCCTGATTCCCTTGTATACCCCCTGCTTCCTAAACATGTCTGTGTCTCAATGCAGCTGTCAGGACCTGATTTTAGATGCACACATTTCACCTCTGGATTTCAGCTGACAGGACCTGCCAGTGTCAACTCTATCCTTGTCTCTGCCAATTCAAGCGCATTCACTCAGGAATATGAACAATGCTAAAAACGACCAGCTCCTGCTGACAGACATTAGATGGTGGAGGTTTTGGTGCATGTTGTCACTACTTTTCTTTGACAGGCAGTTATGTTTTACTTTAATAGTCATATATCTTCTCTCGAGTTCCCTTTAACTGTGGTGAAATTTTACAAGGATACCAACAGGCTGTCACTTAGCTTGTGCATGTGTGTTATTCTTTACCACTGTCAACTCTACCGCTACGTATAAAAATAATTTAAACCCCTTGCCGCGCAAGCCCAATGGATGGGGTAATGGAACAAATGGCCATCGTGTCCCTTGCAATATGCTGGCATCTTATTTCAAGCGATAAAAGGCCACATGACCATGGGTTGAATCCTGCATGTCAACTGAAACAAAGCAGGCAATTTCTCTAGGGAAATTATGAATGAGACATATTTTCCTATAGGACCAAGATGATACAGCAGCCCCTTTCAAATGCAGGCAGCGAGTAGCAGAATTCTTGATATATAACCCTTGTAATTAATTATATTACCTTTCCTAATTAAAAAAATACCAGACAGAACTCGCTTTAAAAAACAGAGTAGCTGCTCAGACAGTCAATGCTACCGGGACTGGCCTTGTAGGGGGAAGTATTTGATTAGATTAGCAAACAACAACAAAAAGGGTCTTTGCACATTTAGAGCCCTTGCCATGTTTTATTGCAAATACTTAATTGCATCTCTTTGAGCCACATGTGGGATGCTCCTAGGGCTGTCTCAGATGTGTACTTCTTTTGCTTGCAGTAGAGCCACTGGGGGCATATTGGGTGTTTTCTCCACCTTCCTTCTGGGCTTGCCAAACACTTACAACTCACTCGCATTAAAATCAGTGGGGATACTGACTTCATTAGAAACGGATTTACAACTCTAGAGGGTTAAAGTCTGAATTCTTCCTACTGCAGGTAATACTTCCCGTCTGTCCTTGGCAACTGGGCACCCACTTTTTTATATTTAAAAAAAAAATCCATCCCACATTCACCAGAGAGTGAGAATAGCCAACAATTCAAATGGTGGGTAATGTATAATTCAGGTACCTCTGGACACAGGGAGAGTGAGTTTAGCTTGTAGTCTAACTCCAGTCAGAGCAAGTATTTCACTTGTCTACCTGAATTCTTACCAGCAAGCGGTCTCAGCTTAGGTACACAGTATCTGAAATGAAGATCCTTGTTGTACTGAACCCGTGAAAGCAGGTTTTGGGTTTTTTTTTCAGATTAGCCATCCAAGGGGGGAGGAAAAATGACTGGCAGATTCTTTAATGTCACCCAAAGCCTCAAGGGTCCAATTAATCGGAAAATATGTTTGGCTTTTGGACTGCAGTTGCCCATTCCCTGGGGCTTCTGCAATGCGGGGGCTGGACATATGTTACTTGCTGAAGCCCTAAGAAAATCTATTTGTATGGGAGTGATACTTCCAAGTCAGAGATTAACAAGTAGAGATGTTCTCATTCAAATGCCAGCACTCTCAACTGGAAAATATTCAGGAAGAGCCAACAAAACCAGCGAAAGCACTTGGTTCATAACCTTCATTATTCCCATAAGAAGCTTCATGAAGACCCAGCTGTCTGGATAATGCAGCTGAATAGGAAGCACTTTAATGCTAGTCCTTGCCCATTCTTGGACTGCAGTTGAAGACTACAGAACAAATCATCCCCAAACTACCCAGAACATAACAAAAAGCATTACAGCAGTTCATAAAATGGAAACTAACCTGATATTAAACTGAAAGGCCTATCCAAGGTTTCTGAGTCCAAGGATGAAATACTGGGAGTTTTGCCATTGATTTTATTGGAGCCAAAATTTTAACCCTAGGCCATAAAGCCACCATAAGTTCATTTCAGTAGCCTCAAGCAGGCAACATTGAGCTGGCTGCTTCAGGATTTGTTCTGAAACAAATATCCCTTCTGAACTCATTTGCCTATCCATAGACATGGGCTAGGATTGTCAAAGCGACTCATGGGACATAGGTACCCAAGTACCATTAAAATCCCAGTCCAGATTTATAAGGCAACTCAAACAGCATTTAAGTTGTTTTCTCTCATTAGTTATGGACTGGAAAAAAATCAGCAACATTTTCTAAGTTCTCTGGCTTGGTGGAGTAGACAGAAGCATGAATTTTTGAAAGCTATTCAGTATT
>NW_017728998.1:10594606-10598995 GCF_001723915.1 Gavialis gangeticus | reverse complement strand
CTGAAAAAAATATCCCTTCTGAACTCATTTGCCTATCCATAGACATGGGCTGGGATTGTCAAAGCGACTCATGGGACATAGGTACCCAAGTACCATTAAAATCCCAGTCCAGATTTATAAGGCAACTCAAACAGCATTTAAGTTGTTTTCTCTCATTAGTTATGGACTGGAAAAAAATCAGCAACATTTTCTAAGTTCTCTGGCTTGGTGGAGTAGACAGAAGCATGAATTTTTGAAACCTATTCAGTATTGCATTGACCAGAATCAGTCTTTTTCAACTTGTCAACTGACATTCAGGTCATTATTCCAGTAGAAGTCAATGCCAAGCCCCTCGGTGCCTTCGCTGGCAGCACAGCTTGGCCCATGAGGCCTGCTGACGCGTGTTATTGTATATGCCTTTTTTGTATATGAATACAGCCATAACTAAATATGTATTTTTTAATATGCAGCGAGGCTACCCAACCCATTCTCTAACAAATCCTTTCTCTGTGAGGTGCTTGTTACTGGTGTGTGTTTGGAGGTCACCAAGGTAGTGCTCCTCATAGTCAATGAAACGTCATTAAGGCTTAATTGAAGGCACACAAAAGATGCCAGTTGGGTAGCACCAGTATCTTTACACTGAATATAGAAAGCGCCCACAGCCAAAGCCCAAGATCTCTTAGTACTGTTGTACCAGCCTTTTGCAGGGACCATAAATAAATTGAGGTTCGTTAAGACTCCTGCCTCTGCTGAGGCTTCGAACAACTTCCATTTATGATGCAGATGCTTATCCACTACGAACTGGATGGAGACCAGCAATTCACTTCACATTAGCCTGTATTGAACATCACTCACTACAACCAGCTTGGTCCAGATTTGACCCAATGACCTCAAGGTGAAAGGCTGCAGTTCCCCCAGCGAGTAATCATTAAGTTTTGACACAGCCAATTACTCAAAAACAGTTACTCAGAGCTCAATTAAAATTGCAGTAACTTTACCTTTTCTTTGCTACTCCTTGGTCTCCTTCACATCCTGTTCCTCAGCCTAAATAAACTGGGCACTTGGTCACTGCGCTATATAATTCTGTATTCAAAACGCCAGACCTTGCCATAGCCACCTCCGTCGCTGTCTCTGCCAATCCCAATGCACTCATTCAGGCCTCTGATCACCGTTAAATGACTCTCTCTGACAGACACTTTGATAACACCTACCAAGCAAGTGCATTGAGGTAAACTCCTTTTGACAGCATTCAGTCAAACAAGCCAGAAACAAAGAGATACACAGATTTGTTTAGTTACCTGGCTTGTGTAATAGATGGTATAATTACCTCCCTGTCTAATACTGACTAGCTATTGTTAAGTTTCGTGGCCTTTGAAGATTCACATTTGTAACAGCAAACCTCTCAAATGAACACATTTAGCAATGACTGCATTTTTCAGTGATTTCTTAATGTTGCCAAACAGCAGCACTGAATATTTATAAAGACTTTCTGTTAATAAATTACACACATCGTTGCTCATTTCTCCTTTGATCTAGGCTTTATTTTCTGTGAAGTTACAGAAAAATAATAAATCTCCAAAACCCCAAAAAGGAACAACCTTTTCTCTACCACTGTGTGTTGACTGCTTATTTCAAGACACCTAGTAGAGGCAGGTCAACTCTGACTCCAGCACAAATCTAATTAAATTAATGCAACCTCTTGGACAACGCAGTCCTCCACAGAGTCATTATGGCTGCAACCATTCTTACATATATCATTATTTTTGCAGTCATCAATCAGGAACTAAATGCTTAGTCTTCTACTCTTGTGTTCACCTTAATGGATTTGGTAACATTCCCCCGCCTCCCAACAGAGTAAATTATTACAGCCGGGGTCCTATTCTGACTTTTTACATTGATGTGTCCATCTTCTGTTTCACTAGCAGGATCAGCTCTGTGGCTCTACAAGTGAGCACTCCAGTGCTGATGACTTTCCTGTGAATGTCAACCAATTCCCAGACAGGTAGGGAGTGGTAATGAAGCAGGACTGACACAAATACACTGGGACATCATTGAAGGTGATGTATATAGCTGCATAAGTTACAAGCCTGAGAGTGATGTAATTCTAAGGGAATCAAGACTGGTGTGTGTTATACACTAGAAAGCTGGAAGAGAAAGGAGTAGCACAAAAAAAACCCCGTGGGAAGATGTTAGCACATATCAAAATGGGCCTCCCTATACAAGTGCTTTAAATCTACACTCACCAGCATGCAAATTTACACCATTTCAAAGAAAGCTTCCCTATCGTATGAGCATATATGGAGACAAAGAAGATGTTAGCGTGAGTTTTTCATGCTGTTCTATTTCTGAAGGGCAACCTATAGGAACAGCCCAACTGATGAAAACAGCTTAAATAACCCAGTCTACATATCAGGCTATGGCCACCCCCACTACCCAACCAGCTGCATCTTCTCTGTCCTCTGCTGTTACAGCTTCTGATGCAGGCTTGGAATATGGGCAAAAGAACCTATTCTGCATTTTCCCCATCTGGGTGGCAATGAACTAAGAGCTTTGAACATTACAAGTTAGCCCATGTGAAATAATCACTTCAAATGATGCATCTCCAAGAAGAGAGACAGGTTGGTCTTATCATTGCTAACCTGAGCTCTTTGGTCAGTGGAATCATGCTATTACAAAACAGAAGAACATGGTCCTGGGCATGCACTTAGGGCGCTAATCTGCAAACCTATATGCATTTGATTAACTTTATTCATGTGAATTGTCTTAACAAAGTTAAATTTGGGGGGGGGGGTCAGAGTTATCAGCTGTAGCTCTTTGGCAAGTTCAGGAGCTCACCACAGAGGCAGCATGGACACAGAAGGCCTGAAGAATGTGTAGAAAGAAACCTCTGACCACAGCAGTCAGGGTGCCAGAAAGAGGGGAAGATGCAAAAAGACCCTGTTTCTCTATATTTCTACAATGGGCTCTAGGGTTCTCCAAGAAGACCCTATAAAACAAGACCCTATTTCTCTGTGTCTACCCTGGGGTCTAGGGTTTTTAATGAAAGCAATGGCAAAACAAAGATGCAAACAACCTGCCATGCAAATAAAGAGGCTGTGTTCTTCCCAGCCTGGAATTTTAAATATTTTAATTGCATGCTTCATTTTTTCTACTGAACTATTAAAAATGTGAATTGAAAATTACCCCATTTTTTGACACATTTTCTATACCATTTTCATGTCATCATTTATTCAAATTATCTTTCTTCTTTTAAAATAATTATTTTTTTTTTGGAGTCAAGAGATTGATTTTAAATGAAGAACTGTCACTACCCTTTTATCAGGAAGCAATTTATCAGGGTTTGTTTTTAATAATTATTATTATCGTCCACTGGACTATCCATGGCATTGACAACAGTCTTGCTTTCATGAAATATAACCAAAGGATGGATGGCAGAGCTGGGTTTTTCATCTATGATTTAGGTACTGGAAATTCTGTGGGTTAGCTTAAATATGTAGTACTGGAGTAAAACTGCTCATTTTCCCATGGCAGAAATTATGTTCATATTTCCATTACAAAAAACTTTCATGACTTTATTCTGCAACTTGTCCCTGAAAATGGTCTTGGAGTTAGTAAAGTGTGTTTATTTCAAATCATAATAATGAAACATTCAGCTCCTTTAAACTACAGGAGTATTAAGGAACCTGAAGTTAAGGAGTTTAAGAAGCTTAATATTTTATACCCATACTAGGATATTGGCTGAATCATACTTAAAGTTCTTTCTTTTTAATGTACATTTACAGAAAATGCCTAACAATACATGCTTAAATTCAAACTTACCCAAGAGACCAAAGCATCTTTGAATTGCTATTCTGCTTTATCATGCAAATTTTTTTATTTATCCCACAAACATCCTAGTCTCAGTGATAAGTAATACTCATTTTTTGAAGAATGATTATACTGTAAATGCATATGCAAAATTAAAAAGTCTACAGTCTTCTGTAGTGGGTTAGATTCTGATCACCAACCCAAAGCTAACTACAGATTGTCTTCACTCACTTCAGTATAATTACTCTGGATCTACACTGGTGTAACTAAGATCAGCATACAGACCTTATGCATGCTAATCCACAGACTCGAGCATAAATTGTATCCCTTGCAAAATAATTTATAAATATATATAGCATTTAGTCTCAAGAACACTGTACAAAAGCAATAACAACAGTGAGGTTCTCTCTTGCCTCATTGACACAGTGTCTTTAATCGGTTTAACACATATGGTAGCGTGGTGCACTGGACCTCCAGCCTAATTCTGTCACTTCCCCTGACCCGTGCAATGTGAGGGCCAAAGGTGCAAGGTCCAAGTGCAAATGTGTAGTGCCAGGGAATGCTCCTCTGACAATGGGATTCTCTGCTTGGCATTTTGGCCAA
>NW_017728998.1:10578385-10589606 GCF_001723915.1 Gavialis gangeticus | reverse complement strand
TTTGAGCACTCTGCAGCCAGGAATGGAGCCATACTGCTTTATCACTGCAAGTTGTTCTTGTATTTGAAGAGCATGATGCATGGTTATGCTGGAGGGCAGGGATAGGATTTAGAGAGACTTTGACAAAAATGGAAGATTGGGCCAAAAAAAATCTCACGACTTTCAAAAAAGACAGGTGCAAAGTCCTGCACTTAGGACAGAACAATCCCATGTGTATAGGCTGGGGACTGACTGGCTAAGCATCAGCCATGCAGAAGAGGGCCAGGGGGTTACAGTGAACAATAAGCTGAATATGAGTCAGCAGCATGCCCTTGTTGCAAAAAAGGCTAACGGCATCCTGGGCTGCATTAGTAGGAGCATTGTCAGCAGATCAAAGGAAGTGATTCTTTCCCTCTCTTTGGCACTGTGAAGCCACACCTTGAGTACTGGGTCCAGTTTTGCACCCCCAGCCCCCAAACTAGAGAAAGGGTGTAAAGAAATTGGAGAGAGTCCAGTGGAAGGCAATGCAAATTGTTAGGGGGCTGGGGCACATGACTGATGAGGACAGGCTGAGGGAACTGGGCTTATTTGGTCTTGAAAAGAGAAGACCGAGGGGGGATTTAATAGGAGCCTTCAACTACCTGAAGGGATGGTCAAAAGAGGATGGAGCTGGGCTGTTCTCAGTGGTAGCAGATACCAGAATAAGGAGCAATGGTCTCAAGTTGCAGCAAGGGAAATTTAGGTTAGATATCAGGGAAAACTGTCTCACAAGGAGGGTAGTAAAGCACTGGAACAGGTCACCCAGGGAAGTTGTGGAGGTTTGTAAGACCTGGCTAGTTAAAGCCTTGGCTGGGATGATACAGGTAGGTCCTGCTTTGAGCAAGGGGCTGGACTAAATGCGAACCCCTAATGCCCCTTCCAACCCTCATCTTCTGTGATTCTACAGTTTCTTTCCAATTCCTGAATGGTGCCATTCACAGCAGAATTGGGCCTACAATTCCAGTCTGTATATGGAAGTAAAAGACAAGTAATTCAGAATTCAGGGTACCTTAGGAGCACTCTACTATTTGTCATCATTTTAATATGTCATTTTGTTTTTATAAGTTATTCTGTCTTTTACTATAAGTAGCTCTGAGCCTGTTTTGAGAAGGGTGGCATATACATTTTATAAATAAACACAGATTCAGCCACCCAGGGCAATTCAATTCAATGGAAAATTGTATAATTAATATTTGTTTTCTGCCATATTTGGAATGAAAACAGAGAAACATATACCACAGTATATGCTCTAACTTCTTGACGCATTATACAGATAGTTCTACCTCGTTTTCTGGATATTTGGGAGATAAAGAAAGTGTTGAAATGTCCAATAAATCCTATAACCAACAATCCCAATAAATCCTGGCATTTTTAATAAATGCACTCCAAGTATTACCTAACATTTTTTCCCAAGGCATTGGCTTTGGGAGGAATCTAGGTATCCAGCTATGCTGTTGGTAAATGTCCAGCTTTCATGTTCATCTGTAAAGGTGTAAATAATATCTGAAGACTCATAGTTGGATTTTCACATCCTAGCTTTCTGATGACCAAAACTGGTTTAGGCTGGGGAATGCAGCTTCCACCTTGCCAATTCATGACATTATTTCCTTCTGGATAGCTTTGTGGCTTCTCTAACTGCCAGCATACTGACTCATCTCTTTTATTCCTTTGCTTTCTAGCATAATGTTGGAATTGGGAATTGCCAAGGTTTGCATTGGTCCTGTTTTTTCATATCCGCTGGGCAGTTTGTGTGACGTTGGCCACTTTTTCAATGCTTCTCTGCATGTTCATTCACCTGCCACTCAGAGCTGTCATCAACGAAATCTAGTGTACTATTGTCAAGCAACACCCGTGTTTAGCGTCCACCTACACCTTTTCTCAAAATTTGACGATTAAACAGGAGAACTAAGGGAATACATAGTTGTGCATTTGCTCAAATCCACATTTGTCTCAACTGCACAAATTAATATGAAGTCTTAATGATAATGAATTGATAATTAGTTATAGATACGTAGTTGGCATATCCAATATATCAAGATGTTCCAGAAGGAATTGTAACGTGGCTGCCAAAGGCCTCAAAATCCATGAACTTAAGCAGTTTAATGCTCTCTTCAATAGTTCTTTTAAAAGCGACAGTCTGGTTAACATATAACCTTCCATGTCAAAAATCCAGCCTTGTCTTACCAGTCTTAGCCTTTAACTTACTTTTCACGGGCGGGTTTCCTATATTTTAACTTATTGTTGAACCATTCATTTCTTTTTGTGAAGTACTGCAGAAGCTTGCCACAAGTGTAACTAAGACCCTCGGTCCAGGGTCATCTAATAAATTAATACCTGCCACTAAGCAATATGAAGAAACACTGGATGACTTTGAATTGGTAGAAAGGCAGGGGTACCTTAGGCAGTGAGGTCATAACAATTCCAGTAATGTAAAACTTCTGGAATTGGTCAGAAACTTGACATTTAGGCTGGTGTAAAAATCTATGATTACTTCTTGTTTATTTCAGATGAACTATATTTCATACATTTAACAAACTTCATATTTTTCATCATATTTCAGATGATGCTGAAAACTTTAGGAAATTACGTTTTTACTCCCTTACCTCAAAATATAATATTCAATGGGTAAGAACTTCTATAGCCACCATCAGTGTGTCAGATAAAGATGCTAGAGCGATAGGGGACTGGAGGTCTCGAGCAGAGACTAAAGAGGTGGTTTAGTGTGGATCACGTTTCCAAAACTTGGTACGGTACATTAGTTCAGCATGTCATTTATTCTCTCCACGCTGGTTTTTGCTTTTCGTGGGATGACTCAAGAAGAAGTATCAGTCTGTGTGCTGAATTTCTGGCTTTTGTGGGTGTGTGTTATAATCATTAATGCCATCGAAATGTAAAAAATACTGCCTTTCTTCCCAGGATCCTAATTGGTGGTAATGGGATGTTGTTATGCAAGTTAATGATTGAGCTCATCAGTTCTGAGCAGCTTTATAGCACACTTAATTTTAAATTAAAACCCCTCACCACCAGAGCTTCTCAGTGAATCAAGAGGCTAAAACCAGCTACTTCAAACTGTCTAGATAAAAGACAAGTGATAATTCACTTCTGTCTTGCCTGCTATGTTTTGGCTACCAGGATACAGAAAAGAACCACTAACTGCACATTTGAGATGAGATTTAAAGGTGTTTTATATGTGGGAGATAGGGCAGCAACCACACAGCAGAAAGGTGGTTTCACTTTATATGCGACTATCAGATACAATTTACAGTGCTGCTCTATAGGCAATATCCTGTAGACCTTAAAATAAAAATAAGGTAATAGATTTAGCTGCTTAAACAAAGGTTAGGTAAGAAAATTCGCATGAGAGTGAAAACAAACCTATAGGTCATCTTTTCTTTTCTTTTCTTTTTTTTTTAATATCAGTATTTTAATCTATATCCCATCAGCAATTCTGCAGCGAGAGCTGTTTTGTGCGAATTGCATAAATCAATTTTGACTCTGTAAAATAGACCCATCTATAAGAATAGATTCCATTTAGCACTCCAACACCAGCCAGCTACCAGCACTTCCGTGTAGTACAAGTGTATTGCAATGGACTCCATTAAATGAAACACGCACCGGCTGAACACCACCTTGTATTTGGCACCATTTGACTGACCAGAAGTGAGCAGTGCATCTCATGAATGAAGAACATGGTTCCAAAGAGATAATGTGGCACAGCCAGTGGATCTTAATGAGATCAGCAATGGGGGTACCAAATTACAGCTACCATGACCTCAGGAGCAGCAGACCTACCCATGGCATTCATTGCACTTACCCGCTTCAGTATCTCATTTCTTGGAATGAAGAAATGCCCACGGCACGTCCAGCATTTCCTGCTTCCTGCTACTGCTGGGCAAAGTGATATTTTGCAGCTAGTCTGCCAATTGAAAGGGGTCAGTCCTAAACAGCCCCACTTCGGGGAGCATACCAGGATTGCTACCTCAATGCTGCCATCCGCTGCTCATATTTTACCCCCTATCCCTTAATTTCATGTGGGACGTGGAACTACCTACAAGAGCTCGCTCAGGAATTATTGGTGTTTGGGCCAAACTTCCTTCCATTCACCTTCAATCCATTACTTCTAGTTGAACTCTTCTACATTTTTTTTTTTAAAGAGCAATCCTTTTGCCTGGAGAAAGGGCGTGTGAGAGTAGATCACATCGTTTCTCTTCCCCAAAGATTAAGAAAAAATATTAAATCCCTCTGAGAATTAAAGGAACGCATCTTTAGTGGCATAAATCAGTGAAGCTTCATTGACTTCAGTGGAGCCACCTTAGCTAAGAGTCTGTCTTGAAATTCAGGTTCAAAAGCTCCGTGGCATCCTAAAAGTATACAGGAAACCCCTGCTTAGCGGTCTTAATTGGTTCCTGAAAAACCAAGCATTAAGTGAAACCATCATTAAGCAAAACCAAAAGTATCTGATGACCCAAGATGGCAGCCGCAATTGTTTTTAATGACCCAAGATGGCAACCGCGAGTGTTATAACGAAACTTGCTGAGCGCTAAGTGAAATCAGGTATCAATTTAAAATGAGCATTGTAGCACAACAGCGCTAAGCGAAACAGCATTAAGCAGGGGTTGCCTGTATCAGGAGAGTATATCAGGGCTGCGGGGGAGCAACTTTTCACCAAGGCCCCCCAGGGGAGGACTAGAAATAATGGGCACAAGCTGATTGACTAGACATAAGAAAAAAACTTCTTTATAAGTCAAGTACCGAGGGTCTGGAACAGGCTCCCTCCAGAGGTGGTACAGTCGCCCACCCGGGCGATCTTCAAAAAGTGTCTTGACGCCCATCTTGCTGGGGTCATCTGACCCCAGCGGTCTTCCCTGCCCAAGTGCAGAGGGCTGGACCCGATGATCTGTAAGGTCCCTTTCAGCCCATAACATCTATGAAACTATGAAATTATTAATCTTCTTCTTTTACGTTGAAACTAGCAATTGCTCCTGATCCCAAACCTGAGTGAACTCTTGGACTTAAGTCAGCAGCAAAGTTCCCATTATTTTGATGGGGCAAAGATTCATCCTAGGGTCTTACCAGCCTTGAGCTCGTGACTGTTGGCAACCAGTTCAAAATTTTGTATCTTTGGCATCTCTAGTGATGAAAACTGCTTACAGTTATAAGACAGGGTAATCATGCCCCCTTACTGGGATGGGTAGAAATCCAGTTTGTAGCTAGCAAGTCCCATTGTAGGCAGCTACTAAAAAAGACGCTTCAAGGACATGCCCCCAATTTATAGAAAGGAACTCCAAACACTTTCAAGACTTGTGATCTGCCTGACAAGTCACCCAGCATCCCATTACTCTTTCATGTGTGTCAGGGGAGCTAAATTGGAGACCATCCCAGAATCGATGACGAGATCTTCTGTACTGGAGAGGATACACGCAGTTTCCTAACACTGCAGGAGTGTGGAGAGAGCACAGCACATGAATGCAGAAACCCCACTCCACCAGCTGCCAATGAAGAGCACTTCAAAGTAGTGTGATTATGCAGCAGACCCTCTAAGACACTACCTGGTGGTTTAAGAGCTAGAAAGTAGGGTACAAGACAAACAAGGACAGGCAGGGAGAAGAGAACATTACGATGTTCCATTTTTTTAAGTAAAGACATTGTAAATGCTTTGGGGAGTTTTTTTTGGGGGGGTGGCATTTGTTTTTTCAATGCATAATATAAAGAGGGGGGCTTTGAAGTACTCTCAAGCCAGCATTTGAACAGAAAGACAAAAAGAAAATAAGATACTAGAAGTGACTAGTAGGGTAAATCTAATTGGAGGCAGTGGCTCCCAGCAGTTTCCTTTAGCTGGCTTGACAGCTCAAGCAAGTCGTCAAAATCTGAAACTATAGAGTGAAGACCTTTTCTTTTCTTCTTTTCTTTTACTGGAATCATACCAGAGAGCATCAGCCAGGGCCAGCAAAGATGCCAACTCTAAGCTGTCTAGCAGCACCAATTGAAAAATTTTTCTTTCCCAAAGATTCATACTGTAAAATAAAATTTCAAAAATTGAAACTCTTCCAGTTTGCCTGAAAGACGGAAATGTATAAGCAGAGGTCAATGTACAAATTGCCTCTCATAAGTAAGTGAACTGGTATTTAGACAGATAAAGCTCTCATCGGTTGCGTGATTCATGGCACTCTCCACTAGGTGTACAAATAAGAAATGCTTTTCACTGACTTCGTGATCTGGAAATCAAAGCAGACAAGAAAAAACAAGGGGGAATAAATGGCGTTCCACATCACTGCACCCCATCCAGAAAATATATGCAACATAAAAGGACATTGGCATTTTCCTGAACAATTCCACTTCACCCGACAACGAACTTAGACTTGAGCCGCACAACTTTGGTTGGCCTTTCCTCAGTGGTCCCTGGTTTGTTTGGAAAGTTGAGAAATCAATCCCATTAGCTTTTAGCTTCCCCTTTCAAATTCTCTCTATGTTTAGTTGCATTAAGAACATGGCCCTTTGAGTGTCATTGTCTTTTTTCAAGTTTCGTTCTGGAGTCCCTCAGACCTGAGGCTCAGCCCCATCAAGACTTCTGGCTCAACGTGTAGAGGTCTCAACTTTGCAACACGTTCCGCTCCAGTGTTTGCCACCCGAGCCACTACAAAAGGAACCTCGCAACCTCCGATCCAATCCACAAGACACTACTAAGCAGTAAAATACGCTGCAAACCACAGGCATAGTTATTAGATACATCTCACATATGGGGCAGAGGAAATTCTCTGCCTGCAGATCCATCGGCTTTTCCCAGTTGAGCAAAAGCTGCAAAGACTTGGAAAAGTATTACCAGAGCACTGAACAGTCATTCAGGAAGCTGAATAGAGCAGATTAGCACCTACGGGAACATAAGGTGTCTCATATGCTTGCTAGCTTGTTTGCTAGCAACATATTCAGCCTTTCAAGCAGAATCCACGCAAACGTATTTTGTAAATACTTCAACCCCACCTGGAAATAATGCTTTAAAAATGTCAAAAAGAAATTTCTGTTTTAATAGTAATAGTACGTAGTAAATAAGACTGCTTATCAGTATGATGTCTGCAAAAAAAAAAAATACCAACAGAAAGCAAGCTGTGGATCCATCTCAAAGTGTTTCGAGCTGGTGCAAATCAGAATAGCTCAAGCGGCTTCCATGGAGCTGCAGAGATTTGTACCCTCTGAGGGCCTGGCCCTTGTACTACACTATGGACAGCAAGAAACCTGGCACGATATCAGAAAGGCAAACTAGTTAACCAGTCCCTGGCTTTTCTCTCTGGTACCCTCTCTCTTCAGTCCCTGCAAGCAATTAAGTACCCACCACTTGTTTGAACAACTAAACTAAAATAATTACAAATGCATGCTACACTACAACAAGTGCATATTAACAAAGGCTTGGGGCCAATTAATCATTACTCCATCAATATTTAATTTGCATAAAACTATTCTCTTTAAAGACTCCATGTTTGGGGTGACAGGGTTACCTCATCGATTATGTAAATTCCACATCAAGCTTTACAGAAGCAGTCAAAAGAAATAAAACGCCCTGTCTGTTTGCAGGCAAGTCAACACCCCGCAGCTCTTCTGCAGGACAACCTAAATTCAAAAAATAAAGCAATGGTACAAATTTAGATTGTAAAGGGTTGGGCTGTACGGCAGGCTGGGGAGCAGAAGACTAAAAAATATGATTTTTTTTAATGGATTTCAGAGCATGTGGGTTAACTAAACACAGGTGGATTCACGTCTGAACTGCCACGTGACAAGCCTCAATAGGGCAGGGCTTGCAAAACAGTATGACCCCTTGCTACAGCATCTAACTGCCCCTGCTCCCCAAATCCACATGCTAGAGGAGTATTCATTTCACAAGGGAAAAAGAAAACCAACTCCCACAAATGGACATGGCAATGCTACACATCCGCATTTTCTTTGTGACTGGGGCTTCATTCTGCTTTAGGTTGTCTCTGGGAAAGTGCTGGCTTTGTGGAGGAAGGGGTCTTATTCTTGACTTGACATGAAGGATTCTCACACTCGCTGCTGGTGACAAGGCACCTCGATAATTGTTCCCACCAGAAAGTTGCACAATTAAATGCAACTGGACTGTGAATATAATGGACCATGCAGCTCTAATTGCTTCCGACTGGCTGTTTGCGCTGAGAGACAAAGGACCCTTTTCTCCTGGCTCGCACATCCCAGCTGAAAGAGCACAGGCCTGATTTGCAGGTTGGCTGCTGCTACACAGCCGGCAGAGGGAGCAAAAAACCACCCTGATTGTGCCAGTCCTCAACCAGAAACCCTGGTTGTATTCATTCCACTTCCTTGAGAGATCAAAAGCGATTCAATTTACCTTTGTGTGTACAAGACTTCCCCTTTCCTCCCTGGCTTCTGAGTCGGAGGCATGGTGGGAGTTATCTTTTAGGACCATTTGCACACTCAGCGCACAGTCATTTCTCTTCAATATACAGTAATTCATTTTAATGAGAGGGACAGCCTTCTTAAAAGGCAGCTCACCCTCCTTCCTATATCTTTCTTTTTCCAACATGGAGGAAAGAATTCCAGACCAAATCTGTATTCATCAATCCAGGAAGAAAAGGAAGCTCATCCTCCAGAAGCGAACATCCAGTGCTTCTGCCTGCTTCAGAAACAATGATGTGGCAGGGTACCAGATAGCACAACCGATCCATGCATTACCAGGGCCTATGGCAGTGTCTAGGATACTTTTGCCTTTTGCATCGGAGTTCGAAAATGTCAGGGCCACCCGGACCCAGCAAGAAACCGGAGTGAGACCGCAGAGGACCTTTCACGGCACATAAGGCAAAAGGCACTCGTGCACTTTATACACCATTGTGTCAACCTTCCCACAGGAGGCCTTTCAACACCAAAATGGGGGAGAAGGCAAATGGGAGGGAGTTTTAACATGCGAGCAGCACTCTCTGCTCCAAAAAGCAAACTCTGCTGATTCAAAAAAAAAAAAAAAAAAACATTTTAAAAAATGCCTGTGGGTAAATTTGAGCTGCCCACAGCTCCCCAGGGGCAGCTCGAACTTGCTGTCGAGCCATTTATGTGGATTTCAGTCAAATTCTAATTTTAGTGTTCATTAAACATGGGTAATTCCCAAGCCAATCCCTGCATCACCTAGTATACATAATACCTCTGCAATATAGGTCAGCCCGGCTTAGAAAACATACACAGACATCAAAGTGCAGCCATTTCATTATAAGTATTAACTACATAAATAATTATGAACTTCATAAGTCTTTTCAAGATGCTGCATAATCGCAAATGTTGAAATAATGCTAGAGCAGAGAGGAGTGGTCGGATGCGTACTGTCACCAATACTCACGTATACGTACACAAGCCGACTTGCAGGGTTATGTACGCGCATCTGCCCGTGGTCCCAATCCGTAGCTAAGCCATGCACAGAATAGCTTGGGGGGACAAGACGAGACATGGTTGCTTTAAGCCACCTTCACGCTCTCCATACTATAACTGTTAGGAAACAATTCAGCAACTGGTATAAACTCAAAGACGACTTCAGTCTGATGTGTGTTAACACTGACTTGTGTCACCTGTTAGTAACCTGGGGTTAAGGGGGCATTATGCGCCCTAGCCCCTGCCACTCCTTGCCTCCCCATTGCCTCCATAGCATTCCCCCCCAAGCTGCGTAGGTGTGGGTGTGACCAGTAAGGTGTAGCATGCAGCAGGAATGGTGAGTACACACTTTGCACTTACGTGGGTTAATGCTTATCCAAGCTAGGTAAAGTAGAGCCACGGGCCTCCTTTCCCCGCACAACAGTGACAAACAGTTGGGGAGGTGTCCTGAGCCAACCACTTATGCCCCGCTCCAGGGTTGCCTCTTTTGCACACCTATTAGATGAGTGGTTCTTCTCTCCAAGGCGGGGATACACGGTTTTGCACGTGACTGAGATATCATAACTGAGGTAGTGAGAGTTTCATGTTTCCAGAAGGAGCTACCGTCTTTGAGTGCCTGAATTTTTGGGTACCCAGCCTAAGCCACCCTGAGGCAGATTTCCAGAAAAGCCGACTGCTCATAATCATCTTGAAGCCAAGTTAAATTGAGACTCCTCAGCCCTTGAAAGACTATACCTGGGACTTCTAAAGATACTGAAGCCAGGCAACCCTGTCTAGTATATGGCTCTAATAGCAGAGAGGAGCATTTGTAATTCTGGCATGCGCTGTGCTTAGAAGACAAGGCAATTCTCCACATCCAGCGTTTGACTTTTGAGAGAGCGTGCCTTTCCAGGTACGGTGTTCTGCAGCTGGGAAAGGATTTATTTGCTTATGCACCCTGCAAATGGCAAGTTAAGTCTGGCATACTTGCTTGATCAAATAAATTGCACAAAGTATTACTGACTTTGCCCAACCTACCATACTGCATTAGTATTAGACAATTTATTCTGTTCGGCCAAATCATTATAGGGCTTTAGATAGTCAATTCAAACAAGGAATATGGTTGTTTTTTTCCAGAAATCAGCTCTGAGACCTGAGGGTGAAAGGAGGTAAAGCTAACAGGAATATTTAGGCTGGGAACAAATGGTCTGGAAATTGCAGTCTAAAATGGTTTGGGCCAAAACGTTCAAATTTGTATGATTATGGCTTGGGGTCCCCACAGAGGTACTTTGATTTGTAAAGAGACAAAGGGCAATTCTATCCAGTCCTTAACTCCCTTTCATACAGCTGCACTCTTTCGCTTAGAGAATTTTGCCCTGGGTTCACATCCAGCACTGAAAGTTATTACTACGGTTAGCAGTGATACAAGAATGGATGGGACTGCTTTTACTCCAAATGCGGTTCACTGCTTGCCGGCTAAGAGAGGTCATCAACAGCTAGTACGATGAGGCGAAATGTGTTTTGTCATAACGCTGTTAAATTAACCTCTGGGTGCCTCATTCTAAATATCCCCGATGCCTGTGCAATTCCCACCTCCGCGGTCATTACCACGCAGAGAGGGCGATTTACAGGAGCCTCAATTCTACTCCAAGCCCTGCCATGAATATTCTGCATGACTTGTTACAATAACTTCCCTACCCCTTGACTTTGTCATGTGGCAAATAAGAATCATTATCATGTCCTGCAGCACAGAGGCACGCTGCAGCTTGATTTATTGCAGCCTGTAACATGCTTTGAGATCCTCAGGTGGAAGACACAGAGTGTAAAGCATAAGAAGCCCGGTGTTATA
>NW_017728998.1:10572159-10573385 GCF_001723915.1 Gavialis gangeticus | reverse complement strand
TGTCATGTGGCAAATAAGAATCATTATCATGTCCTGCAGCACAGGGGCACGCTGCAGCTTGATTTATTGCAGCCTGTAACGTGCTTTGAGATCCTCAGGTGGAAGACACAGAGTGTAAAGCATAAGAAGCCGGGTGTTATAAATCATCATTGGGGTCTCAGCAGCTCTCAGGGCAGCCACAAGGCAGGAGTATGAAAGAAGGCATGCAGAAGCCGGGTGGGAGCAGGCAGATCTCAGAGAAAATACGTGAAACCCCATTAAAAGTAACTTGCCGTAAGTATCAATTATTGGTCCCTCTGCACATCTGTTACTAATCTAATAGTAACAAATCTGCCCCCTTGCCCAGCATTAACACGTGAATGCACCAAATACATTTTGATGGCTTGCGTTTTAACAGTTCCAGAGCTAACATTGTTTATGGGCTGTTGGATACCTTTTTATTCATTTATATTGACTTTTATTTGCTTACAAAGGGGACACTCGATAGGACCAGCTAAAGCCAGGCAAAATATCAGTAAGCGCTGTGCATGCTTCTCTATCAAATCCTACTGCTGCCACACATTTGTTGCAGGCAATAGTACTGCTATGTTATGCCAGGTTCCCTAAAATGAGCCTGCTGTCTGTGCCAGGGCACATGCTGCCTAATTGCAATGTGAGCCAGTGGCATCTTAGACACCAGGAGGGTCCACCCGGTTCCATCTGGCCAGAAATGCCTTTCACTCTCCATTTACCAGAATCCTATTCATTTGATGCCCCCCCCCCCAAAAAAAGTTACAAAGAACTGCTTTTGGGAAGTGTAAAAAACAGTCCCCTATTCCAATGACCTGGCAGGAGAAAAAAAGTATTCAACATATTGTAAAGTGAGGATCCTGCCTTTCACCACAGCTGCTTCCTTGAGCCTGCAGATGAACTAGCAGCAATGTCTACCATGAAAATCAACATTAAAGAGCTTTAGATGAAGCATAAAACTTATCATCATAGATCTAAGGAGCACCACCCCTGCCTGTCACCAAATCCTCAGTGAATAACACTCCCACCCCAATTCCTTCTCTTGCTCCTATCTATCATTCAGCTGGTTACTTATATTACCTTCTTCTTCTTAGGCCATGCAGTGGCTTATACAAAGTAGGAGGATCACTGTTCTTCAGAGCAGCTGATGCCAATCCTCTCAGTTTTCCAAGTGATGGTTCACATGGGATGCGCTAACTAGACCCACCCTGCTCAGC
>NW_017728998.1:10544297-10567159 GCF_001723915.1 Gavialis gangeticus | reverse complement strand
CCTTCTCTTGCTCCTATCTATCATTCAGCTGGTTACTTATATTACCTTCTTCTTCTTAGGCCATGCAGTGGCTTATACAAAGTAGGAGGATCACTGTTCTTCAGAGCAGCTGATGCCAATCCTCTCAGTTTTCCAAGTGATGGTTCACATGGGATGCGCTAACTAGACCCACCTTGCTCAGCTTATGAACAGGTGGAAATGTGTCAGTTATCATCCCAGCATATACAGGTCTGATTAAGAATGGAGCCAAATGAAAAAGAAGTGAATTAGCAACTATCACACAGGGCCAGGCTCTCCTTTACCCTGCACTTTAGGCCCCTAATGCAGCTATCTAGGATACCCAGTCCTCTCAGTCACACTAATGCAGAGAGTTTAAATGGAAAAGTATGAAAGATAATGAGATGTTTAGGAACATGTTTGCAGATGTCCCAAAAGCCACAATCCTACAATTGAGGAAGAAGCTACACTAGTTAAAAACAATCCACAGGGGAAGTAGAAGCAACAGTTTAAAATATCTTCCCGAAGGAAGAGGGAGAGAGAAGTTGAAGGCAATGGATATAAAATCAAAGCTCATAATGTACAAAACTGAAAAGGGAAGCAAAGAACTCTATAACAAGCAGAATTAAAGACAATAGCCAGGAATTGTTTAATATATTAAGAAGCAAAGAACCCTAATAATGTTAGTGGCCCATCACTACACAGAGAAGATGCAGCTATCAAGAACAAAGCAGCAAAGGGAGAAGCATTCAATAAATATTTCTGTCCTGGGACTGGAAAAAATCCAGGAAAAGTCATCATGTGATCATGAAGAGATATGATCTATTCCAAAAGTAATTCTAAAGAAGGTTAAATAATGGATGCTGAAGTTAGATATTTTTTAATCTTGCTAAATAGGTAAATATTGGACAGGTGAGTATAGGTAAATAGGATAGGTAAATAGTATCAAGAGGATAACTTGCATCCAAGAGTTTCAAAAGAACAAGTCAGGAAGTTCTCTGGATTGTTAAGGTGGATTTTGAGTAAGTCTTGGAACAGGAGGGAAATCCAAGAGGACTTGAAGGAAGTTATGGTTGTGGAAATGTTTACAAAGCACAATACAAATAATCTGTCAGCCTGACATCAATCCTGAGCAATGTAATGGGACGCCTGATACAGTAGGATGCTGTAGCCCAAGGGCTAATGTGATCTTTGGATGTATAGAGAGAGAAATATTGGACAGGAGTTAGGAGGGTTTTTTTTTTACTTCTGTGTTCGGTAGCAATGCAACCAGTACTGGAGTAGTGTGTGCAGTTCAGTGTCTACACTTCAACAAGGATGTTGAGCAATTGGAGAAGATTAAGAAAGGAGCCATGAGAGTAATCAAAGGTTTGGAAAACCTGGCTTATAGTGTAGGAAACAAAACCTATTTAGCTTATCAAAGGGAAGACAAAAGGGTGATTTTTAGTCATTAAGAAATGTCCTGGGAACAGAAATAGAATAAAAGTAGCCTCTTCAATCTAGCAGGCAAAGGTGTAAGGTCCAATGGTTGGAAGTTGAAGCTAGACAAATAAAATTAGAAGTTATGCTGGCAAAAGTGTAATAATAAAGGCAATTAACCAATGGAACAACCTAACAAGGGGTGAGACAGGTTCTCCTTTACCGGAAACCTCTAAATTAGGACTGGCCGCTTCAGCCAGGAGTTAATTCATGGGAGACCTATGGCCTGTGTTATACAGAAGGTCAAATGACACAGGCCCTTCTGACCTTAAAATCTATGAAAGCAAGTGCAAAATGCTCTTGTTCCAGTGGTTTTTTATACCCACTTTGCACTGGTGTGAATGGCTGCACAGGTCACTGGACCAGAACTGTTGATTTCAGCAACATTTTGAAGCCTTCTGCAGAAAAGATTATGCTACTGCTGTGTGGACCAGTGGGGATTTGCACAGAGAAAGGACATCCCTGTTTTCTCGGTAGTGCATTGGAGGCAGCAGTTCTACTAGTTGCTATAAACAGGTGAATTCACCGGGGCTCTGTGAAGACCCAGAAGTCCAACTGCACTGAGTAGCTCGTAAGATTGGGGCCTAACCAATTTTCACCATCATAACCCCAGAGCACAGAGCTTTGTAGAATGGAGGAGGAAGTGGGGAAACAGCCCTGGAGAAAGCTCAAGCTGTCACGAGGTTCTGAAAAGATTATTCCTTTTTTGTTCTCATTTAAAATTTCTCATGGAAATCAAAATGGCAATTTTGTCTAATAGGAAAAAAAAAAAGCCTTGGACTAGAAGGAGAGAAACTTTTTTTTTTTGTACAAGAAATATAAATGTGTAGTTGGGCAGGAAAAATCCATGACTTTGCCTTTGTAGCTGAATTTCTTCAACACTGTGCAAAAGACTTTGCTCCTTGATGGGAGCGGCACAGAACCTGTGAACAGACACTGCATTTTTCCCAGGAAAAAGGCTCCCATCCTGGGGTCCCACAGAGGTGCAAGTATGCTGTCCTGTTTCAAGACCCTCTGAAGTGTGCGAGATAAAATGTACTAGCACTTCCTCCCAGAACATGGCTGTGTGTGTCTGTAAGGTTACTGAAGGTCTTTCCCAGGACTAGCGGGGCAGGCTTTGTACTCTTGCTGGCCAGCTACTTGTGGAGGAGAGGCAGTGCAGGTTGGAAGGGTGGCATGCATAAATGATTATGCTGTGCTCATTTTGATCTGGGTCAAACCCTTGGACAATCCAGCCCTTGTCAAACGAGACACCTGTTTAGAGCCATATAGTATCAACAAATTCACAAACAGCTGCAAAAATATTGGTTGTGAAAATGCAGTAAATTTCGCGCAATTCCATTTGCAAATATAAAGGGTCGTAAAGCAGATATTGTGTTGCCTGAATTGAAACCTCTCCCCCGACCTTTGATGTGTCACATCCTTTTCAACTATGAAGTCTTTTCTAGAAGGACACTTCTTTATAAGTCTATGCAGCATTTAGCACAACAAGAGACACGTCTTGACTAGGGCTCTGCACACTACTGTAAAACAAATGTCAGATACTACTAATACAACATGTAACTGAGAGTCTATCAAGATATTTAAGTATGAGTCATCCCATGGATAGCGGTGTTATAAGCTACTTCAACATCATTTGGACCCGGAAGCTTGCTAAGAAGACTATTTCCAACTATGAGTTGGTCCAATAATTAAAGTTATCAGATTTACCCAAAGAGCCTTGTCTACCTGTGTCCTTAGACCAACACTGCTCCAACCTACACCCCTATTTGTTCCATGGCATTTTAAGTATACAGAAAATACCCCATAAATTAAGGCTGGCATTTTCAAATGGACCAAAGGAGTAAAGGCCCCTAGCTGTTACTGTAAAGGTTGAGAGTTTAAACCTGTAAATCCCTTTGAAAATCCCACTTCAAATAGCTCTTGCTTTCCACCCAATAAGTTCTACAAATGAAGGAATAAAGGCTTTGCTTTAGCTGCTGGCATCTGGCTCTCAATTTATCGCTGGCATGCCATCAGTGAATGAATTTAATTCAATTAAGATACGTGTCTGACTTCTGCATATACAAGGCCACACAATCTATGGACCTTTCCAGGGCAAAGTCAGCCGTTCCTTCTTTAATAGGGTCCTTATTGTGTACAGACTCTGGCTGCATTTACTTTCAAGTTCTCCTCTTATATATTTGATGCTTGTCTATGATTTCTGTATTACTGGGTGCAGAACGAATTGAAAATTGGAATTTACATCTTCTCGGAAATACTGATCCTCTGATGTTTGATTCTCTTCTTTATAGGAACAAAACGTTTCACAGAACAAAAAGGTTCAGTTCAAGAATACCGACACATTTTGTTTCAGCTCAGATGAACGCAAAACCATGCCTTCCTTTGCCGCCATGGTGCCTCATAGGAGTTGTGGTTCAGATTCATCACCCTCTCATTTCTATGTATTGATCTCGACAGCCGGATTCCAAGTCCCATAACAAGACATAGTCATAGTCATAGTCATAGTCATGGACCTCCCATGACTCATGAAGCCGTTCAGCCCAAAGCAGAAATCATAGAGACGGTACAACTGAGGTCCTGACCTACAGAACCAGAAGAACTTAACCATATCTCCTGTGTGGCAGCTCCAGGCAGCACAGATTAACATCAAACTGACCCAGAATTTTTTTTTGCTGTTTGATTCAACAAAGCAAAATATTTTGATGTAGATAACACAAACTGAAGTCAAATATTTCATCCAGTTTTCACACACAATTTTTTTTTTTTTTTAGCAAAATTGAAATTTTCCAACATTTCCCATAAAAAAAAAGTTTGGACATAAAATTCCTGACTAGCTCTGAGTGCTTTGAGTTATCCCATACCACTATGTATGAACTTTCTTGTGCTATAAAACTCTTAGATCCATGCGACTTAACTGTGCATGTTCCTTGTGAACCTACCAGGATGGATCTCTCACTTATTTGTACTTTGTGGATAGAGCTGGACTGTTGTTTTAAAGCATCAGATTTATTCACTAAAAACACATTTTCAGGGCAGCTGAAGTTACTTGCAGGTTCAGCTCCAGTTGGGTGAATAATTCAGATTAAAAACAAAAAGGGAAATGACCCAAACACACCGAAACCGTTCATTTCTGGCGGTTCAGAAAGAGACTGTTTTGATTTTTCTGGATAGATTTACAAGAGGAGGTTGATCTCTTCCACAACAATAAGAAGGAAGTTGGGTCTGCCCTATAACCAGCTGTGAGAGCACTCCCCTAGGATGTGGGAGACCCACGGTTCAGTCCCTCCTTGGTCTGATCCAGAGCGGGTTCTTGAACTTGGCTTACCAGCCATGTTATTGCCCTAGTTGCTGAGCTATAGGAGAGCCTGGACTTTGAATATTTCAATGTGCTGGTAAAGCCGGAGTAAATAAGTAAAAATTCACTGAATTAAAGAGCATGTGCTAATAACTCTGGAGCCTCTTATTAAGAAGCCTCACCTGAAAGGACAAGACACCCGGATTCCGGTCTCTGCTCAAGTGAATAACTATATATTTCTAAGACTTTTTGTTTTTTCGTTTTGATTGACCACCAAACGGAGCCATCAGTTTTCTGTACAACTCCACATGCCTCTATGGTCTTTTAACATTAAAAAAAGCCAAAAAACCCAAAAACCTAAGGAGATCAGTAATTAATTCTGTGAACCACAAAAGCTAACACAACTCCTCATAGTCTCACATGCTTTAGCCACAACAAAAATCCCAGCAGAGCCCTCTGAGAGAAAGGCAAAAGTCATGCCTTTGCTGAACCACTTCCAAAAGTTTCTGTACCTTGAGAGTAGCTGTCTTCCACCCCTGCGACCTTGAGAAGCACTGCTCCCTTTGGGCACGCCAATAGTTGCAGAACAGCGAGTGCAGTAAGAAATGGATATGGATAGAATGAAAGTGATTCTCTTGTCCTTTCCCAGTCCCTCAGCGAGATGTTGAATGTGTTTGAATGTGATCCATCAAGACATTGATCCCTTGGGGAAGTGGAGATGTGTAAAGAAACTTCAAGTGCTTTCTAGCCAGATCCACCTACAGGAGACTGTACCAAGCTCTATACTCAGAAGATACATATATTATCAACAGTCCCATGGCACAGCACAAGTCACAACAGAGATGAGGGGAAATCAGATGTGTCCTGGGTCTCTAGAGGTTATATTTTCCATTGATACTGAATTTCTCCTTGAGATGTGAAATGCAAACAGTTTTTTGTAGTGGTCTTTTAGCGACTGTATTAAAATGTGAAAGCAAGAGAGAACAATGCTTTTTTTTTTTTTTAAGGGGACATTTTACAAAACGCACTGTAAATACAGAATTATTTTTAAAAGCTGCCAAACTTCATAATTAAAACAATAATAACTGATTAACTATAAGAATGTTCTGCTTATGTTTAAGACCTAAAGAATTAAATCAAAATCCTTAAAAGCCACTGCTAAATGAAGCAAATGAACAAGCTGGCCCTAGCAGTGAAGTCTGTCACCAACACAGGCTTTATCCAGCTTAAGCCACTTCATTCTTTGATCAGAAAGGAGAACGAATGGCTTGAGTGGGTTTATTTTAGAAGGCTGGCAAGCGTCTCAGCGAGGACAGCTGCACGTTCTGAGCTCTTCTGAGGAGTAATCCTGCCTCCCCCCTTCAAACTATGGAGCCTGATCTTGCAGATGCCAGCACGAAAACACCCTGCCAACTATTAGGAGTAGCACTGGAGATGATGGAGCTAGACACAAGAGCAAGGACACTTAGAGAGAGCTTGAGAGTTGACCCCCCACCTTGATTACAAACCTACGATGCCCCAAGAACGGATCAGGGTATGCACGCACACGCCTCTCTGGGGCTCAGAGACCCGTGCCAGATCAATCCAGCCCAAAGTGAGCATATGGGAAGAGCAGATCAGTGGGAGCTGCCATCCCCTCTGCACTGTGAATGGCAGTGGGGATATGCAGTGCAGGGGAGTCAAGAGGTCCCTTCTACACTTCTAATCTCCCACTCAGCGATAGCCTTATTCACTCTGAGTAGTACTGTACACTACATGCAGTGCTATAGAAGTCAGTGGCAGTGCTTGTGGAAGAAGGCAGTACTCAGTGAGCGTGTCTACACGTGCGCCTGACCTGTTGCTAAATCAACTACTGCACAGTCCCAGCGCTTCACAGGTCGTTTCCGACCCTACTGCGCAGTAGCAACAAGCTAAAGCAAGTATTGCACAATCCTAGTGCCTCACCGATTGTTTCTGACCCTACTGCACATTATCTTGTTACTACACAGTCCCAGCAGCATCACGGTTTGTGCCCATGATGCTACATCATAGTAGTGTCAATGCTACATCATTGTAGCGACGAGTTCTGGCACTGCGGTGATGTAGCATCTCATGTAGACATGCCCAGTGTAAGCAAAGGTGTCACAATCTAATCCATAAAATCCCACTGTTTTCCATGGTGAGGGATTAAGTTCTGCCTTCTCATGGCCACACCCCGTAATAAGTGTTGGTAGGATCACATTGCTCTTCACTTCTTTTTTCCCCCAAAGAGATTTCAAGTGGAGCAAAACATCCTGTGTTGTTACTCTACGCATGTACTTTTGGTAGGCTTGATTTTTGCAGCGGTGGCTATTTATGACAGAACTGGTCTTCTATGATGGAGCTTTGAATTTAATTCAGATCTAAACTGGATAGGTTAATTCATCAGTTTGGTTTGTAAGCAGTCTGGAAACAAATGCAGGCCCTGACCAAGAAGAATGTGACACCGCTCTTTGATTACCAGCTGGGATCTCTGAGATCTTTTGACCTACAAAGCAACAGTTTTTCAAAATACAGAGCAACTAATATTTCATCGCAATGGGCAGACCTCCATAAAATGGGCTGGATGTTACCATGCACTCAACCCCTTTGATAAACATGCAGTATGATGGAGCAGATGGGGGTTCAGGAGTTCAGATTACTCAGGTTTTCAGCAAAACACAATGCAATAAGCAGAAGCAGAATTAAGTCTCAATAGTCCCAGCAGGTTGTTACTATGGATAGGATGTTCTCTTCTACTAGCATTCCTGAAAGGAAGTGCTCTCTGCGATACACTCTCCATCTCTCAAGCTTGTAGAAACTCCTCCAACATCATAACAGGAGGCTGAAGGTTCAGAGACAAGAACACAGAAGACCCAATATAGGATTCAAAGAACAAACCGCTTCCACCTCTAATCCTGAAGGGTTTCTAACTAGCAATGTGCATTACTTCTCCTTCTGTGCCTTCAAACCCATCAGAGCATGAGTGGTGGGGAGACTGGGCACAGAGACGTGGGAGAGAACCAGAAATCATGTGGTTCCTGAGCCATGATGCAAGGATGGGGAAGAAGCACAAGGCTCTTTGTGCTGCCCTTGCTGGATCTGCAAGGTTGCAGCCTGCATGCTCTGCAGAGCCTACGCTGCTATGTAGCCGCCTGGTGAGTATTAAGTTCCCAGGATGCAAAGCCCACAACCCGTCACTGCCGGGGAGAGAGCAGAATGGGAAATCTGCAAAGTTCATCTCAGGGACTATTCCACAGGCTTCCTCCACCAGGGCTTCCTGCTGAGTTGAGGGCAATCAGCCTTTCTGCGCAGCCTGCAGTTCATGAAGCCTAAGTCTTCCAAAGATCCTCCCATGTATAGCCACCAAACACAGTGTAAGGACATTTCAGACCGCTCATCTGCAATTCCTACTGGAAGAGCTAGGACCCAGAGCTTGAAGCCAATGCCCTTTCACCAAGCTGGGCATTTTAACTCTGAAAACACTAGGATTACCTCTGGGACAACTCACCGAAGTACAGATCGGTGCCATGAGTTCCAAGTCAGGCCCCCACTTACAACCCATATAAAAATAATGTGAACAAAGGCCTTCCAAGGTGCTGACCACTGAACTGCCTATTACCATGGGTACTTTATTCTGTTTACAGTACTGGGTTTGGACTAGCAGTTAAAGTTGGTTACAATAACTAATCGGAAAGTAGGAGTTTTGTTGCCATGTTTCCTCCATAATGAAAATTAAACTTGGCACTAAACAATTTCATATAGTTCTTTTCAAGAACACAAAGGAAAGCCAGGGAAGACGTCAAACATACAATATAGCCAATCCCCAGAGTTAGGACAGCCAGGACTCCCTGATGTGCTACGACACTAGTCTGCCCAAATGGCTTCTAATACATGATGTAGGATACGGGGGGCTTTTGCTTTGGGATGCTAAATGTGAGATGCCGCTGGTTTTCAGTGCTCGGCGTTCTCTGTCAGTCTGGCCCCGTTATGATATCTCCACTTGATCTTTCAAAGTTAGTAGCCACTCTTGAAAATCCTGGCTTATGGGGCTGCTCTGATATTGCTTATACATTCACAATGCTCAGTCAACAAGGGATGAAGGAACGGTGTCTAGAAAGATGATGCGTAGATCCTGGGGCCCAATCCTGCTCTCATCAAATTAATAGCAAAACTCCCATCGACATCAGTGGGAATGTGACAGGACCCTTGGTAAAGGAGTAACCACCATGAAAAGAATTGCTGCCTGCTCCAGGTCTCTCTCTTCCCTTAATTCAGCTGATAAGAAAGCCAGGCTTTTTGTTTTCTCCCGTAAAAAAAAAAAATAGTAGGCAAAATGAATGTTTCCAGAAATTAGATGGCAAGTTGTTTTATTTTTAGGGGTTTAGATGACAGAAGACATCACATTTGAAAGTACTCACTTGATCAAAGAGCCCTAAAAGGATTCAGTAGCACTGAGAACTATATATCAAATAGGATTATGACAGAATTAAGGGACTGAGCCATTTATAACTTAGGGCAGTCTCTCTCTTTGAAGCCTGCCTTGGTAATTGATCCATTTTTCTATAAACCAGAACCATAGCATTGCATTAAAAATCTGCATCCATTCCAAAACTATTAGCTTTGTACAAGATAATCAGGGGAAAAGGTAACATTTGTATATGACATTAGAATTTTCACTTGAAAAAGAAAATAGTCATGACATCTAAATAGAGAGAACATTTTTCTATCACTATCACCATGTCCAACAGATTCTCTTCCGCAGCATGTCAAAGCGCCAGTTGTGCATTCTGGAAACATAAATCACACAATAAGAGTGAAAACTATTGTTTTTGTGTTGCACAAATTGTCAAATCAAAAAAGACACAAAGTCGCCAGTGGCGTTTAGTTCACTTCCTGCGATCGTTCCATCGTGCCGTGAGGAAATGTAAAGATACAGACTGGTGCGGATACCCTACTTACCCAGTAATTTTTCCTTGTATGAACAGTCTCCCCAAAGAGAATCCTAGCCCCCCTTACATCAGTTTCCACTGATGTCAAAAGAGCCTGGATTTTACCCATTGACGTCAATGAGCAGAGGCACACCTGGCCAGTCCCGCACCCGGGTAGTGGCATAGGAGTAGCAGCTGGAGGTTCACAGCTGAGGGTGGAAAGTGGGGGGGAATTTCCCCTCCTTTTTTTTTTTTTGCCACTGACATGTGTCAGGCAACCACTTAAACACCAATATTGGCAGCAAAATAAGAAGGCGACATCTCCCCTTTACAGCAGCGACTCTTTGGCTGCTGCTCCTACACCATGAAGTGCTGCTGATGCTCTGTCTGCTGGAGGGGTGGGGGGGACAGGGGGTGGGAAGATGGGTTGCCCCTTAGTTCCATGCCAGTGCCCCTCCCTTAGGTGGCACCCAGAGCTTGTGCCCCACTCACCCACCTAAGTTTATGCTACTGTCAGTGAGATCAGCAAAGCATTCATTCCCTATATGCCTAAACCTTGACTATAAAGTACACACTGAAGACAGACTAATTGTTCAGTGCTTTGGCGCTCTTGTCATCATGATACCTCTGCACGTGTAAAGCAAGAGACTGTAAAATGTGAGCAAATTGGACTGGTCACACACCCATGTTGCAAAGGTGTACATGACGGCACAAGCTGCAAGCAGGCCGCAGGAACCAGCAGTATAAAGCCACATGCGTAGCCAGCTCAGCACGGTGAGGAAAGTGTGCAAAACACTGCGTAAAAGAATAAGAATTCCTTAAAAATAGAAGCATGCCAACTTGAGTCAAAAAAGATGGCACTTGCAGGGGATTTGACTCTCAGAAATACATCCAGCCAGCTAACGTTTTGAGTGAAAATGAACTGCAAATCTAAAGAAACGTTTGTCATTCCATCACCGTGTAGCCTCCAAACCAGTGAATCCACAGGCTATACAGACAAATCCACAGACTCAAGGACAGGATATTATATCACCCTTCCCTCCGATCCCACCGTCTCATTGGACACTAAATATAAGCACTCAATATATCTGCTTACGAAAGATATGAAAATAATCAAAGAGCTTTAATATCACAGGGGGGGGCAAAAACATAGTGTGGCACTGAGCTAAAGTACTTTCTGACCACAACTAGCCTGATAGGCGGCAAACTAAATGTACAGAAGAATTTAAATGCAAAATTACAGGTTTGTTTGGCATTGAGGCAGCCCCACACTTGTTAATTTATTAGAAGCATTAGGGTAATTGAAGAAAAAGAAGGAAGACTTCCAAGCTCCAGACTCCAAAACCATATATTCAGGAGAAGCTTTCTAAATTTAAGTCAGTTTTTATTTCATTTAGGTCTCTATCTGTCTGATCTATTTATCCATACAGAGCAGATGGCTCCTATCTTCTGGCAAGCTAAATCCAAACAAGACCAACTTTAGTATGTTTGCAATCCAAATCAGAGCATAAAGGCTGTGATTTAAGCCTGTATTCTAATAGTCACAGCCTCATCAACGTACATGTTTGTTTTTGTGTGTGTCTGTATATACACGCGAGTCAAAAATGATAGTTTTTGTTACAGTACACACCCACAAACTTTCCTACGGACCTGGAATCTGACAGGACTTTTGCTACTAAATGCTAGATATCATTTGCTCCATTATCCATTAAATGTTTCATACCTTCTTGACCTAAGTGATAAGTCTTTGGAAGGAGGGGGGCACAACTGCTAAATCCTCAGCTATCTCTGCATGCATACACACGTGCATGCACACATATATACACACACACACTTTGTGTGCGAAGCAGCTAGTACTCACTTTGGGTTCAAATTCAGCCAATTTGGGGGACAGTGATTCGGTTCGGTGATTCAGATCACTGTCCCGATTCAATTCAGCCGGATCTCCGAATCAGCCAGGCCAGGCCCATCCCCCACCCCTCTCCCAGCCCGGCAATGGCTGCCCTGCCCACCCCAGCTCCCCGCACTTGTAACAAAAAGCCCCAGTGCTCACTGGACAATCCCTGCTGTCCCCCACTGCCCCACACTGCATGGGAGGCTCTACATGAGGCCTCCGACGCCACCCTATCACTCCCCCAGCCTCCCATGGGTGCCCTGCATGGGCCAGCTCCGGCCCTTTAAGAAAAGAAAAAAATGAAAAAAACCCAGGACTCACCACTCCTGCCGGGGGGGGTGATCCCCACTGCCCCCCACATTGCCCCACACCATCTGGGGGGCGCTGCATGAGCCCCCAAAGCCCCAAGGCCACTGCAGAACTGGTGAGTCCTGGGGATTTTCTCAGGTTTTTTTTCTTAAAGGGCCAGAGCTGCACCTGTGGGGGGTTGGGGGGGAGTCAGGGGGCTCATGGCAGAGCCTCCCGTGCAGCGTGGGACAGTGGGGGCAGCAGGAATCACTCTCCTGCTCAGCAGCACCTAGTGAGCACCGGGGCTTTTCTTTAAAGAACAAAGCTGGGGGGGTTGGAGGAGCGGGCAGGGGTTGGAGGGGGCTGGAAAGGGTCCCCCCATGGTCCCCTGCCCCAGCCCCCCAGCCCCTGTCCCTAGTACTTTCCAGCTCGGAGTCAGCTGCAGCTCCCTGCTGCGGCCACCGGGGACTGCCCGAATCATCAAAGCTCTCCAAATCTTTTCTGAAGATTCAGAGAGCTTTGAATCAATTCGGACCTTTAAATTGGTCCCGATTCGATTCGGATTTGGCAATTCAGCCACCGAATTGGGCCAAATCTCCTCCAAATCGAATCACCACCCAAAGCTTCGCACAGCCCTGGTGTGTATGTGTTTATGTAGGGAAGATCCTTGATTACAAATGGCCCTTGCAAGGTAGTAATCAGGTGTGTAGGACTCATCCTCTGATTAACAGCACATACAGGTTTAAATTCAGCAAAAAGACATTCATTTTCCTTATTAAAATGCAGTTCACTGTTTTTGGAGGTAATGGTAAGCTTGATCCTTCAAGACAAAAGTTGATGGGAGGCTTTGCCAGCCATTTCAATAGAAGCAGGAGTAGACTTTCACACAGCACCCTAGAGTAAGTCTGCTATGAATCCACACTGAGATTAGCTGCCTGCCACTGGGTGAAAATCTGCTTGAGAGCCATGAATCCACATTTACTGTGAAACAGATCTCCGTTTTATGGGAAGACAATCTGCTTATACATACGGACCAAACAGTTCAGTGTGACAGACTAAATGCCAAGATGATGTAAATTTAAAAAAGGGCTTTTGACTCTGAAAACTCCTCTGTTCATATGTAAAAAAAAAATTTTTTAACAGAGACAGACACTTAAATGCTATCACATTTTTGTAAGTTTTCTGGACAAAAAGTTATATATTATTTACTCTGACTCTACACTAAAGTCATCCTCGAAAATCAATAGAGCTCATTGAAGTGAGTAGAGTAATACTACAGCTGAATTTGCCCCCGAGTCTGGTTAGGGGATAAACACACACCATTTGACCTTACATTGATTTGTTTAATTCTTCATTTATGCCCCGATCTGCAGATTTCAGAGCGATATATGTGATGCATAATCACCGTGTTGGCCCTTTATATAGGGGTGAACTTGTCTCAGTGCAGAATTATAAAAAAAATCCATTTTTGGCCATTAATTTCAGAGGGAGTTCCCATAGATTCCGTCACAGGTACTCAAGTCCCTCTAGCAGGTCCAATCTAAATCAAAATTATCCCAGACCTTACACTACACTTTCTCTTCAATGTTCCCATCCAAAAAATAGTTACAGAAGGCTTAGGTTTCAGCAGTATTTACAGTTAGAAAATAATGGTTGTTGTCAGGCCAGTTCATCCCAAACTGTGAAATGCTCTTTCCTGAGTTGCTGAAACGGTTCTCCAGAGTTTGGTTAATTAATACCATAAGCTGCTTGTTTGTTTTAAATCAAGTCGAACTTTAGCCGTTGTGAAAAAAGACTTTGGAAAGAGCACAACCTCCTAGGGAGCCGGGCAAAATCAAGGGCTGATTTCAGGTTTGCAAAACTTCCTCCTCCAAGCTTTGTTTAGCAAAAGCAAATCCCAAACCAGGAGTGAGCATGAGCCATGAGCCATTTTATGCTAATCTTCAAGGGTCAGACATGAAGTGAGATGTGGATAGATGGTTCCTGTGTTAGCCCACAATATGTTAGGCCTTCTCCTCATTTGCAATCCTGTGACTTTGGTCTGGAATTAGAACGAACCATGAATAACAGTGTATCCTAAGAGCTCACCACATTGGATGGAGCTGGAGTGTCTGTTTCCATCTCAGAAACACATGGAGAAACCAGAATACTAGGATAAAATCCCCGCTAAAACCAATGGCACTTTTGCTTTCAACTTCAATGGAGTTGGAAATTCATGGACTGCATTACTGCCCTCCTATAACCGCCCTGCAGATGGGACAGCCTAAGTTTCATTCCCACTTAAATCCAAAACAAACACAATATTGGAAATCTTCAATATCTAGGGAGTCGAGCCAGGTGACAACCTCCTGAGATCCGTTCCAACGCTATTTTTAATGATCCTATGATTTAAGTGGTGCATAGTCCTTGTGTAAGCCTTTGAACAGTAGTGAAGTCAGCACAAAGCAGAGGGGAACACATTGTTATCTGAATTATAGTGGCATCTATTGCTCCCACTTAATGCAAGTCCCTTCCCCAAGGACTACACAGCGGAAAGAGGCAAAGCAGACTAAGGAAGCAATTTTTGTATGTTTGGGGGGTTGAGGCACAGAGAAACTAAGTGACTTGACCAAAGTCACTTCCTCTGCTCAAGGCCTCCTATGTGCGTGAACCCAACCACTTAAATCCTAGTCCCATAACTTAGCCCTCTTTCCTCTCTGCTAGATGTCTGGCTAGAAGTGCACGCACATGGCAAAATCATGACTCTGACCCCTTCTCTCCCAGCCACACTCCCTAGTTATCTTAGCATGGGTCCTGGATAAAAAAGGCCCCCCCAAAAGAAGGTATAAGAACTACTTCTCAGTTGGGTGCATCTACACATGCACTTTAATGTGCATTAGCCTATTTTAATGTGCATTAAAGCAGCACAAGAAAACTGTGCATTTTTGGCACTGTACATTAAAATAGACTAATGCGCCTTTTACTATTACCTTGCAAAAGAGGTACTAAATTTAATGCATATTGCCAAAAGCACATTACTGAGCATGTAGACATATCCAGCGTGTACCTGCACTGGATGCTCCTTAAGCCTTCTTCTGCCCATACTTCACAGGCAGGATGCTCCCAGTCACATCAGCTGGCAACACTATCCAGTCTGATTCAGGTGGGAACAGCCATGCTTTAGCTCTGTAGATTTAGTGCTTTAAAAATGTTGAGCTTAATAAGGCATAGCACCACAAAGACATAATTTTTTACATTTCTTTAGTGATTACATTTTCACAGGAAGTCTACTAAAAATTATTACCGGTGGCATGAATAAATGCAGTCTTGAAAACATTTGCTGGAGCCTGGAGCTTCCACTATCCTAAATGACTTGGACCTACTATAATTTCAAGAAAAAAGGAATAAAACTACAATGGAGATTTCAGTTGCAGATGAGGGCATTTGGCTTTCTAAAAAAGTAACATATTAAAAACCTGGCACATTTTTAACACAATTTTTATCCTCCCAAGTAGGCTTTGAAGAAATCATAAAGGGGCCAAAATAAATTTGACTGGAGGTATGGATACTTGTGCTTTTCCCCAACCTTTTTTACTACTGTGTCTAGGGAAAAATCCCTGAGAAATAAGTGAATTATAATTCAGTGCATGACAAATTAAACTCTGAAAGTCTCAAAGGGTCTACCCTCAACTGGTATAAATTGTCACTGCTCACTTGAAGCAAATGAATGGAACTACTACAATTTATACCAGTTTAAGAGCTACTCTGAAGCATTTTGCAAATATAAAACACCTAGCCATGCCAATGTGCAACCAATGAAATACAGTCATGAAGGTAAGTGATTTTTCTTGCTGGTTTCCATAACACCAAGAAGATGCAACTCCTTAGTCCAGATTTACCTGGATAGAAGTCTTCAGTTTGTTAACTTTGATCTTGTGAATAAGTTCAAAAGCGAATTCTCCCAGTTGTGTTTAATTTTAAAAAAATGGGTTGCATTATATGGGACTCTGCACATCCTTCCATTTCAAAGAAAGAACTGGGTCTCTGAGCTGTGTTCCCTAGAAAATAAGTTCCTGTTACCTAATTAGATGATGAGAATGAAGGGACCAGCATGAACACTGTTTCCATGCCTTTGTAAGGCTGTATTTCTCCTTACATTCCCGCTCCCTCCAGGCCTTGACAAACAACATCACGGCAGAAGGGTCCAGGATCAAAACCTGATCCCTTAGTATGCAAACCAAATGTGATTGACACACTGAGTGTGTTGTGCACTAATTCAGCTGAGTAGATGTGTTAGCATTGTTCAGGGATGCAGGTTGTAGCCGTATTGGTCTATAGGCAAAAGGAATCAGAACTCATGGGAGAGGTGATCTCTTTTATGAGACCAACTAGAGATTTGCAACAACAAAAAAAGCCTTTATTTGCAAGCTTTTGGGGACACTCACCCTCCTTCAGGCATAGAATGCACAATCTTTGCATTCTCCTGTGCCTGAGGATGGGTGTGTTAGCCAGAAAGCTTGCAAATAAAGATGTTTTTTTCCTCTGCAAATATCTAGCTAGTCTAATAAAAGAGATCACCTCTGCCGTGAGTTCTGATTCCTTTGGCATTGTTCAGGCATTGAGTTTGAACCAGCCCCCTAAAGCACAAGAGTATCCATCTGTGGCCATAGAAAAGCTACAGCCTACCAAGTGTTCACACTAAATAGCACACAGCCTGCCCAGGAGAGGGATGAGATATTTTTTAAGCAAGTGAGTAACTCATTAGGAATGAAAGGCAGAGTCTGCAGATTAATTATCCAACCTGCTCTTCCAATGCTGCTTAGCGAGATTATGACTCTGACTCTTGCAGAAAGGGGACACTGCAGTATAATTGTCTTAAAAGCTCTCTGTAGCTTAGGGAGATTTAGCCTGTAAATGCAGTAAATCTGTATCAAACAGAAGCATGCAGGGTACCACACACAGCTCAGGTAGCGTGCTTTGCCTTGCCGCCTCTTCGTGGAGGCTGTCAGTTTGGGACCGTGCTAAGAAGGAGAGATCAGACGCTGTTATTTATTTTTGTATTTTTGAAAGCAAAGCCAGCCTGAATGATTGCATAGCCGATTTAACCTTAACATTCAGAGTTAGCATATTTCAGGGCTGTCTTTATTCAAGTCTCAGAGAGCAAGAGCTGCATCAAAATTCTCACATTTCCCTAGCAGGCAATTTTTTGAAGATTTATTTTGACACTGCAGTTTGTGTATCGACTGGTTCATAAAGAACGGAAAATTAACACATTGCCCCACCCGTCCCCCAGAGGTCATAACTGTGCTTTGAAACGTCACCAGGTAAGTTGAAAGCATAAATTGCTTTAAAACTTCAGATGGGCAGCATTGTGTGCAACCCTGTGTAAAGTAATTGGATTCACAACAGGAACCACCACTGAATCTCAGAAACTGGTCTTCAGTACTCCGCTTTTAATTGTACTGGTAGGCAGGAAACAGTCTGACATATTTTCCCTGAGTTACAACCAACCTGCATCGTTATATTGCTAACTTATTCCATGTAACTAATGCACGCCTTTTTGTTTTGCTTTAGTACGCTGTTGCTATTACAAACTGTTCGTAATTGCCATGATCTCCCTGAAATCAGTTGTTTCTACAATTAATGACTGATTTCACACAGCATTAACCATCGCAGGCAACAGTTCATTAACTACTGGTACCAGACAGCATGAAGGGGCTTAGGCTTAATTCAATCAACCTCGCTTAAACTGCTATGTAAGTGTTTCTTTCCTAGGGAAAGTGACAAAGCTCCATCCATTTTTTTTAAAACAGATCTCCCAAAAACTAAGTCAGTTTTTTGGGGCTAAGTAATCATTGCCTTACCCACCTGAAAATGGTGATAGTCATCAGTGAGACTTACTCAGTTGAGTGACAGCAGTTTGGCACCTTAGGACATGATTGTAATTTATGCTGCAGATTGCAACCTCTATAGGGGCCCTTCGATTTCTGGCAGATTGCAACCTCTGTAGGGGCCCTTGATGCTTCCTCCTAGCAGAGGAATGAGTATAGCTTTGCCTACCCCTGCTCATGCACTCTAGAGTATAGATAGGCCAGCACCGAGGGGAAATGCACCTGTACTTGCTGTAGGACTGGCACAGATACCTACAGCAAAAAGGGACTCAAATTGAATCATGACAGGAGCCCCAATCCACTCCCTCGTTGCTCATGGGATACCGCAACAATGCACAGCCCCTGGCTCAGAGTCACAGGCTAGTACTAGACATTTACAGCCATTCTGCAGATGTTATCTTTTTTCTTTCGAAGATAAACCTGTTTCAAAACTCTGAATCGAAGCACCCCTGAACTTTGAAGATGTTCCAGCTCTGGGCCCATTTGGTTTTGCACGGCTACCTATTGTTATTATAGGCGGATCCGTGCTCCCGGGTATGAGATGTCCAGAACGGTGGAGTGGTGCTCGACATCCGGCTGTGAATCCAGTCTCTATGAATCCCTGTAGCTTTCCACACATACCAGGAGAAGAGTTTTCCTTTGTTAGAGGGTACTGCAGCACATCAGCTGTAATAAAGACCAAGTCTGCTCTGTGATTTATGTCTGTTTGCAGCAAGACAGCTGTGGGCTAACAGTAAAACCGTTTCTGGGGCAGGACATATTTCATAGCTTTTATTTGTAAGAAAGGGTTACCTCATGTTTTTGTGGGTGGGGGAAGTGCCCTGATTAAAGATATATTGTAATCTATCAAATAGGGCAGCTGAGAAAAGCACTCCGAACATATGCATGAGTCTCATCAATGTGCAATTCAGGTTCATCAAGTAATGGTGGATGATTTATATCATGCCCTCTGCAACTGACTTGGGACATGGAGGAAATCTCTGTCTACATACGAGCCTTCCAGTTATTGACCGGAGTAAAACAGGTTTAAAAAAAAGATAGCGACAGCAGCTAGTAAAAAATGGATTGAACAACGAACATTGACTCGGTGACAGAATTCACCAGTCCCCATGGACCGGCAGCAATTGGCAGCATCTTATCAGTTTCAATGTCCAAATATAGTACGGCAATCACAGGCCTGATGTATTCGCTGTCCCTTCTCCACCTATCAGCAATATTTTTTATGAAGGAGATTAGACGGCTTATACGAAACAGGAGCTTGGTGGCAGAAATGGGAGGAAGAATAGCACGAGCACCAGTTAGGAAGATTCTGATTTTAAAAGAAGAGGAAGAGAAATGCACATTAAGGCCGGGTACAGACATCACACTTTTACCAGTGTCAGTGATCAGAAAACAGTCTATATGCCTGTAACAGAATAGAAGTTCGGCACACGCAGACTGGTTGAAAAATGCCTGAACCTGGTCTAAGATCTGTGCCTTCTCACAAAGGGCGGATGTGTGCTCTGTTCACTACTGATCTAAACTGCGCCGCTTACAGAAAACCACGTAACTTAGATCGATTCCACCTCGGGCTTTTTGAATGTCTGTACTCAGCCTCTGTGCTTTATCTAAAGCCCCCTGAAATCAAGGGAAAGCCTCCCACTGACTTCACTGGAGTTTGGATCGGACTCTTAAGAATGCTGTTAAATGTCTAAGGAAACACTTCAAACCATTCATTTATGATCTCATCTCTCTCTAAACATATCTTTGCAAAAAGGTTCAGTATCGTCTCTGCAAAACTCAGTGCTATTCTGCTTGCAAATCAAATCATGTCATCTTCAAAAGTCCTAAGGAGCCTCTCTCAGGCTGCATTGAGTTACTACAGATGGCTCTTTATCCAGAATAAAATCACAGTGACAAACTTGCAGTTCAATATAGTCTTCCAAGAGCAAGACTCCACATTGATTAGTCTTTTAGACCCTTGACATCCCATGCTGTCCAAATATGAGCCCTTCCAGGATGCAGGGAAACCACTTATTAAGTATGTGGTGTGTCTGGAAAATACACTACCAAATGCATTTCTGAGCAAGGGGTTGGTTTGTGAATCCACAAACCTGAAATTTAGCTTAATCTGTATCGTTCTCACAGCATAAACAATTCCTTTTCATACCTCGCCTATTTTGTAGCCAGAACTCAAGCAAAATGCTTTCAATTCTGCACTCATGTAGAGCAATGAAAGGAAAGAAAATCTTTTAAAATCAGCAGTTTGCTTCACACCAGCTCCCACGTATGTGAAACCATTTTTTCACATGCTGTAAAGATTCTTCTAAATCCCCTCAAATGAAACACAATAATTGACCTATCAAGAAAGGAAAAATCACTTTGAAGAACTTTTGTTTTTAAAACAGAAATGCACATAACAAATCCCAAAAGTGCGAGAAAAATGAAAAATATAATGAGACTAACAGGAAGTCAAAAAAGGCAGAGAGATTGGACTGCTTGAAGTCCTAAGCCAAAATCCTTGATTCAAATATAAATTGCAAATCGATATCAAAGAAATGGAGGAAGGACAGAGGGAATTTTGTTCAACAAAGCAGGGTGCAGTACAGATAGTGTCGGTGCACTAACTTGAATTTCTATGCTTTCAAACATTTGGATTTCTCCTAAATTAACCCAAACTCTTAATTACCTGAGTTCCTGACCTTTTCTTCCTGCTTTCTTACCTGAAAGGTTCTGAAAAGTAATGTACACCCAAAGCACAGATAAGGGCCTTAACATCACCTATATAAACTGCATGGGATTAGGATTTCACTGTGTGGGATTAGAAGATTTGTGGAAATGGAGACATGTTTTCTAAGCCTTTTTACTAACTGCAACCACTTATACCACCACAGTTGCCTGGCGAGTTGGGAAGTATATTATTATAAAGCTTTATCCAACTCATCAGGGCTATAAACCATGCTTAGCAATTAGAACTCTCATTGAAGTTTCATATTCCCTTCCCTGTAAATAGAGGGTAGATGACCTCATTAAGAATGCAAATGACCTCTGGATGAATGTGCCGCACTGAGCTGCTGCACACTGAAAAGGAAGATGCAGACACGGTTAGATTTCTGTTTCCGTCCCAATCTTTAAACGTCGGCTACTGTCGCTTTAAATATTTATAGTGGATGCAGGAAGTGTGGCTTGAATATAATGGAAGGAGGAGGTGGTGAGCAACTCTTTCTTTCCAACTTTTGTTTCACTTTAATCCCTTGTTGCTAGGAGTCAAGAATTTTGATACGATATGTTAATGCTAACAGCGGGGGCTGTAGGTTTAGCAATGCCCTGGGCCCCATAGCGTAGGGTTAAATGTCAGAAGCAGTGGATGAAGCTGTCCTTAGTGAATTTGAATTACATTTTTTTCCTCTCTCAGCAAAGTCAGGAAAAAAGAAAACATTTGCCACCATCAAATGTGGTGACATGTGTTGCAGGGCAAGACAGTGCACAGCCAGACTTCCCCTCGCTATCGTATCTGCAGCCTCCCTTGCCGATTACATCCAGTTGTGGATGATGCCACGCACACTCCATCTTCGTTACAAGGTACTTGCTTGCACTCATCTCATCTTGCACTGCAAATACACCACTGTTCACCCCCCCTGGACTTACCAGAACTGTGACAAGAAACAAACAAGAAATGATAAATGATATTAATAAATAACAGTCGGCCAAATTCTGCTCACACAAATCACCCAATTAACATTACTGGGACTACTTCTGTGAGCAGGACATGCAAGTCTGGGCCCAATAAAGCTAACAATAAATAATAATTGTTATAATTATGTACTTTGGCCCAAATCCTATTCCACCCTGCTTGAGTCCCTGAAAAACCATTATTGTGTCAACTTTTGCAACATGCCTCCATGCCAACCACATCATCAAAACCATCAAGGATTAGAAGGACCCAAATGGAAGCATGGCCAGGTTGTAGTCCGAATGCTTGTCCAACTAGACAGCCCCAGCTTGCAGGATGGACCAAGGGAACCTGTATAGCTGGGGGTCTGGTAGAGAAGTCCTAAACTCCTCTGATTATCTGAAGGACAGGCCCACCCTGAGTGTCCACCTTGATCTAGAGGGATCAGACCCCATTGTGGGAATGTTGTATAGACGAATCTATTCATGTTTGAAAGGCAAGCTGATCATAGGATCACAGCAAAAAAGGCTGTAAGGGACATCATGAGGTCATCTAGCCCAGACAATCATGTGAGGAATCTCTGTACCAGGACAAAATGAACAACTGGCTTTTCCCAGAAGGCAGAATAGGATAGATGGGGGAAAAATTGTCCCAACTCTCAGGCTGTGTGCTGAACAGGGATTCGCTGGTCCTCCAAGCCTAGTCTAACAACTCCTAGTAAGTATTATCTCTACCTCTATTTTATTGCTTGATACTGCAAGGCACAAAAAGACGTGACTATCTATGGTAACACACTGACATGGAGATTGGGAATAGAATCCAATCCATTAGGCAAATTACTACATCCTAAGAAGCATAACTCATTTTTTCCTTTTGCTGCCCAGCAGCTTCTCCCCTTGGTGAGGGAGTTTTGAGAAATTACAGACTAGCAACAGGAAAACTTAGGAAAAAAAGACAAAAACCAAGGAAGTACAAAAGAAATTTTCATTTGTCTTACATTCAAAAGGCAGAAGAGAGCAAACAAAAAAGAAGGAAGTTCACCATTTTGAACATTCAGAATTCAACACCCTTTAGGTTCCTTTGAAAATTACAACTTTTTCTTACCCTAACTTGATTTTGTCAATATGAATTAAAGAAAAACTCTGAACTTTTAACAATGCTTCACATTTCGGATCAGTATTTTCTTCTCCAAATGGAAGTGATTCTTGACTCTCAGCCATAGTAAGTATGTTGGATCATAGCCTGCCTTTCTTCTGCATGAGAAACTCTCCTGCAGGATGGGTCTACTGCTTATCTGTCCTCTATTTCAGATACAGCAATTCTGTTTGACTGTCAGTGTGCATTGCAAGGCACCAATATGTACCCGTGCAAAATGTTATAGCCATCCACATCCTTACTGAAAACTGCAAAAAGACTTGGAAAAAAGTAATTCAGTCTTTAGCAGCTGGTGATCCCC